>NC_056743.1:348131853-348284353 GCF_019279795.1 Protopterus annectens
GAGTTTGGCTATAGTGTAGGAGAATATACTTCTCCAGCAGAGTTATTGGCTCTTGTGACCTGTAGGAGATTTTTGTGGCTGGATCTTAGTGGTCTCGTGGTTATGTAGGGTTGCAGTAGATTCTGGAGAGATGCTTGGGTTATTAGTTTGTGGGTGAGTGCGAGTTGGTACCATTGAAGGAGGTGGGGGAGCTCTTCACAGCCCATTTCTGCTAGTGAGAGAGTGTGGGGAGTACGGTAGGAAGCCCCTGTGGCAAATTTGGCGATTTTGTTGTAGCAGGTTTTGAGCTTATTTAGGTCACATTGTTTAAGGTTAATACATATTGGAGAGGCATAGGGTAGGGTAGAGATAAGATGAGAATTTGTTACCGAAATTTTAGCTGCTTTGGTAAGTAGTTGCTGATTTCTATATAATGCTCCTAGTTTTTTGTGCACTTTTTTAATGGTCATGGAAATGTGAATGTCAAAGTTCAGTTTATTGTCTATTTCTACTCGTAGTAATTTGGTGTGTTCTGTAGCATGGATTGTGGTGGTGTCTTTTGCTGTGATGTTAAAGTGAGAGCTTTCTAGGGTAAGTTTGATGGGTTGGTAAATTAGTAATTTTGTTTTGTTTGGGTTGAGTATTTGTTGGGCATTGGATAACCAAGTTTCAATAGAGGAAAATGCTTCTTGTGTGACTTTTCAGTTCAGGTAGGGAGTGGGCTGTGCAGATGATGGTGGAGTCATCTGCGTATTATGAGTGTGCCATGTGTTGTGGCTGAGGCTAGATTATTGGTGAAAATAGAGAAGAGTAGGGGTCCCAGGATGGACCCTTGGAGAACCCCTATGGAGACTGGTAGTTGGGGGGATAGGTCGTCCTGCCAAACAACTGCTTGTTTGTGGTCAGATAGGTAACTCTAAAACCAGTTGATGACTGGTTGAGAGAAGGAATGGGTTATTGAGAAGAGAGATGAGTTGATTGTGTGGGACCATGCCGAAAGCTTTAGAGAGGTCTAGGAAGGTAGCTGAGTAGAGAGAACCTGCATTTTTATTTTGTAGGACGGTGTTAGAGAAAGAGACTAAGGTGGTGGTGGTGCTATGGTTAGGTCAGAATCTGTGTTATGTGTTGGAGAGGAGGTTGTTAGCAAGGAGCTGATCTGAGACTTGAGAATGAATGCATCTCTCTAGTATTTTGGAGGGTGGTGAGAGAATAGCTATGGGGCAGTAACTGGTTAGATCTGTGGAGGCACCTCCTTTATGTAGGGGGATTATGTGTGAGACTTTCTATAGTGTGGGAACATAACTTTCTGACAGAGATCTGTTAATCAAGAGTGATACAGGGTAGGCTAGAGCGTCAGCTGCAAGTTGAATGTATTCACTTGGGAGGTTGTCTGCTGCTAATCTGGTGGTTTTAAGTTTAGTTAGTAGTTGTTTTATTTTGGAGGTAGGAACAGGAGAGAAAGAGAAGCTAGTGGGGAGATTGTTAGTTCTAGTTGATGGTGTGGGTTTATGGGGGGGGATTGTGTTGTCTACCTAGTGATAGTAGAGTTTGCGTGAAGTGATTGTTGAAAGAGGTAGCAATATTTTTGGAGGAGTGAGTTAAGTTAGGAGTGGGTGTACTTACTTTTCCTGAGTGGAGGATGGAGTTTATTGAGGACCAGAATTGTTTGAGGTTATGTTGGGAGGAGGTAAGGGCAGACTGGTAGTATTGGATTTTGTCCTGTTTTATAAGCCTTTTGGTTCTATTGCATAGTTCTAGGAATTTTTGCCTAATAGAGGGGTTTTTGGTTTTGTGCCAGTTGTCCCAAGCTTTATCCCTGTTTTTCATTTCAGACTTAGTGTTTATTTGTAATCATGGGGATGGTTGGGCTCTAGTTCGGGAACGTCTTATGGGGGTGTGGTAATTAAGGATGCTTAGGAATGTTTTATTAAAGTAGTCAACTGTGTCATCTAGTCTGAGGTATTTTAGAGGTTGCCAGTTACAGTCTTTTAGGGATGAGCTGAATGAGAGAGGGTTGAAGTTAGTTTTATTCCATGTTTGACGGTAGATGATGAGTTTCACTTTATAAAGGTGTTTTCTTAGTAGGAAGGTTGGGGAGTGATCACTGAGACTGTCAGATAGGCAACCTGCTATATATGACTGGGGGCTCTTATTGACCAGTATCCAATCAAGGGTAGTGTGTTGGAGTTTTTATTTATTCTAGTAGGTGTCTGGACCAGTTGGGTGAAGCCATGAAGGTTTACATGATGGGTTGGGAGGTTGCTAGAACAGGATTGCCAGTCAGTGTTGAAGTCTCCTAGAATTAAAGTTTCTTGGGGTAGGTGGTGGTTAGTCCATCTGAGGAGGTGTTCAAGTGGAGGGATATTCTGACCAGGTGGGAAGTAGCAAGCTATTATGGTTAGGGTTTTAATATGTACTGATACCGCACTTCTAATTACTCTCCCTTTTTTATTCACTTCCTTACGTCTATCAATTTCTCTCACCTGGCTTTCTCTCTTCATATACCATAAGCCTGCTTCTCTCTCACTTTGCATTGTAATTCATGTTAGTATTATACTAAGTTACCTTTAATTTCTCCATAAACTGGCTACAGTTTCTCTCATTATTAAATCATTATATAACTTCCTATCTATTCTTAACCAATGTTTTCATATTTTGTCTGATTTTGTATAATTATTTAAAATGTAATTGTTTTTGTATTATTTTCAAAGTCATTAAAATTATTGTTCTTCAACTGTTTTTAATACTTTGGAGCTTTACTCCCCGGGGACCCAATAAAAATGGGCACCCACACAGTGAATAAATAAATAACATGCAGAGAATATCTACATATTCTGATATATCATCTATGACACGTTTAATAACAGGATTATACCACCACTCTGAAATCAAGTTGAGGTACAACTCTGTCAAGGTTCTACTTGACAAAAAAAAAAAAAACAATCCAACTTTTTTTTGAGTATTCAAATGCGATGTTCAAAATAAATTGGTGTAGCTTTTTCTCACATCTCTTGATAATTGTGCTCAGGGGAAGAACTTGTATTCATGTATTTTAATGCACTAAGTACTTTACATAACTAAGCAGTAGAAATGCATATTTAAAACTAGGATTTGCATTTCGTGTGAAGTACTTTATTCAAAGATTCAAGGGTTCAAAGAAACTTTATTGTCATTTAGGAAACGCACGTGCTACCTAAAGGAAATTTCGAGTGTCAGCTCTTTTACAGGAGAAAACAAGCACAAAAAGACAGACAGGATGGGTATGAAAAATTAACTATAGTACAAAAGTAAATGTCTAGCTGATGCATATGCCTGTACACTATTTACATACACTGGACAACAATGACTACTAGATAAACACATGAAAAGTACACTGTACACAGAGGTGAGACTGGGTGATTTTGCACGTAAGGAAGTGATTGCAGTTGCACTTGAATGTGAATATATTAATTTTAGAATGCAATAAATAGAATTACTGCATGGAAAAAATAAGAAAAAGAATGGAAGCGTGACAACTTTTCATACATCCAGATTTATGTTTGCATTAATGAGTCTTATTGCAGTTGGATAGAAACTGCTCATGAATCTGGAATTCTGCAGCAGATACTCCATAACCTTCTGCCAGATGCAAGTTTAGTGAATCAACCATACGCTGGATGGGAAGTGTCACTCAGTATTTTGTGGGACCTCTTTTCACATCTCAGAAAGAGCTTCTGTAAGATAGGAAGACTAGTGTCCACAATCTTTTCTGATGTTTTTATTATTATTTGCAGCTTCTTCCTTTTGGCCATTGTGCTGTTACCGAATCATACAGTGCAGTTGCTGGTGATAATGCTCTTGATGGCTGCTCTGTAGAAAGTATTTAGAGCATTCATAGACATCTTTGCTTTTCTAACCCTTCTTAGGAGTGTAGTCACTGGTGGGCTTTTAATTAGCTGGCCTGTGTTTTGTACTCCAAGAAAGATCCTGTGATATATGTAACCCCAGGAACTGTGTAGTTTGGACCCTCTCCACTTCTTCATCATTGATGTTGAGGGGTAAGTGCATGGCAGAGCTCTTTCTGAAGTCATTAATAATTTATTTTGCTTTATTGATGTTCAGGTCCAAATTGTTATTTCACCATTCAATCAGGGAGCTGACCTCATTCCTATACCCACTCTTGTCATCATCACTTATGTGCCCCACCACTATGGTGTCATCTGTGAATTTAATGATGTGGTTGTTGTTAGCTTTCACAGAGCAGTCATGGGTAAGGATTATGAACAGTAGAGGACTCCACACACAACCTTGGGGTACTCTGGAGTTGATTGTAGTACTCCCTGAAGTGTTGCCAGCACAGGTCCTTTGTGGTCTTCCAGTCAGGAAATCGAGGATCCAGTTGCACAGTCCTTTATTTATGCCAAGGTTGATTAGCTTTTCTATAAGTTGCATTGGAATCACCATATTTTGAGCCGAGCTGAAATCTATTAACAATAGCCTGGCATAGTTCTCTTCAAGATGCTCCAATGTGAGGTCAAGTGCCACCGAATTAACATCAGCAGTTGATCTGTTTGCCCAGTAGGCAAACTGCAGCAGGTTAAAGGATTGGGGTAGTACTGTAGTCAAATTCCTTTTAACCAGTGTTTTGAAGCATTTCATTACATTTGATGTGAGGCCTGTAATCATTAATTAATTAATGTGGGGTTGGCTTTTTTGGGAAAGGGGGTTATGTTGGTAACTTTGAAGCATGCTGGTTCTTGTTCCTGGACAAACAAGGTATTGAAGATGTCCATCACGACTATGCTGAGTTGGTTTGCACAACCTTTCAATAATTTCCCCAGAATGTTATCAGGGCCAGCAGCCTTCCTGGGGTTCACTTTCCTCAGCTGGGTCCGTACAGCCACAGCACTAATATGCTCATAAATCGCTCCCTATATATATATATATATAGATATAGGTATAAATATAAATAAATATGTTGTGTGGGAATAGAACACACAGGCTTCTGCACCAAAGTGAAGTGTACCTCTTCTCTCACTGACATTTAAAATAAGATATATACCACAACCATATTTTATTTTATAAATTGTTATAGAATTTTAGCTGCATAGTTTATTAAAAAACCTTTTTCTTGTACTGTACTTTTTATTTTGAAGACTGCATTCATTCGTAGTATGGTAGTGGAATTAGATCCTTAATATTGAGTGCCAGTTTACTGAGTCTCAGACTTCTTAAAATTACCTCCTGCCAAAACGGGACATCTCTGAGTCTGCTGAAGAAGTGTGAACCCTGCTGTGGAGGGCTTTGCCCTGAATGATTCCCCTCACTAATATAAATATCCTCCAAGATCACACCACATCTATGTAGAAGGAGGCAGCTTATTATTTATTTTCTATTTGATAAGCAGTTAGGTGGGCTGGTCCAAAGGCTCTTTTTCAGGCATGTCCCAGGCCCAGCTGGGCAATATGGAAGCAGAGTATATTAGAATGCTTCAGATATACATTTCATTTTATCATTATCTTAAGTAAAAGTTTTGGTTACATTATAAGTATATATTGACATTATTTTTCTGTAAGCCATTATGTATTCTAAGAAGACAATGATGGAAAAGAACTAGGGTGTAGTACCCAAAGTTGTACAGGAGGATGGAACCGTTTATCTGGTCATGCAGCTGGACACAGAAGAAATGCTAGCCTTTACCTGGACTCAGACTGCTGCCCTGTAGGGTAAAAGTATTTGCAAATAAAAAGGAATAATGTACACAGTGAAATGGAACAGATTAGGAAAAAACAGAGGATACTGTTAATTTAAATATTACGGTTAATGTTTAAATCATCCATTTAGTCAGTGTGTGCATATATGTAATATATATGTTTATATAAACATATTAATGAGGGAATGAGTCCTGCATCTGTCAGATTTGTAACTATTGAATGCAACTCTTAAAGTCCGAGAAGGGAGTGCTAAAGGATCTGCCCCCTGCCCCCCCCGCCCACACAAATGCACTGAACCCACGTTAACGCTTGTTTGTTTCTCTGTTATGTATTCAGCATTCCCACTTGTTTTCTAACAGATTCTTCTTTGAAAAATAATCCAAATAGGACTTTTCCTGCACATTTGTGTCTTTGAAATGCTGTACAGTATACAATATGGAATAACTGAATTAATGTAGTAATACAACCAGTTTTATATTATCAGTTTGTAATAAATTAACTGTGCTTGTTCTGTCTGTCCTTCTCCTTATAACCTACTGTGCACCCCTCATCCCCCAAATCTGCCTACCCTTGACTACATCTCTGTTTAATGAGTCTGTAGTGTTCTCTGCAAATAAATGCTTATATATACCACTCCATGTGTTTAACATAATTAATGTGCTTGAAGCACAAGGTTCCTGTTGTGTGGTCTGCCCATGATTCATATAATGAATGTTTTCATGTCAAAATGTATCCTAGCAAGATCAGGAGAGTTAATTCACCCATTTTTATGCACATGGACACAGTCTCTATGTTGGAGGCTATACTACACCATCCGAAGTAATATAACTAACTTGTATTTTGAAACCAAGGGAGAACAAATCTGTAACCAAACTGCTAGTTAATTTCCTTGCCAGAACCTTGTCTGTTTCATGGGACTGGTGTTTAGAACTATATATATATATATATATATATATATATATATATATATATATATATATATATATATATATATATATATATAAAATAATATGCACACACCATGAAACATATGGGAAATTCCGACTGGGTAGGAGCCCATTTTCAGTGGATGCCTGGTGAGAAAAGTGCTAAAGTATTTCAGAAAATTTTAAGAACAATAATTTGACAGTCTTTAAAAAGAATACAAAAACAACTAAAGTTTAGATAATTATAACAAATTAAATATAATATGAAAACATTGGTAAAGAATAGATACATGTTATATGTCAATGATTTAATAGTTAGAGAAATTGTAGCCAGTTTATAGAGAAATTAGCTAAGTTAGTATAACAGTTTTATGTGTTTTCCTTTACTGAATCTTGGCTCCTAGGAAAATGATCCATTTAAAGCATTTCTTACTTTGGATATTGCAGAACATGTAAACACAATTTGTGTTTTATGTGATTGTTAAACATTTAGGGGTATTACCATATAACTGATAAGTATATTTCTCATTATAACATCCAAAAATATGGGAAAATAAAGATTAAAGGTTGTAAGAAAAGTGTTCAGGCATTTGTCATAAACTGTCACTTCTGAAACCTCAGCATTTTCAGTACAAGTTAATAATTCACAAAATATTGTGAAAATACACATTAATAAAAATCTGCTATTTGCCTCCAAGAGATATTTTCCCCAGATCCCACTGGGATGGGAGAGACAGAAACAAAACATTAAGTATGAACTGATCTTTCTTGAGAAAAAGGAGGCTAAGGCTATGAAAAGGCAGAATGACAGGAGTCAGGAATTGGGCAGCAAAGTATTCCTGGAAGGTAATGTACAACCAGTATCTTTCTGTTCTGCATAATGTAAAAACAGTGGGAAAATTTGCATACAGCTTATTTCATAGTACTGTTTTAAATACAATGTATCAGTAAGTTTCAGACCGTTTATCTTCATTCCTTTAATAAGACTTTGAATTTAGTAAGCAAAAAAAGTTATCAGATGAACTGAGTGAATGCAGAGCTACAGGAAAGCATTACAATTATCAGAATTATTGTTGCTTAACGTACCGAGCCATTTGGAATCCCCTCTGGCATAATGAACAGCCTTTGCAAATGATACAGGACTTACATGAATGTTCAAAAGCCATGGACGTTTCTATAATTAAATTTATAGGATTCATTAATACGACCCACTCAGAAGCTAAATATCACATTCTGTTTCACACCACTGGATCGCATCCTAAGCAATTATAACACTCAAAGTATGTGTTGTGAGTGAGGTCAAAGAACTGTGTATTTTAAATATAATAAAACAGTTTTGCTACATTAATGATCTGGCTTTTTTTTCAGTTGGTAATGTGGAGTTACACATTTATTCACTTATAGTTACATATTTATTCACTTATATTTAACCCTTCCTGTTACATAGAGCATGATTTTCAGTGACAACATGACTCACTCTTGTAAGACACTTTTCCAGCATTTTTCTTTCAATAATTCACACTGCATGCTATGAATATCTTTGTTTAGTTTATTAAACATTCTAACAGTGATATAAATCTATTAAAAGTATGATACAGTACTGCTCAAGTAGCATTTTATATTCTGAAAACGTGTCCAAATCATGCTGTGATTTGAAATCTCTAAGTAGACAGGAGCTACATTGTAGAAAGTCTCAGGGATGTAAATTATTAATTTTCTCATAAGCTAGACAGTAGATAAACTACAACATTGCACTAGTAAGGGATTCATTTTAAAGTGTATTTGTTCCAAAAAATGGTAAACTTATATAAGACCTGAATATGGTTGGTCAGTGGGTCCCAGGAAGCTAAGGTTAACTGGCTGAATGTGTTATCAGTAGCGGTTGCAAAACAAGGTTTTTGAAAAACAAAGTCCCATTGTCATGTGAATAAATACAAAAAAATATGAGGGCTGTCAGTATATGGGCATGTGAGGTATTAGTTAAAGTACAGCCATTTAAAGGTGGGAGGTGCCAGCAACAGTAAAATGGTTCAGGTGGGTTTAGGTAGTCATTTGGCTCTGATTAGAAAGGGGCACTAGGTGTTCCAGAGGATCAGAAAACAAGTCAGACAGACACATTTTTTTTTGTTGCTCCTCCAGAACCTTGCCTGATGAGTCACCTACCAACACCCAGTCAGCTCATTTTTTGGGGTTTGCCAAGGTCTTTTTCTGTGGTAACAATCATGTGGTAGGGAGCAAGCCAGCTTGCTAGACTGAGGAGGGGGGGGGGAGAATCCACTCTGTTTTCATTGGGAACCATCCCCCCCCACAGAAACTCTGAGCCTCCTGTTGCAGTCCTTGATGACAAGCATGACTCCACATGCTGACTGCCCTCAACTCACTGGTGCTAAGCACTCTGACAGCACAGGGTCAGCTAGTTCTGTCTCCACTGGTGACAAGTAGTGCGCATGCTGGGTGTCACCCAAAGTGATCAGCTGAGCCACCAAACAGATATAGAAACAGATACAAGCATGCCTTCAATGATCAAGGAGAAAATTACAGTCAGCTGCCTGTCGGGTGCCAGGATCCGCCACATAACGCATGCACTCAAGTCACTCCATAACAAATACAAATTCTACTCTGTCATTGTCCATGTTGGAGTAAATGACTTGAGATGTACCTCCCTGGACTACATGAAAAGAGACATGAAAGAGCTCTCGAATCATGTGTCCCAGGGAGGTATGACCCTAGCCCTGAGTAGCATCCTGCATTCACCCAGAATGATACCACTGGATAAGGACAAAATGATTCACTTCAACAATTGGCTAAGTTTCTGGTGTCATTCAAAGCGGATCCAGTATCTGTCTGCCTGGAAAGACATGATCGACAAACCTTTGCTTTGCCAGAGATGGTCTGCACCTGTCACCCCTGGGATTTAGGTTACTGGCTAAAGCTCTTGCCACCCCTATAGTGCCTTTTTTAGGCAAGATTCAAAGGACAAAACCACCACCGTAACAGATACAAGCATGCAAAATCTGAAGTTAATGCTACTCAATACTAGAAGTCTAAACCTCAAAATGCAATCCCTCGAGGCACTCCTAAAAATGGAGAACATCGATATCTGTGCAGTAACTGAGACCTGGTTCAAGGCTCCAGAGAGCACCCCTGCAGTACCAGGCTACACCTCTTACTACACTTTTTGGCCACCAAAACAAGACCAAAACACTAAAGGTGGAGGAGTGTCCATATTCACCAAGGATATTCACACCTCTAGGCTAGTTGCCCAACACAATGCATCTGAAATTCTCCAGGTGCAACTAACACTAGGTAAGACTGCAATCCAAATTGTAGCTTGCTACAGATCCCCCACCATGCCCCAAGACTCTCACTACACCTTTCTAAACATACTGGAAAATGTTAAGATACAACCAAACACCGTAATACTGGGTGATTTCAACTACCCTGCCATTCACTGGGAAAACTACTTGGGTACCAACACCTTTTCCAACTGTTCTTGGAATTCATAAATTCCAACGGCCTGCATCAACTAATCCATTGTCCCACCAGGGCTGCCACTATCCTAGACTTGGTCATTACGAACATGGGAGAGAGATGCTCCACACCAGTGGTCACTCCCCTCATTGGTCAGGTCTGACCATAAGCAAATCTCCCTTAACATCCACATCTCACCCCACCCCCTAGTAAGGAAACCTCCATAAAAAAACGTAAAAAACTTCTCCAAAGCCAACTTCATGCTACTCAAGTCAGAAGTTACAAACTTCATGGCACCCAGGCAGACAGAGTCTGAAAGTTCGACTGCTGAATCCTACACTAAGGCACTGTACGAGCACATCCACTCGTGCATGAATCGTGCCGTCCTAAATAGAACCAAGATGCTCTCCTCCAAAAAAAGGAAGCCAATCTGGTGGTCCCCTGCCACAAACAACTATACAACAGTAGGAAGAAACTGTTGCAGAAAAGAGGAAAATCCCAGGATGCAAAAACCTCCCTTACCAGCCTCAGTAAGAAGCTGAAATCCCTCAGAAAATCCTCAAAAGCTAGTTACGAAAATAAAATTGCCAAAGATTCCAAAGACAACCACAAGGCATTCTATAGTTATGTCAATAATCTAAATGGCAATGCACAGATCTGCTCACAGCTTCAACAGAATGGCATTAAATATACTGATCCCAAGGATATTGCCAATATCCTGGCAGATCGATTTAGTGCCAACTTCATCCCCCTCTCAACCCCTAAAGGGCCCATCTCAATACCAAAAGATTGCCAAATTTCATTACGGCCACAGAGGTAGAAACCGCACTCTTCAAAGCTAATAATACAGCATCCATGGGACCAGATGACATCCCGGGCTGTGTACTACATGAACTACAAAATGAACTGGCACCTCACCTAAGTGTCATGTTTAATCATAGCCTTACCTCAGGCTTCATGCCCACTGAGTGTTGCACAGCTACAGTTATTCCACTCCACAAGAGGGGATCCACCTTGGATCCTAAGAACTACCATCCCATCAGTCTGATGAGCCTAATCTGCAAGGGCATGGCATGCATTATCATGGAACTTATAAACAAAGACATTGGCAACCTTCAAACACTGGACCCCACCCAGTTTTGTCTCCTGAACCTGATTGACTTCTTCAAATCAGTCTACAGAGCTGTGGACGAGGGTAAGGAGGTCCACACAGCCTATCTGGACCTCGCCAAGGCCTTTGACACCATCCCCCACTCTGGAATCATAGATAAACTTACTAAGCTGGGAAAAAATCCCTACGTCACTCGATGGGTTGCCAACTGGCTTACTGACAGAACCCAGACTGTAAAAGTAGCTGACTCCAAATCCAGCTCCAGACAAGTGACAAGTCGAGTACCTCAGGGTTCAGTCCTGGGACCACTCTTGTTTGGCATCTACTTCTCTGAAGTACAGGCCAACACTAAGGGACTCTGGCTAACAAAGTTTGTAGATGACTGCAAACTGGGAGCCATTATTGAATCCCCAAATGATGTGGATATTCTACAAAAGGGCCTTACAGAAACAGATGCCTGGTGCCAGAGCCATGGGCTCAAGCTTAATGCCAAGAAATGTATAGTTATCCCCTTTGGAAAAAAACATGTACCCATGAACTACCACATAGGTGGCAGGAAACTAAACATTGAAAGTGTGATGAGAGACTTAGGGACACAAGTGGACAGTGGTCTCACTTTCTATAACCACATCACCACAGCAGTCAGGAAATCCTTCTACGTGGCACACCTCATCACTAAGGGCTTTTCATCCAGAAAAAAGGAGGTCATTGTCCCACTGTACTCATCCCTCATTAGACCCGTTATAGAGTATAATGCCCCATTTGGTATGTACCTCACAAGACATCTGCAACAGCTGGAAAGGCCACAGAAATACCTCACTAAAAGAATCACAGGCCTAAAGCAGATGCCATATGCTGACCGTATAAAAAAAACTCCAGCTATACTCTGTGGCATATCATCTACTCAGAGGTGATCTCTGCTTAACATACAAGGCCATGTCAAACCCTGAGCTGTTGGACATGCTCCACTTAAAGAAATCCCAATCCTTCAGGGCCACACACTCCAGGGATCTAAACCTTATCACAATGAACAAAACATGCTGGAGGGATAGATTCCTGACCCAGAGACTCCCCATACTTTGGAATAGACTGCCCATACATGTCAAGCAGAGCACCTCATCGGCCCTCTTCAAAAGGAACCTTGATGATTGGATGGGAGATGGGAAATTCACCCCGAGGATCATGTCAGTCGCCCTGCTAGACAGGGGCCCAGAGAAGTAAATATTGTGGGAAATAATTTCCAGGGAATTATTATGGCTAGGCTTGCATAGGCCTAAGGGCTGATAGCCTAGTACCAACCTATGAACCTATGAATGACTGACCATGGTAGTGACATTCTGTTCCATGATAAAGCAGAAAATGGTGATTCTGTCCTGGAGAAAACAAACAATACCAGTACAACTACCAGTACAGAAAAGTTACTGTTTTAACACTATAGCAGCCCCACAACCTTAAAATAAACACAATTTCTCCAAAACAAATAGCTTACCAGTTAGATAACACTACTTTTAAATTGACAAATAATGAGTGCTCTGTTTAAAATAATGTTACAGTCTCAAGCGATGATCCTTTAAAGCACAGCACTCCTAGCTTTAGAATAACTTTCCTGAATAGGACAGTAATAAAATTTCAGTACAGAATAAGAAAACAGAAGTTTTTCCCCCAAAGGGAACTTACCTGACCAGGTAAGGGCAGCACAAGCCAATTGGCAATCCTTAAAAGCCTCAGAGAAGTGTACTCTTCAATGGCAGTAAAGCTCTGAAGGGTTTCTTAGTCAGCCCAGCTCAGGCTGCTTGACAGTTTGGGTGGGTGACAGGTGTCCTGAAGTTTTGGAATCTGCTTGTTATATTCTTGGCAAGATATAAGCCATTTATCCAAGGTTACTTGAGCAATGATCAGCGTAAAGAACATTTAATGGCTGTCCATGTCTCAGAACATAAAAGTGAAGCATTCTAGAATGGGAGCTGGAAGGAGTGGTATAGGCTGGAAAAGAAGAAAACGGGGTAGAGATTGATGACGGAGATTTGGAAAGGCACAGGATACCAGATCTGCAGGAGAGGCAAGGGCCTTCATAGTGGAATACTGAAGCTATCAGTATTGGTGGATTTGGCTTATCAGGTGTGAGACGTTAAAGTAAGGCCACAGAGGATGAAGCAACAAGAGGGTCTTCACACAGTCTGTGGGGTGGGCACAACCAAGCAAGTAGAATAGAGTAAAAGGAAGACAGAAGGTAGAAGATGCAGACATTAATGGGAGGATAAGATGGCTAAGGAAACTAGGGTGGAAGGAGAGGTACAAAGAACAGTGAATAGGGGGAACAGGGCCAGTCATGGCAATGAGGGATACAACAGTACATGATGAGCAGTGAATAGGGGGAACAGGGCCAGTCATGGCAATGAGGGGTACAACAGTACATGACGAGTAGTGAATAAGGGGAACAGGGCCAGTTATGGCAATGAGGGGTACAGCAGTACATGAAGAGCAGGGAATAAGGGGGAACAGGGCCAGTCATGGCAATGAGGGGTACAGCAGTACATGATGAGCAGTGAATAGGGGGAACAGGGCCAGTCATGGCAATGAGGGGTACAACAGTACATGATGAGCAGTGAATAGGGGAAACAGGGCCAGTCATGGCAATGAGGGGTACAGCAGTACATGATGAGCAGTGAATAGGAAGGACAGGGCCAGTCATGGCAATGAGGGGTACAGCAGTACATGATGAGCAGAGAATAGGGGGGACAGGGCCAGTCATGACAATGAGGGGTACAACAGTACATGATGGGCAGTGAATAGGGGGAACAGGGCCAGTCATGACAATGAGGGGTACAGCAGTATATGATGGGCAGTGAATAGGGGGAACAGGGCCAGTCATGACAATGAGGGGTACAGCAGTACATGATGAGCAGCGAATAAGGGGGAACAGGGCCAGACATGACAATGAGGGGTACAACAGTACATGATGGGCAGTGAATAGGGGGAACAGGGCCAGTCATGACAATGAGGGGTACAGCAGTACATGATGGGCAGTGAATAGGGGGAACAGGGCCAGTCATGACAATGAGGGGTACAGCAGTACATGATGAGCAGTGAATAAGGGGGAACAGGGCCACTCATGACAATGAGGGGTACAACAGTACATGATGAGCAGTGAATAGGGGGGGCAGGGCCAGTTATGACAATGAGGGGTACAACAGTACATGATGAGCAGTGAATAGGGGGACAGGGCCAGTCATGGCAATGAGGGGTACAACAGTACACAATGAGCAGTGAATAGGGGGAACAAGGCCCGTCATGGCAATGAGGGATACAACAGTACATGATGAGCAGTGAATGGGGGGAACATGGCCAGTCATGGCAATGAGGGGTACAACAGTACATGATGAGCAGTGAATAGGGGGAACAGGGCCAGTCATGGCAATGAGGGGTAGAACAGTACATGATGAGCAGTGAATAGGGGGGACAGGGCCAGTCATGGCAATGAGGGGTACGGCACTACATGATGAGCAGTGAATAGGGGGAACAGGGCCAGTCATGGCAATGAGGGGTACGGCATTACATGATGAGCACTGAATAGGGGGAACAGAGTCAGTCATGACAATGAGGCGTACCACAGTACATGATGAGCAATGAATAGGGGGAACAGGGCCAGTAATGGCAATGAGGGGTACAACAGTACATGATGAGCAGTGAATAGGGGGAACAGGGCAGTCATGACAATGAGGGGTGCAACAGTACATGATGAGCAGTGAATAGGGGGAACATTGCCAGTCATGGCAATGAGGGGTACAACAGTACAAGGTGAGCAGTGAATAGGGGGAACAGGGCCAGTCATGGCAATGAGGGGTACAGCAGTACATGATGAACAGTGAATAGGGGGAACAGGGCCAGTCATGGCAATGAGGGGTCAAGCAGTACATGATGAGCAGTGAATATGGGGGTCAGGGCCAGTCATGGCAATGAGGGGTACATCAGTACATGATGAGCATTGAATAGGGGGAACAGGGCCAGTCACGAGAATGAGGGGTACAACAGTACATGATGAACAGTGAATGGGGGAACAGGGCCAGTCATGGCAATGAGGGTACAACAGTACATGATGAGCAGGGAATACGGGGGACAGGGCCAGTCATGAATATGAGGGGTACAACAGTACATGATGAACAGTGAATGGGGGAACTGGGCCAGTCATGACAATGGGGGTACAACAGTACATGATGAGAGTGAATAGGGGAAACAGGGCCAGTCATGGCAATGAGGGGTACAACAGTACATGATGAGCAGGGAATAGAGGGGACAGGGCCAGTTATGACAATGAGGGGTACAACAGTACATGATGAGCAGTGAATAGGGGGAACAGGGCAGTCATGACAATGAGGGGTACAACAGTACATGATGAGCAGTGAATAGGGGGAACAGGGCCAGTCATGACAATGAGGGAACAACAGTACATGATGAGCAGTGAATAGGGGGGACAGGGCCAGTCATGGCAATGAGGGGTACGGCATTACATGATGAGCACTGAATAGGGGGAACAGAGTCAGTCATGACAATGAGGCGTTCCACAGTACATGATGAGCAATGAATAGGAGGAACAGGGCCAGTCATGACAATGAATGGTGCAACAGTACATGATGAGCAGAAAAAAAGGGGGAACAGGGCCAGTCACGGCAATGAGGGGTAAAGCAGTAGATGATGAGCAGTGAATAGGGGGAACAGGGCCAATCATGACAATGAGGGGTACAGCAGTACATGATGAACAGTGAATAGGGGGAACAGGGCCAGTCATGACAATGAGGGGTACAACAGTACATGATGCACAGTGAATAGGGGGAACAGGGCCAGTCATGACAATGAGGGATACAACGCCAAAAGTGTGATGAGAGACCTTGGGACACAGGTGGACAGTAGTCTCTCCCTTGATAATCACATCACCACAGTGATCAGGAAATCCTTCTACATGGCTCACCTCATCACAAAAGGTTTATCATCCAGAAAAAAAGAGGTCATTGTTCCCCTTTACTCATCACTCATTAGACCCATTATATAGTACAACGCCTTATTTGGCATGTACCTCACAAGACATCTAGAACAACTGGAAAGGCTACAGAAATATCTCACAAAGAGGATTACTGGCTTCAAACAGATGCCCTATGCAGACCATCTCAAAAAACTCCAGCTTTACTCCGTCACATATCGCCTACTCAGAGGCGATCTCTGCCTAACATACAAAGCTATGTCAAACCCAGAGCTGTTGGACATGCTCCACGTAAAGAAAGCCCAGTCCCTCCGAGCTACACCGTCTACGAACCTAAACCTTGTCACCACAATAAATAGAACATGCCAGAGGGATAGATTCCTGTCCCAGAGACTTTCCATACTCTGGAATAAACTACCTATCTATATCAAACAAAGCTCCTCATTAGCACTCTTCAATAAAAATCTTGATGATTGGATGGGAAATAGGAAATTCACCCCAGGGATCACTTCTGTGGCTCTGCTTGACAGGGGCAGAGGAAAATAATTTTCTAGGGTGGCAAAAGCCAGGGTACCTTTTGGCGAGACTTTATAGGCCCTAGGGCTTACAGCCAAATACCTACCTATGAACCTATGAACATGATGGGCAGTGAATAGGGGGAACAGGGCCAGTCATGGCAATATGGGATACAGCAGTACATGAGAAGCAGTGAATAGGGGGGACAGGGCCAGACATGGCAATGAGGGGTACAGCAGTACATGATGAGCAGTGAATAGGGGGAACAGGGCCAGTCATAACAATGAGGGGTACAGCAGTACATGAGTAGTGAATAGGGGGAACAGGGCCAGACATGGCAATGAGGGGTATAGCAGTACACGATGAGCAGAGAATAGGGGGAACAGGGCCAGTCATGACATTGAGGGGTACAGCAGTACATGAGTAGTGAATAGGGGGAACAGGGCCAGACATGGCAATGAGGGGTACAGCAGTACATGATGAGCAGTGAATAGGGGGAACAGGGCCAGTCATGACAATGAGGGGTACAGCAGTACATTATGAGCAGTGAATAGGGGGAACAGGGTGAGTCATGACAGTGAGGGGTACAGCAGTACATGATGAGCAGTGAATAGGGGGAACGGGGTCAGTCATGGCAATGAGGGGTACAACAGCACATGATGGGCAGTGAATAGGGGGAACAGGGCCAGTCATGGCAATGAGGGGTACAACAGTACATGATGAGCAGTGAATAGGGGGGACAGGGCCAGTTATGACAATGAGGGGTACAACAGTACATGATGAGCACTGAATAGGGGGGACAGGGCCAGTTATGACAATGAGGGGTACGACAGTACATGATGAGCAGTGAATAGGGGAGACGGGGCCAGTCATGACAATGAGGGGTACAGCAGTACACGATGAGCAGTGAATACGGGGGAACAGGGCCAGTCATGGCAATGAGGGGTACAGCAGTATATGATGAACAGTGAATAGGGAGAACAGGGCCAGTCATGAAAATGAGGGGTACAGCAGTACATGATGAGCAGTGAATAGGGGGGACAGTGTCAGTCATGGCAATGAGGGGTACAACAGTACATGATAAGCAGTGAATAGGGGGAACAGGGCCAGTCATGGCAATGAGGGGTACAACAGTACATGATGAGCAGTGAATAGGGGGAACAGGGCCAGACATGGCAATGAGGGGTATAGCAGTACATGATGAGCTGTGAAAAGGGGGAACAGGGCCAGTCATGGCAATGAGGGGTACAGCAGTACATGATGAGCAGTGAATAGGAGGGACAGGGCCAGTCATGACAATGAGGGGTACAGCAGTACATGATGAGCAGTGAATAAGGGGGAACAGGGCCAGTCATGTCAATGAGGGGTACAGCAGTACATGATGAACAGTGAATAGGGTGGACCGAGTCAGTCATGGCAATGAGGGGTACAACAGTACATGATCAGTGAATAGGGGGGACAGGGTCAGTTATGGCAATGAAGGGGTACAACAGTACATGATGAGCAGTGAATAGGGGGAACAGGGCCAGTCATGGCAATGAGGGGTACAGCAGTACATGATGAGAAGTGAATAGGGGGAACAGGGCCAGTCATGGCAATGAGGGGTACAGCAGTACATGATGAACAGTGAATAAAGGGGACAGGGCCAGTCATGGCAATGAAGGGGTACAACAGTACATGATGAGCAGAGAATAGGGGGAACAGGGCCAGTCATGGCAATGAGGGGTACGGCACTACATGATGAGCAGTGAATAGGGGGAACAGGGCCAGTCATAGCAATGAGGGGTACGGCATTACATGATGAGCAGTGAATAGGGGGAACAGAGTCAGTCATGACAATGCGGTGTACAACAGTACATGATGAACAGTGAATAGGGGGAACAGGGCCAGTCACAACAATGAGGGGTACAGCAGTACATGAGCAGTGAATAGGGGGGACAGGGACAGTCATGGCAATGATGGGTACAGCAGTACATGATGAGCATTGAATAGGGGGGGCAGGGCCAGTCATGGCAATGAGGGCTACAGCAGTTCATGATGAGCAGTGAATAGGGGGAACAGGGCCAGTCATGGCAATAAGGGGTACAACAGTACATGATGAGCAATGAATAGGGGGGAACAGGGCCAGTTATGGCAATGAGGGGTACAACAGTACATGATAGGCAGTGAATAGGGGGAACAGGGCAGCCATGACAATGAGGGGTACAACAGTACATGATGAGCAGTGAATAGGGGGAATAGGGCCAGTCATGGCAATGAGGGGTACAACAGTACATGATGAGCAGGGAATAGGGGGGGCAGGGCCAGTCATGACAATGAGGGGTACAACAGTACATGATGAACAGTGAATGGGGGAACAGGGCCAGTCATGGAAATGGGGGTACAACAGTACATGATGAGCATTGAATAGGGTAAACAGGGCCAGTCATGGCAATGAGGGTTACAACAGTACATGATGAGCAGTGAATAGGGGGGGTACAGGGCCAGTTATGACAATGTGGGGTACAACAGTACATGATGAGCAGTGAATAGGGGGAACAGGGCAGTCATGACAATGAAGGGTACAACAGTACATGATGAGCAGTGAATAGGGGGGGCAGGGCCAGTCATGGCAATGAAGGGTACAACAGTGCATGATGAGCAGTGAATAGGGGGAACAGGGCCAGTCATGACAATGAATGGTACAACAGTACATGATGAGCAGTGAATAGGGGGAACAGGGCCAGTTATGGCAATGAGGGGTACAGCAGTACATGATGAGCAGTGAATAGGGGGAACAGGGCCAGTCATGACAATGAGGGGTACAGCAGTACATTATGAACAGTGAATAGGGGGAACAGGGCCAGCCATGACAATGAGGGGTACAACATTACATGATGAGCTGTGAATAGGGGGAACAGGGCCAGTCATGACAATGAGGGGTACAACATTACATGATGAGCTGTGAATAGGGGGAACAGGGCCAGTCATGACAATGAGGGATACAACGCCGAAAGTGTGATGAGAGACCTTGGGACACAGGTGGACAGTAGTCTCTCCCTTGATAATCACATCACCACAGTGATCAGGAAATCCTTCTACATGGCTCATCTCATCACAAAAGGTTTCTCATCCAGAAAAAAAGAGGTCATTGTTCCCCTTTACTCATTACTCATTAGACCCATTATAGAGTACAACGCCCTATTTGGCATGTACCTCACAAGACATCTAGAACAACTGGAAAGGCTACAGAAATACCTCACAAAGAGGATTACTGGCCTCAAACAGATGCCCTACGCAGACCATCTCAAAAAACTCCAGCTTTACTCCGTCACATACCGCCTACTCAGAGGCGATCTCTGCCTAACATACAAAGCTATGTCAAACCCAGAGCTGTTGGACATGCTCCACGTAAAGAAAGCCCAGTCCCTCCGAGCTACATGCTCTACGAAGCTAAACATTGTCACCACAATAAATAGAACATGCCGGAGGGATAGATTCCTGTCCCAGAGACTTTCCATACTCTGGAATAAACTACCTATCTATATCAAACAAAGATCCTCATTAGCACTCGTCAAGAAAAATCTTGATGATTGGATGGGAAATAGGAAATTCACCCCAGGGATCACTTGTGTGGCTCTGCTCAATAGGGGCACAGGAAAATAATTTTCTAGGGTGGCAAAAACCAGGGTACCTTTTGGCGAGACTTTATAGGCCCTAGGGCTAATAGCCAAATACCTACCTATGAACCTATGAACATGATGAGCAGTGAATAGGGGGAACAGGGCCAGTCATGGCAATATGGGATACAGCAGTACATGAGAAGCAGTGAATAGGGGGTTTAGGGCAGACATGGCAATGAGGGGTACAGCAGTACATGATGAGTAGTGAATAGGGGGAACAGGGCCAGACATGGCAATGAGGGGTATAGCAGTACATGATGAGCAGAGAATAGGGGGAAGAGGGCCAGTCATGACAATGAGGTGTACAGCAGTATATGATGAGCAGTGAATAGGGGGAACTGGGCCAGTCATGACAATGAGGGGTACAGCAGTACATGATGAGCAGTGAATAGGGGGAACGGGGTCAGTCTTGGCAATGAGGGGTACAACAGCACATGATGGGCAGTGAATAGGGGGAACAGAGCCATTCATGGCAATGAGGGTTACAACAGTACATGATGGGGAGTGAATAGGGGGAACAGGGCCAGTAATGCAATGAGGGTACAGCAGTACATGATGAGAAGTGAATAGGGGGGACAGGGAGAGTCATGGCAATGAGGGGTACAACAGCACATGATGAGCAGTGAATAGGGGGGTAGGGGGGAAGAGGGTCAGTCATGGAAATGAGGGGTACAACAGTACATGATGAGCAGTGAATAGGGGGAACAGAGTCAGTCATGGCAATGAGGGGTACAACAGTACATGATGAGCAGTGAATAGGGGGAACAGGGCCAGTCATGGCAATGAGGGGTACAACAGTACATTATGGGCAGTGAATAGGGGGAACAGGGCCAGTCATGGCAATGAGGGGTACAGCAGTACATGATGAGCAGTGAATAGGGGGAACAGAGTCAGTCATGGCAATGAGGGGTACAACAGTACATGATGAGCAGTGAATAGTGGGGACAGGGAGAGTCATGCCAATGAGGGGTACAACAGTACATAATGAGCAGTGAATGGGGGGAACAGGGCCAATCATGGAAATGAGGGGTACAAAAGTACATGATGAGCAGTGAATGGGAGGGAACAGGGCCTGTCATGGCAATGAGGGGTACAGCAGTGCATGATGAGCAGTGAATAGGGAGAACAGGGCCAGTCATGACAATGAGGGATACAATGCCAAAAGTGTGATGAGAGACCTTGGGACACAGGTGGACAGTAGTCTCTCCCTTGATAATCACATCACCACAGTGATCAGGAAATCCTTCTACATGGCTTACCTCATCACAAAATGCTTCTCATCCAGAAAAAAAGAGGTAATTGTTCCCCTTTACTCATCACTCATTAGACCCATTAAAGAGTACAACGCCCTATTTGGCATGTACCTCACAAGACATCTAGAACAACTGGAAAGGCTGCAGAAATACCTCACAAAGAGGATTACTGGCCTCAAACAGATGCCCTACGCAGACCATCTCAAAAAACTCCAGATTTACTCCGTCACATATCGCCTACTCAGTGGCGATCTCTGCCTAACATACAAAGCTATGTCAAACCCAGAGCTGTTGGACATGCTCCATGTAAAGAAAGCCCAGTCCCTCCGAGCTACACGCTCTACGAACCTATACCTTGTCACCACAATAAATAGAACATGCCGAAGGGATAGATTCCTGTCCCAGAGACTTCCCATACTCTGGAATAAACTACCTATCTATATCAAACAAAGCTCCTCATTAGCACTCTTCAAGAAAAATCTTGATGATTGGATGGGAAATAGGAAATTCACCCCAGGGATCACTTCTGTGGCTTTGCTCGACAGGGCCACAGGAAAATAATTTTCTAGGGTGGCAAAAGCCAGGGTACCTTTTGGCGAGACTTTATAGGCCCTAGGGCTAATAGCCAAATACCTACCTATGAACCTATGAACATGATGAGCAGTGACTAGAGGGAACAGGGCCAGTCATGGCAATATGGGATACAGCAGTACATGACAAGCAGTGAATAGGGGGGACAGGGCCAGACATGGCAATGAGGGGTACAGCAGTACATGATGAGCAGTGAATAGGGGGAACAGGGCCAGCCATGACAATGAGGGGTACAGCAGTACATGAGTAGTGAATAGGGGGAACAGGGCCAGACATGGCAATGAGGGGTATAGCAGTACATGATGAGCAGAGAGTAGGGGGAACAGGGCCAGTCATGACAATGAGGGGTACAGCAGTACATGAGTAGTGAATAGGGGGAACAGGGCCAGACATGGCAATGAGGGGTACAGTGGTACATGATGAGCAGTGAATAGGGGGAACAGGACTAGTCATGACAATGAGGGGTACAGCAGTACATGATGAGCAGTGAATAGGGGGAAATGGGCCAGTCATGGCAATGAGGGGTACAGCAGTACATGATGAACAGTGAATAGGGGAACAGGGCCAGTCTTGGCAATGAGGGGTACAACAGTACATGATGAACAGTGAATAGGGGGAACAGGGCCAGTCATGGCAATGAGGGGTATGGCATTACATGATGAGCAGTGAATAGGGGGAACAGGGCCAGACATGGCAATGAGGGGTACAACAGTACATAATGAGCAGTGAATAGGGGTGACAGGGCCAGTCATGGCAATGAGGGGTACAGCAGTACATAATGAGCAGTGAATAGGGGGAACAGGGCCAGTCATGGCAATGAGGGGTACAGCAGTAAGTGATGAGCAGTAAATAGGGGGGACAGGGCCAGTCAGGGTAACGATGGGTACAGCAGTACACGACGAGCAGTGAATAGAGGGAACAGGGCCAGTCATGGCAATGAGGGGTACAGCAGTACATGACGAGCAGTGAATAGAAGGAACAGGGCCAGTCATGGCAATGAGGGGTACAGCAGTACATGATGAGCAGTGAATAGGGGGAACAGGGCCAGTCATGGCAATGAGGTGTACAGCAGTACATGATGAGCAGTGAATAGGGGGAACAGAGCCAGTCATGGCAATGAGGGGTACAACAGTGCATGATGAGCAGTGAATAGGGAACAGGGCCAGTCATGGAAATGAGGGGTACAACAGTACATGATGAGCAGTGAATAGGGGGAACAGGGCCAGTCATGGCAATGAGGGGTACAACAGTACATGATGAGCAGTGAATAGGGGAACAGGGCCAGTCATGGAAATGAGCGGTGCAACAGTGCATGATGAGCAGTGAATAGGGGGAACAGGGACAGCCATGGTAATGAGGGGTACAGCAGTACATGATGGCAGTGAATACGGGGAATAGAGTCAGTCATGCCAATGAGGGGTACAGCAGTACATGATGAAAAGTGAATAGGGGGGACAGGGCCAGTCATGGCAATGAGTGGTACAACAGTACATGATGAGCAGTGAATAGGGTGAACAGGGCCAGTTATGGCAATGAGGGGTACAACAGTACATGATGAGCAGTGAATAGGGGGAACAGGGCCAGTTATGGCAATGAGGGGTACAGCAGTACATGATGAACAGTGAATAGAGGGAACAGGGCCAGTCATGGCAATGAGGGGTACAGCAGTATATGATGAACAGTGAATAGAGGGAACAGGGCCAGTCATGGCAAATAGGGGTACAACAGTACATGATGAGCAGTGAATAGGGGGGACAGGGCCAGTCATGGCAATGAGGGTACAACAGTACATGATGAGCAGTGAATAGGGGGGACAGGGCCATTCATGGCAATGAGTGGTACAACATTACAAGATGAACAGGAGGGATGAAGGCATGGAGCTATTCAGACAGATGTCAGAGAGGCAAAAAGAAACAGAATAGTGCAAAGGTACTATAGCAAAAGTACACAGTGCATTGTAAAGACCTTAGATACACCAAAAGGGCAACCAGCACAGACAGTGAAAAAGGCAAAATGGAGGAAGGGGATTAAAATTTGCAGGTAGGAGGCAAAGTGGTGTAGTGCAAGCATCAAAGGGGTGGATGGGGAAACATTAGGAGGCAAAGTGGTGTGGTGCAAGCATCAAAGAGGTGGATGGGGAAACATTAGGAGGCAAAGTGGTGTGGTGCAAGCATCAAAGGGGTGGATGGGGAAACATTAGGTGGCAAAGTGGTGTGGTGCAAGCATCAAAGGGGTGGATGGGGAAACATTATGAGGCAAAGTGGTGTGGTGCAAGCATCAAAGGGGTGGATAGGGAAACATTAGGATGCAAAGTGGTATGGTGCAAGCATCAAAGGGGTCGATGGGGAATATTAGGTGGCAAAGTGGTGTGGTGCAAGCATCAAAGGGGTGGATGGGGAAACATTATGAGGAAAAAGAAAAGTTTTTGATGATTGGAGAATGAATTACAGAACAATAAGTAGCCTAGACAATGAAAATAGAGAAACGTAAAATCACTGAATCCGCGTTAGGAGGTTAGACAATTTGATTTACACAGAAAGGGGTGGAAACTCCTTGCAGTACATCTAGGCACCAAGTATCTGTCATTGAACAAATCTGAGGTTGTAACAAGTAGTTCCTAGAAGGTGGTAAGGAGACGGCAGAAGAGGTGGTTTGATAAGGGTTACTTGTGCTGGCTTGAACACAGATGAGAGCGATAGCAGAGGCCATAATGACTGGCTTTGGCAGTGACTACATGACAGTGGCTTAGAAGTGATAGAGAGAGGTTGATACCTTGAAGAGATTACCCATCGGCAAGGGACAGACTCTGTCTTAGCCCAGAAGGGACAGTGTACTCATTGCAGAGTTGGAAAGGTACATTTCAATGGCTTTACTTTAAACTAGAAAGCACTGGCTAGTGAAGTCAACAGAATCAGAAGAGGAGTATTTATGCAGTAGATAGAATGCCAATGAGAAGTAGAACATCAGAAGAACAAGCAAGGGTGACGTGGATTACATGTGGCCTAGTCGCACTGCGCAGTACAAGAGATGTGGGCAGGTAAGTGGCGAAGTGGCAGGCAAATATTCTTGAGGAAAGCTGCCAGATATTGCTGGTATCACAAAAGTATGGGACAATGACAGAATGGGGTAAGACATGGAAGTTCCTAGAAACTGATTGGTCAGAAACAACAGACAGCAGAGTTATGGTGGAGTAGGAATCTTCAGAGAGGAGGGCATCAGATTTGGGTCAAAGAGGAAATGAACAGATATATTAAGATCAGTGAAAGAAATAGACTACATAAGATCAATAAAACAAATGAACACAGTAATAAGGACTGTGCATAGACATTTCGTATGATTTAATAGAAGTAAATAGAATGTATTACTGTGCAGCTAAATTAATAACAGGTAAAGTCTTGCCAGAAAAACAAATGGTAGTGAGGGAAAGAAAGGGAAGAGACTGAATGCTATCATGGAAGTATCGAATAAAGAAAATTATAAAGCTATCAAGACAAGTGTCACTGTTAGAAGAGTGTAGAGGAGGGAACAGGTCTGTGGTTCATCATCGAATGGCCTAACCATTGAACAGCACATCATCAAAATTCAATCATAGACTGTCCATCCATCAGATGAACACTTCATCGAACCTGTGAGATGGGGAAAGTAGCTAGTTGGCCAACACTTCCCATTTGACAAACAGCAGTATTTCAAACCCAATAATGTGGGGGGGTGAAGCCCCCACATCCACCCTAACTATATATACCAACTCCGAGGTTGCATTACAGTGGGGAAAAGTGAGACACAGAAGTGTTGGCCAGCTAGTTACTTTCCCTGTCTCACAGGTTCTATTAAGTGCTCATTTGAGGGATGGATATTCAACAAATGGATTTTGATGATGCGCCATTCAGTGGTTAGTCTGTTTGATGACTAACCATAGACCCATAGCGAACAGATCAACAAAAATACTCAGAAAGATAGATGTGACAAAAGCAATGTGCAGTACTAGAACAGACCAGGATCTATCTTGCACTATTCCAAACAAACAAAAATTATCAGCACAGACAGAGAAACTTGGATAAATATAAATGACAAGTACAAAGTAAGCAATGTACTGATGACCCAAAGTAGTTTTACAGAGAACTGGGGAAACAAGGCAAAAGTAATTGAAACACCACCTAAAAAAAAGAAATGGATACATTTTGAAAAATATCTATAAAGATCCTGTAGAACATAAAGATGCTAAATGGATAGAAGAAGTAAAAGAAAGAATAAGAAGTTCAACTATGAAATGGGATTAAGTGGCCAGAGAGATTGAAACAAAAAGAAAAGCTCTTTACTGGAAAACCCCAGGCCCAGATGCAGTACCCAACCTCTGGCTAAAAGTATTAACATCTTTGCATGAAGATTTAGCCATGAGTAAGTATTTATATGTGCACCTGAACAGACACCAGCCTGGTTAACAACAGGAAAAACAATATTCCATCTTAAAGAGCAAATCTGCAACTTAACAGATTAGGTCATGGCTAGAATTTGATTCCTAGAAAACAACAAAGTGTAAAGGCTTCTCATATTCTGTTTGTAGATGATTTAAAAATGTGAAGCTCATCAGATGAAGAACTGAGTGCACAACTGCAAGTGGTCGAAACTTTTTCTGATTATATAAGAATGTCATTTGTTCTTGATAAATGTGCAAAAGCAACCTTTAAAGCAGGAAAACTGCAGCACCAAGAAAACATCAGTTTGGGACAAGAATGTGATATAAAACAACTTGAGCAAGAGGGAGTGTATAAATATTTGAGAAATGAAGGATCAACAATAAAACATGAACAAATGTGAATACTTGCCTTGTTTCAGTGATAGTACTGCATTTTATTTATTTGTTTCATTGAATATTTGAATATTGTGGCCTCTTGGTTGCTTTGGAATTGCCCACCCCCTGCTGCAAATTTGTGTTTGGGCACTTCCCCTGGACACATCTCATTGGCTCACTCAACTGAGTACACTGAGATCATTTGGGAAGGACTACCCCCTTGCTAATTTGATTTCAGACACTCCTATAGGTCCCATGTCATCAGCTATATCTACTGTGTACAGAGAGTATTTGGGAAGGAAAACCCCTGTAGTCACTTAATCTTGCTCTGTTTCCTCACTCTCCACTATAAAAAAAAAAATATATATATATATATATATTTATACTTTATTCAGCTGCTCTTACAGTAACAGTCTTCTACTTTCTTTATTACCTTAGCTTGCTGTTCTGTGTGCTCTTAAGTGTTTAAATGCTCTTATTCTGCACTTATTACTGGTTGTTAGTAGCCTGATTAAATTTGTCTGCTATTCTAAGTGTCTTAGTTTTGGTTGTAGCACTTGTGCTTTAGGCCAGTTATTTTACATTTAGGGTTTTTATGGACTAACCCTTATCAAACTTTGCTCTCCATAAGTCTGCTAAGTATTCAAAACAGTATGCCTGGATGATTCCCATCAGTTTCCCTTGCCAGCCTGGTCGACATGAGCATACTGAGACAGTACAGCAACTGTCTCATGTTCACGGACAGTCCCCTTCTCCTAGCACATATTTCTTTTACTTGGGAGTTTTACATCTATATCAGTAAGCTAGAATACATGCTCTCTCACACCACAGTCAATACTCCTGACAGAGGAGATTGCCATCACAAACACCACACCACCCACATCACAGAGTCACACACTTACCTTTTTAACTGGTCAGTTTTGTTTTGCCATTTTGGGACATTCCTTCATATTATCATCCAGGAGAACAACAGTGAGGTCAAATTTGGGCAAACATGCATCCATGGTTTAGGTGATATTGTAAGAAGTCCCCAGTTTACATAGTTATCAAGTTCTGCCAGTTTTCAGAGACGTTAATTCACATCTGTGTCTTATGGTTGGAGGTAACAGCTTCATTCTGATGTCTAAGAAATGCTTCTTGCCCAAAATCTTTTGACTTTTTGTTTGAGATCTAGTGAGTTTGTCTGAAGCCTGTCATAGGGGTCTACTTCAAAACATTGAAAGCCCACAATTACAAAGACCAACTCTTCGAGACAAAAGCAACAAAACCTCACTTCAACAAATGACCAGATCATGGAATCCATTCCCAAGTAAATAACCACTCATACCACAACTAACGAAAATGAAACCATACCATCCCAAACCCACCCCGGTGGGGGACTACACCTCTCACTCCCAGTGTGGAGGGCTGTGCCCCCACACCCCACTAACTAAGCATACTGACTGACAGATCCCACTACATCTGGGAAAATGGCAAAGTCCACCTTGTTGTAAAATGGGTTACTTACTGTGGGAATGGATTTGACGAGGTGGTCATTTGCTGACGTGAGGTTCCGATGCTTTTGTCTTGATGATTTGGTCTTTGATATTGTGGGGTTTTGATGTTCTCAGGTAGACCCATAATAGTATGGTCAGCTGTCACTTCCGACTTATATTCGTATAGGTCCCTTAATTACTGAGTGGACAGGTCAGCACCAGTCTTGGGCTTTCAAGGGACTAAGCACTGAGACTTTATGGACTAACTGCAACTTGCATTTTTTGTATACAAATTGCTTAAGGCTTATATCCAGAAATAGATTTGCAGTTTAATTCAATGTGTTTATTTTCTAGTTAAACATTGGTCATTGTGTGGAGTCCAACAGTTGTATTTTATTAGTAAGTCTATTTACATTCATATTCAGCTTTAGTTATATATGTTTGTACCCCCCCCCCGCCATTACCTGGACCTTTTATGACACTTGGTGGTTAGGAGCTGTGCATGGTTTAAATGGTGTACCACTGCAAGGTATTTGTACCTGTGAACTATTAGTTTCCAATAGGCTGCCCAGGGGACAAGGGTGTTCTTCCCAAATCAGGTTGTAAGAAGATGGTTAGATTTAGTTCCCCTTTGGTGCAATCACTTTCTAGTGTTGCTGGAACGGCATTGTATTGTGTTATTAAACAAGCAGTCCTGATGTCTGTTCTGAGTTGGAACGGCATTGTATTGTGTTATTAAACAAGCAGTCCTAATGTCTGTTCTGAGTTGGAACGGCATTGTATTGTGTTATTAAACAAGCAGTCCTGATGTCTGTTCTGAGTTGGAACGGCACTGTATTGTGTTATTAAACAAGCAGTCCTGATGTCTGTTCTGAGTTGGAACGGCATTGTATTGTGTTATTAAACAAGCAGTCCTGATGTCTATTCTGAGTTGGAACGGCATTGTATTATGTTATTAAACAAGCAGTCCTGATGTCTGTTCTGAGTTGGAACGGCACTGTATTGTGTTATTAAACAAGCAGTCCTGATGTCTGTTCATAGGTTCATAGGTTCATACTAGGCTATCTGCCCGAGGGCATTTGCAAGCCTAGCCCATCGTTTTGTGGCTTACGCCACCCCTTAAGTATAGGGAACTATACCCGTTATTTTGCTGTGCCTCTGTCAAGCAGTGACACTGAGGTAATCCCTGGGGTATATCTGCGATCTCCCATCCATTGGTCAAGATTTCTCTTGAACAAGGCCAGCGAGGTGCTCTGCCTCACATGTACCGGGATTTTGTTCCACAGCATAGGGAGTCTTTGGGTGATGAATCTATCCCTCCAGCACGTCCTATTAATAGCCGTGTCGAGGTTTAAGTCTCCCGCCCTTGTGGCTCTGATGGATCTAGATTTTTTGAGGTGAAGCATATTCATCAAATCTGGGTTTGACATGGCCTTGTATGTTAGGCAAAGGTCACCTCTGAGCAAGCGGTGGCGACTGAATAGAGCTGGAGCTCTTTCAGTCGGGCAGCATAGGACAGATTTTGAGACCCTTTATCCTTTTGGTGAGGAACTTTTGTGGCCTCTCCAGCTGCTGCAAGTGTCGGGTCAGATACATTCCGAATGGGGCATTGTACTCAATCATTGGTCTGATGAGTGATGAGTAAAGGGAGACTATGACCTCCCTTGATCTAGATGAGAATCCCTTCATGATAAGGTGGGCAATGTAGAAGGTCTTCCTAACTACTTTAGCTACATGGGTGTCGAATGACAGACTACTATCAACCTGGGTCCCCAGGTCCCTGATAACTTCTTCTGTGCTCAGTGGATTGCCACCTATTTGGTAGCTAGGGGTAACCTTGTTTTTCCCGAAGGGTATGACTATGCATTTTTTGGCATTTAACTTTAGGCCGTGGCTCTGGCACCAGTTATCTGTTTCTGTGAGATCCTTCTGAAGGATATCTGTGTCAGATGTGTTTTCTACTATGGCGCCCAGTTTGCAGTCATCTGCAAACTTTGTCAGCCATAACCCTTCTGTGTTTGCTTGTACTTGGAAAAGTAGATGCCAAACAAGAGTGGGCCCAGGACTGAGCCCTGTGGGACACCACTTGTGACAGGCTTTGAGTCTGACATGGCGCCAGCAACTCTGACTCTGTGGGTTCTGTCACTCAGCCAGTTTGCAACCCATCTTGTGATGTATGGGTTAACATTTAAGCTGATGAGTTTTTCAATGATACCCAAGTGGGGTATTGTATCGAAGGCCTTAGCCAGATCGAGGTAGGCTGTATGGACTGCCTTTCCCTCATCAATGGCTTTGGTGACTGTTTCGAAGAAGTCAACCAAGTTTAAAAGGCATGATCTTCCTTTGACAAAGCCAAACTGGGTTGGATCCAAAGTCTGCAAATTCCCAATGTCTTTATTTATAATGTCCATTATGATCCTCTCCATGGCTTTGCAGATAAGGCTTGTCAAGCTAATGGGCCGGTAATTTCCAGGGTCGGTGGAGGCACCGCCTTTGTGAAGTGGGACCACAGTTGCAGTGCGCCACTCCCTGGGTACGTATCCAGAGGTAAGACTTTGATTAAACAGCTGTCCTAGCTGTGGGTTTAATTCCTCATTGAGTTCGTGGAGCACACAGCCGGGGACACCATCAGGTCCCATGGATGCTGTGTTTTTTGCTTTGGAGAGAGCAGTTCTCACTTGGGCGCTGGAGATGTTTGGGGGGCTGCAATCGTTTGGTATAGATATCTCTCCTTTTGGGGGGAGGGGAGAAGTTTGCACTGAACCTGTCAGCCAGTATGTTGGCAATGTCTGTAGGATCAGTAATCTTCACATCATTTTGAACTAGTTCTGAGCATATCTGGGAGTTTCCTCCCAGGTTTCTAACATAGCTAAAGAAGGCCTTATGATTGTCTTTTGAGTCTTTAGCTATTTTTCTCTCGAAATTTGCTTTGGATGATTTTATGAGGGCTCTTAGTTTTTTACTTATAGTGATCAAGGGTGTCTTACCTTTTAAGGATTTTGCTCTATCTTGTAGTAGCTTCCTCCTTTTGTTGTAGAGTTTGTTTATGGCTGGGGTCCACCAGACTGGACGCTTGCCTTTGGTACAAAGAGTCTTTGTTTTGCTTGGGATTGCCTTATCCATGCAGTCCTGCAGGTGCTGGTAGAAGGCATTTGTAAGTGATTCAGCGGCTTGAGTACTGTTTTCTGCCAGCTCGGGGGCCTTAAATGAGACCACACTAGTCTTTAGAAGTGTGAAGTCAGCTTTTGAGAAGTTCTTTACTGTGGTCTTTTTTATTTCAGGTGGGGGTGGGATGAGGACCTCCAGCGAGATTAGTTTGTGATCTGATCTCACCAGTGAGGGGTGTACTTCTGGTGTTGAACATTGTGCTCCCATGTTCGTGATGATGAGATCAAGTATGTTATCTCCTCTTGTGGGGATGGTGACTAGTTGTTCCATGGCATTTGAGTTTATGAATTCCAGGAACTTTTGGGCTAGGGTGTTTGGGCTTGAGTAGTGTTCCCAGTCTATATTAGGGTAATTGAAGTCACCTAGTATGATGGTGTTTGGTGATACATTTATCCCCTCTAGTGTTTTCAGGAAGGCCATGTGAGGTTCCTGAGTATGTGAGGGTGGCCTGTAACATGCTACAATTTGCAGAGCAGTCTTGCCTATGGTTAATTGCACCTGGATGGTCTCCGATGCATCGTGCGTTGCCACCAGTCTTGAGGTGTGGGTGTCCTTGATGAATATGGATACCCCCCCTTTCTTGGTATTGTCCGGATTTTGGGGCTGGAACGCATGATATGAGGTAAAACCTGACAGCGCTGGGGTGCTCTCAGGAGCCTTGAACCAGGTTTCTGTCACAGCACAGACATCGATGTTCTCCATGCTGAGAAGGGCCTCGAGTGCGTGCATTTTGAGATTTAGACTTCTGGCATTGAGCAGCATTACCCTTAGTTTTTTTCCTTTTTTGTGTTCTAGGGTGGTAGGTTTAGAATTTGAGCCTTGCCTAAAAAAGGCACTATGGGGGTGGCAAGAGCCTTTGCCAATATCCGGAATCCCAGGGGTGACAGGTGCAAGCCATCCCTTGCGAAGCAGCGTGGCTTGTCCAGCATGTCATCCCAGGCAGACAGACACTGGATCCCCTTTGAATGACACCAGTGTTTAAGCCAATTGTTAAAGCTGATCATCACTGTTCTGAGTTGGAACGGCACTGTATTGTGTTATTAAACAAGCAGTCCTGATGTCTGTTCTGAGTTGGAACGGCATTGTATTGTGTTATTAAACAAGCAGTCCTGATGTCTGTTCTGAGTTGGAACGGCATTGTATTGTGTTATTAAACAAGCAGTCCTGATGTCTGTTCTGAGTTGGAACGGCATTGTATTGTGTTATTAAACAAGCAGTCCTGATGTCTGTTCTGAGTTGGAACGGCATTGTATTGTGTTATTAAACAAGCAGTCCTGATGTCTGTTCTGAGTTGGAACAGCATTGTATTGCGCTATTAAACAAGCAGTCCTGATGTCTGTTCTGACTTGTGTCATTTTGGAGTGAGCTTGGACAGATCTTTTTCTGTAAACTATTTCATGGAAAATAGGTTCACAGCTTTGGTGAGCCATCTTAATGCCCATTACCCACTAAGGAATTTCGTACCAGAGAACCTGTGTTGGAGTTTAAATGTGCTGATAAAGGCATTAGATTCCTTTTTAAAGTTGCAAGTTGATAACCTGACCAGAGAGAGATGGAGTTATTTCATAGGTGTAGGACTGTTTGAGATATTGTCATTTTTATGGGGTCTATATTAAAACATTGAATGCTTAGAAAAGCGAACAATGATTTATCGACCCCATGTAACCAAAAGCTTACAAACTAGAACGCTTAGAACAGCAAATTTTTTTTCCAAGGGAAAAAAAATCGCTGTTCCAAAAAAAAAAAAAACCCACTTAAAACATAATATAAAGTGGGGGGCTTTGCCCCCCACACCCCCCTACTTAAATATACCAACTCCGAGATCGCACTATAATGACGAAAATGGCAAAGTAATGGACACGGCCAAGCGATTTTTCTCTGGGAAAGAATTTGCTTATATACCGCTTCGTCATTTTGCCTTTTCGTCTTTTTAAGTTCGACCAAGACGCATTTGAAAGAATGCATCTTCGGTTATCTAATAGGAACCCGTTTTTATGGTGTAGATGGCATCGTGTTTTGTTGAGCCTAACTCTCACCTTGTGTTTAGTTTACTTGGAGGTATTCTAAGCAAAATATTTCTAATTATTCAATGTTCTTTAACGGTGTATGAGTCTATTACATCTCCAATAGGTTAGATAATGTTTGCTAGTTGTTTTGCCAGTTGTATGAGGAGAACTGCATAGCCATAAACTCCCAAGAGTAAAGTCTCCAAAACAAAAATGTTCTAACAGAATTGTAGTCTTAATCTGTATCAGAAAGGATAACTGGTTTGATTTAGACACTTCCTGTATGAATTTGTTGTTATTATTATTATTATTATTATTATTATTACAAAACTTTGTCAACGTTCTATTTCTCATATTTGGAAGAGCCATTTATAAAATGAATGAACACAGCTCTAGTAAGCAACTCCTAGTTCTTATACAGATGCCTTTTAAAGAAGAACCTGTTTCAGAGAGGCAGTCTGACAGCTTTTACTAATTGTTTTACAATTTATGCAAAGATTCATCAGTGTTTCAGCTTGGAAGTCAAGCTCTTTTTTTTTTTTTTTTTATATTAGCTCAGATAATTCTATATTTTCTCTTCAGCAGTATCCATGATATAATCACCTCCATTTTCTGGTCTATGACCTCACTACCTATCCTGGTTGTGATCAAACATCCATGATAGTAAACATTCACAATAAAAAGATAATTCAAAATCAAAACAGAAGTTATTCTTTCGTAACAGAGAAGTTTTCTATTCTCCCAGCTCTTTCTTTCTATTACTTTAATGACGATGTTTAATGCTGAATATAGTCTGAAAATTAAACTAATTGTATATTTATTTATTTGTCTTTTGTTAACCGGGTTAGTCCACTGGGCTGGTTGCCCATTTTCAGTGTAAACCCGAGGAGAAAAGCTCCACAAACACATGATAAAAAAAGATGCTGCCAAAATATAATTCACACATATCATAACCATAGCACATTACATTGCTCATTTAAGAACATTAAAAAGGGCACGGTAAATGCATATATGCAAATGCATTAAAGGAAATGTTATTTTATTTTACTTTTCTAAAAATACACAGACTAGGACAGTGCAATTAAAAACGACTGTTCCTTTTTCTCTGGTATGTCAAATAATATATAGTTTTTAATACTTGTTATACATTATTACTCCTACAAAACATCATAAAATGAAATGAGTCATTTTTTTATATTTAGAATGCAGGATGCATTACTTAAAATGGACAAACTGGATACCAAAATAGAAAGTTTCAAAGAAGAGACTAGAAAGAAGATGGAGCATTTAGAAATTCTTACGAAATAACAAAGCTCAAAATTGGGCAGTATGGAAGAATCTTTCAGCGATCATATAGGGAGAATAAATGAAGATGGATCTCTGACTGAATTTCTTTTAAAACAAAATAGCTCATAGATAAAGATAATTTAGAAAATAGACTGAAATAAAATAATAATAGAATGTATGGTATACCTGAAACATATGAGTGAGAAAATACTTTTCAATCTGGCTACATAAAACATTAAGGCTACCTAAAACTTCATCTTTGATTTAGCAGTATAATAAGGGATTAAAAAACATTTACCTTTATAAGCATAAGTTAAATACTTCCTCTCAAGACTAAGGATTACATTTATAGATACACTCTAGACAATCATCTGAGTACATCTTCTATTCCATTTTGTTTTTCAAGCTTTAGATTTTTTTGAAGCATTGACCGCCTTATAGTGTCATTTACTAGATCCTTTTTCAGTATTTTAGGTCCAATCCATGTCTCAGTGTTAGGAAACAAATTGTTCATTTGTACAAAAGAGAATGGTCCTTACAAAGAGCTGAAGATTATACTGCCATTCAACAGAAACAGTTTCCTTTTTTTTTGGGGGGGGGTATAATACTGCATCTTCATACACTTCTTTAATCGTTTCTTTAAAGATAAATAAACATTTCTTTTATTTTCCATTCTCTTTGTGGCTAATCAGGTCTTAATATTTTTAAAGAGGGACTATCCCCTAAAGTTCTTGGGATATACTTTTTATCACGAAAGGACATTAGTCTTACAATGATAGACTTGGGAAGTGGTCCAGGAATAACCAGTTTTACCAAAAAACTTTGTGATCTGTATTTATTTCCATTTGTTCACTGTCAAATTGGGCTGGTATACTGACCCTTTTCAGTTATGAGGATGACGAGCGGTTCAGATGTCCAGTTAAATCGTTTTCATTATATTACAGTGATAGTTGATGTCATATGAGCACAGTGAACACATTCTGAGAAAATAATCCTTATTCCAGAGAGCTCACAAATGCTTGGTGTCCTGTGTTTTCAGCCTGTCTGCCTTCCATCTGGTGCCATCCAGGCTAATATAACTACTTTAAAGTGGAATATTGCCCTTTTTTAAGTTATTTCTTCAGACCGCTGCTTTAGTTTCAAATTGTGTATTGCATTTTTCTGCATCTCATCACTGTAAAATGTGTTTGTTTTTCCCTGGTCTAACTGCAGCTATCGCGCTTTGAAATCACCTTAAAGTATTTGTTCCTCATTGCTGGACTGTAATTACATGTAGAGAGTTGATTGATTTTTTTGTTGATACCTTTTCACTTTTGTCTAACTAAAGTATGTTTTTACATTGAGAAGACTGGGAATATAATTCTAGTGGCAGTAGTAATGTAGCCTGGTCTGTCTGAGTTAGGAAACAGGCAGGCTTAAAGTGAGAGTGTTTCATTGGCCAGGGGTGGTCACTTTTCTTTGTGTCTATAATTCTGTGTTTTTGTGCAGCTCCTGGCTCATTTCCAAAGTACTCACAGATGTTGGCATCCATGCATTTGTTCTCAGAGTGCCTAGCTTGCATCTGCTGCCGTCCAAGCTAAGATAAGATAAACCTCTTCTGCATCATCAACAGAATGGTTTAGAGGGACAGGCATCTCTTGGAGAGGATACTGATTGTCTGGAACTGACTCCCAATCCACAAAAAACAAAGTTTATCCCTATCCTAATTCAAATGCAACTTAGATTTATGTATGGAAAAAAGAACATTTACCACAGGACTGCCACATGTACTACCAATGGACAGAGGCAGCTCCAAAATGCTTTATTCCATGCATGGACCCTGCTCAAATTATCTATGGTATGATCCCAGTTATTCTGATTAGGGGTAATATGTAATTATCGATCATGGGATGGGTAAGGCCAGTCTTCAACAAAATGTCATTTTGAGCACAAGTGAAAATGGCTAGGTTTAAAATGGCCCACAATGAAAGCTAGCCTAGTAGTTACCTAAGAACTTATGAACCTACAAGTACTTTAAATTCAAATATTGTGAGGAGAGTGGCCAAGATGTCTAACTGAGAGCAACAGCTGGTGAAAACTCTAACTGTAAACTTTTCTCTGACAGAAAACATAATCATAATATTAAAATTTGATGATACTTGTTAGCTAATTTTATTCACTGATAGAAAAAAGATTTATAGTTTTAAGTTCTTCATAAGCCGTGATTTTCCTGTCAGAATTTCAACTGCTTGGTTAAGAAAGAAGAGACTTCAATATGAGCCATTCAAGAAATGGTACACAGGATTCTTATGTTAAAAAGACATCCAGTCACTGATATTTAGAATGCAGGATGCATTACTTAAAATGGACAAACTGGATATCAAAATAGAAACTTTCAAAGAAGAGACTAGAAAGAAGATGGAGCATTTAGAAATTCTTACGAAACAACAAAGCTCAAAATTGGGCAGTATGGAAGAATCTTTCAGCGATCATATAGGGAGAATAAATGAAGATGGATCTCTGACTGAATTTCTTTTAAAACAAAATAGCTCGTAGATAAAGATAATTTAGAAAATAGACTGAAATAAAATAATAATAGAATGTATGGTATACCTGAAACATATGAGTGAGAAAATACTTTTCAATCTGGCTACATAAAACATTAAGGCTACCTAAAACTTCATCTTTTGGAACTGAAAGGGCAAATAGATCCCAAACAGCATCTTCAAAGAAGTAAAATTCACCACCATGTTCAATTATAGTTAAGTTTGTTTGGCTTAGAAAAGGATCAAATATTAAAAACAGCATGGCCCTGTAGGTGGACATGTAGTCAGATTTGACAATGATTATTCCAGTAACGTAATGTGTAAAATAAAATCCTGCTTACCACTGATCAAGGAACTTATAAAGAAAAATATTAAAGCCACTTTAGTGTTTCATGCAAAGATAAAATTATTTCTTTCTAATGTAACTAAAATATTCAACACACTGGAGGAAGCATCCAATTTTGTCAACAAAAATACAATCTCTAATACTAAATAAATGGATTAGAAAAGAATATCCCTCAAGAGCAGAGGTCGCTGAATTCCTGGAAAACTGCTTCTAAAATGAAAAAGCTTAAAAGCAAGTAGCTTTTATTCTCGGTGCAGGACTTTTATTTTCTGAGACAATAGATTTACCCTTTATATAAAAAGTTTGTATTGGAGTTTATGCTTCAAAACATATGTAAGTATGTACTTATATTTTAAGCTAAACATTTTTCATGGTAAATAATATAAATGGTTAGTTTTACTGTTTTACTACTCTTACAGTGAAATAATTAATATATTTAATTTAACTAAATATGTAAATGTATCTATAAAAGTTAAACAAATACTTCCTGTAAGAGAATGTCATTACATTATCAGCAGTAGAATTGGTAACTTTAAGACTATATATGTTCATAATTTTATTTTATGTCTTTAACTTTGCTTAGTATGTGCATTGCTGGGCTAAATGAATGCCAGTGGTAAGAAGTAGTCTACCTAGTGCTGGTGATTTCATTTTTTTTGTTCCTGTCTAACACACTCTTTTCACAGGTCTTTTATGAAACAATTGACACTTAAAAAAAAGTTTGAGAACAAAAGAAAACTCCAGTTGTGACAACACTTGGTTCTTGCTTGCTTTCTAAGATGTTTTGCTTTCATTTTTTCTTTCTTTTTTTTCTTTTTTAAAGTATATATGTGAGGAATCTACTCAAAATAATAACTTTTTTCTTTTCTTAGGAGTGAATAATTGGTAAAACAAAAACTATTCTAATAATTTATATCAATCTATTGCTGAGAGGTCTACTTGACATTACTGAAATTTCAGTTGACCAACTTTCAAATTGCGGAGATGAAAAAGTTGAAGTTTCAGTTAACTGAAACTTCACTTTACCGACATTCAGATGACTGAACATATAAAAAGCTGACACCACAAGCTGAGCAAAACAGGAAATCTACTCATTTCCACACTAATGACATCTCAGAGTAGGTATATGTAAGTTTCAGGGGGTGGGGGTGCAGCCCCCTGAAAAAATGTAAAATTAATCTATTTTATGATTGTTTTTCTTTTAAAGTTTCTGTTTTGTAATGAATATTCATACCGGTGCTGTAGCTACCATCATGAATATTTAGTGGGATGTTTTGGATTTGCTTTTATTGGTTGGTGGGCCTGGTGTGGTTGTGGTTAGGTACATTGGTTGTGTTTTATAAGGGTAGTTTACTGTTGCTATAGTGTTGATTATTACTGTCATATTTGGATTTCCTGCATGTCATCCTCTGTTTTAATTTTTTTTTTTTTGGTATGTAGTGGGAGGATTTGATGTTGTAGGGTAATATTTGTAGGGTGGTGGTGCTGCGATAGCATTGTCACCTCACAGTAAGACATTGTCCTGTTTGATTCTCAGCTAGACCGTCTTTTGTGTGGAGACATGCATGAATGGGCGTACATTCGTTGAAAGTTGTGTGTCAGGGCCAGCAAGCATGTAAAAATCTACTGCCAATCATTAGCAGACCAGAGTTCAGCTGTGGCGACCCCTAACCGGGAAAAGCTGAAAGACCCAACAAAAAGGGTAATATTTGTAGGAAATGTGTCTGCAGTTTTTGTAGTGCTTTGTATTGGAGTCGGTGTGTGTTTTGTACTTTCAGGTATGTGACAATCTGATTTTTGACTTTTCAGGATTTTAGCAGTTCGTTTTTTTTTTTAGTTTTGGTCTTTTGAGTTTCAGTTATGTGGCAGTTTGGTCTTCTGCAGTAGACCCTTGCTGACATATAGTTTGCTTACATTTTGCTGAATGTTAATAGTTTATGCTGTAGTGCTTTAAACTTTAACTTGTTAATAGTTAATACTGTACTGTTATTCATTTTAACTTGTTAATAGTTTATGCTGTAGTGTTATTAATTTAACTTAATAGTTAATGCTGTAGTGTTATTAATTTTAACTTGTTAATAGTTTATGCTGTAGTGTTATTAATTTTAAGTTAATAGTTTATGCTGTAGTGTTATTAATTTTAAGTTAATAGTTTATGCTGTAGTGTTATTAATTTTAACTTGTTAATAGTTAATACTCTAGTTATTAATTTTAACTTGTTAATAGTTTATGTTGTAGAATTAATTTTAACTTGTTAATAGTTTATGCTGTTGTGTTATTCATTTTAACTTTATAATTTATGCTGTAGTGTTATTAATTTTAACTTGTTAATAGTTTATGCTGTAGTGTTATTAATTTTAACTTGTTAATAGTTTATGCTGTAGTGTTATTAATTTTAACTTGTTAATACTTTATGTTGTAGTGTTATTAATTTTAAATTGTTAATACTTTATGCTGTAGTGTTATTAATTTTAACTTGTTAATAGTTTATGCTTTAGTGTTATTAATTTTAACTTGTTAATAGTGTATGTAGTGTTATTAATTTTAACTTAATAGTTAATGCTGTAGTGTTATTAATTTTAACTGTACAAATTAGTAGAAAACAAGTAAAGTTAGATATTTGATTACAGCATGTGAAAATGACAACTCACAGTACACAGTAGCTGCTAATTTCATCTGAAAATTTCTCATTCTTCTTAATTACTGTAATGTGTTCTAATCAGTAACAAATTCTGATGTCAGGCTGTGAAGCTTAGATCACAACAACGGTTCACAATGGCCAAAAATACACACTCAAATGAAACCATCAGGAATTTTTTTATATGTAGTCAGGATTTCTTGTAATACTAACATTAAGAAGAAGAGTAAACATCTTATGTGTTATGCGCAAATGCACAAGGAATGAAATCTACTATGTATGATAAATTAAAGAGCAGTACCAGTAAGGTAAGAAATCTATACACATACTGTAATCTCTAATAGCTGATGACGAAATAGGTCTTTGATGGTTGACTTTAGAAATACTAGTTATATAGAATAAGGTAGAATATTAGTGGACAAATAAGACAGGAAAATAAATTTAAATAACCTGCTTCCAAGAAAGAAATGCATTACATATGCCTGCATATAGCAGAAATGTGAATGTACAGAATCTCATATAATTTACATAGAAAATTATATAAAAGTATTTGAAAATATCATGAAATCTGAACTGTAATGCTTCGTCATGTAAACTTTGACTTTTTTGCATATTGTATTTTAGTAGCTTCACTAACACCACTAAAACTACCTGAAATAACTCTTCATAAGTCAGAAATTTGAGTGTTATATTGCTGAATCAGTACATCCATTTTGATAGAAAGTACAGTAGATTTTTCAATATGTTTGAATACAGGAAGAGAGAATTGGATCTGATTTAAGCACTTTGTAACTTTTGAATACAATATACAATGCAAATATATATATATTTTACTCTGTAAAATAGCAAGATATTCTCTTTAACCTTAGTAATGCATACATTTTTATGAATTAGTTTTATAAGACAAATGATTTTAAGTATTTTGATATTAATCATATTGAGTATTACACAATTTTGAGATCTAGACACTTGTACTTTTAAAATTAATTCAGAGGTTTTGTTAGATCTATGAAATGTGTCTATATTTTAGTATGATGAATATAAATGTGCATGAACTTTTCTTTTGTACAGTAGTTTAGTATGCTAAGATTTCTTGTCAACTGTAAATTTATAGATATATTTATCTATTCAGGTCTCAAATTGTTCCACCTATTTATTTAGTTATAATCTTGAATGAGCAAATTTATGAATATTTAATGGATAATTTATAATACTAGTATATACCTAAGTATATAGAACATTATTTGTTGCATTATTTAATATTTGTCAATGAAAGAAAAGTATTATTAAACTTTTATGCAGTAATGGGTGAATAGTTTTAAATGGTAAAATATATAACTAGATTAATAGTCTCTTATTATTTTAACTTGTATATAATATTATTTTAAAAACTGTGGAAAACCGTCAATTACCGAACACACAAAAGGAAGCAGATCAAAGAGACTCACTGGTAGCAACTCCGGGTTACAATAAAAGCCCGAAAACTGGCGACTTTATTAAGTTTTTACAATAAAATCCACTTTTCGTCAAGTCACTCTTTACTCAACTTCATCAGATACAACACACAAGTTGTGAAACTCACTACAAACTGTTGTTAACAAACAAATTTAAATTAAAACTCCCCTCCCATGTGTCCTTAAACTAGTAAAAACATTGGTACACTTCAACCGGTTGTGACGTGAATAATAAAATATGCAAATATGTAGATGTATTTAAAAGTAACCTACACAAATGTTATTACGTTAAAGGGCATCTTACTACTTACAGTACTAAGTACTAATTAACAATTGAACATATTTAGTACATATTTAGTACTAATAGATACCTGAATTACTACAGCGCCCTGTGTCTCAATATGTTCTGTCATAATGTCTCCATCCTTACTAACAGTATCGAACATATTAACACATAATTCCTAGACCACTGTTATAGCAACTCTCCAACAAATGACTACGAGGAGCAGGAGTCCGCATAACAGCCAGCATACAAAAAACTAAGTAAGGAGACTTGGTGTCAACTATCGCCATTCAAACTAAAAACAAATGTAATCCTTTGTGTAATGCTTAGCTTTACATATAGCTACAACACTCTTAACGAACATTTGTATTATTTTAGTTATTTGCAAATCACAGTAGCCTTTGGCTATTTTTGAAGAATCTTTTGTTTTTGGTAGGTAGAGAGATAGTATAGTAGTTTGTCTATTTGATAGGCAAACTAGGAGAATTTGGCATCCATGGTGGGTTGTGTTTTATTTATAATATATACAGTTACAGTTGTAAACTTTTGTTTTTGTTATTTATGAGTTTTAGTAGTTTAGTTTGTAGAAAGGAAAAATTAAAAAAAATGTGGAGTGTTAAGATAGTGTTGGACGAATCTTTTTAAATAAACAGAAGGGATATTTTTAATCTATTATTTATTAATATAAATGGATTAAACAATGAAAATAAATCATTAATGAAATCTTTAAAATTCAATAGTGGAGACATAATATTCATGCAAGAGACTCACTTGATAAAGATATACAGTATTTAAATAACTTAGGTTGTGAAATGTTATCTCCTTCTTTTAACAAACTTAGGAGAGGAACTGCTATACTTTGAAGAAATTCTACTGGTCTATGGTCATTGAATCCATTAATGACTGCAAAGGAATGTATACTTTGTAATAATTAAATATAATTGCAAATTCTATACAGTAGCTAATTTTTACTGGATCCCTGGAATAGGTGCAATAGTGGCTAAAGATCATTTAATCTTGCTACAAAGTCATTGGAAGGGTAGTTTAATTTTAGCGAGGATAGCTAGTTTAGAAGATACAAGTGAAAAGAATAAAGCTAAAATGTTGTCATGAGTTAAAGCACTGAACAGATGGATTAGTAATAATAGTTTAGTTTAATAGTAAAAACAGAAACAAATTATGAACCATGTGCATAAGAATAATAAGTGAAGAGCAAACTGATATTGATAGGATTTATGCATTTACAGATTTATTTAAAGTGAATTATTTTAAAAATATTCGTTGTCCTTTATCTGATCATAATGCACTATTAGTACAGTAATGCATATAAGGAAATTTCAGATTATTTATAGTATTCCAGAATTTATGATGAAATTAAAAAACAGAATTAAGAATTATCTTTAGGAACAAATCAAAAATTATTTATCTTTGAATGATAATGGCCAGGTTAGTAAAGTCCTACTACTGGATTCCTTAAAATGCTTATTAATGATAGAATGGGAAGATGGGTTAGTAATAAAATGAACGAGTAGGGTGTTAGAAATGCAAGATGAAATACACAAAGTGAGGTATGAAAAATAAAGAAATTAGATGATACTGGTCATTAATAAATTAATGAGGACATACTGTTTTAATGCATAAAGTGGAGATAGCTTCAGAAAAAAAATTGCACAGTTACGCAATGACTTCAAAAAATATACACAGATTAGCTAATAAAAGGAAGATGTTAAGCAAAAAGTCAAAACACAATAATATCTGAAATCCTCACAGTAACAAGATTACTTCAGACATAGAGAAAATGCTTAATATTTAAAAAAAATCATGAGGCTTTTAAAGATAAAAATAATAGCCATGATGATTACAAAATTGGGAAGTCGAAAAATGATACTAATAAACTTACTGACAAACTATCTGTGTTGAATAAAACTATTAATTTAACAGATGTTAAAAAAATATTTAAAAGGGGGGGGAATGGTAAATTTCCAAGATTAGGTGGTTTAAGAATGGAATTATATAGTATACCTCCTTTAAGTATTTTATAATTACTATGTGATGTTTTCAGAATTATTCAGAGTGACAAAATAATTCCTCTCATGGAAATGTTCTGTAATTCCACCTATATTTAATCAAGGAAAGCATAGTAAGTTACATTCCCAAAAGTTGATGCCACAATATGAACAAAAGATGATTGACTCCAATAATTGGCTTAGTTTCTGCTGTCATTCCAAGAGGGAACAATATCTGACATCATGGAAAGATATGATAAATAGATCATGTTTCTGTGCCAAGGAAGGGCTGCACCTGCCCTCTCTAGGCTTTCAAATATTGACTAAATACTACTCTCCTCCACAATGACTTCTTTATGTAATGCCAAAAAAAACCTTTCCACATAGCAAAACCAACCCAAGGGAATCTGAAGCTGTTAAGGCTGATGCCTGAAGCCTAAACAAGAAACTACACTTCCTCCAGCCTCCCCTTCCCCTGGAAAATGTGGACATCTGTGCAGTTACTGAAACATGGTTAAATGTGGAAATATGTGCAGTTACTGAAACATGATAAAATGTGGACATCTGTGCAATTACTGAAACATGGTTAAATGTGGCATCTGTGGAGTCACTGAGACATGATTAAATGTTGACATCTGTGCACTTACTGAAACATGGTTAAATGTGGCCATCTGTGCAGTTACTGAAACATGATTAAATGTGGACATCTGTGGAGTCACTGAGACATGATTAAATGTGGACATCTGTGCAGTTACTGAAACGTGGTTAAATGTGGCATCACTGAGACATGATTAAATGAGGACATCTGTGCAGTTACTGAAACATGGTTAAATGTGGACATCTGTGCAGTTACTGAAACATGGTTAAATATGGCATCTGTTGAGTCACTGAGACATGATTAAATGTGGACATCTGTGCAGTTACTGAAACATGATTAAATGTGGACATCTGTGCAGTTACTGAAACGTGGTTAAATGTGGCATCACTGAGACATGATTAAATGAGAACATCTGTGCAGTTACTGAAACATGATTAAATGTGGACATCTGTGCAGTTACTGAAACATGGTTAAATGTGGAAATATGTGCATTTACTGAAACATGATAAAATGTGGACATCTGTGCAATTACTGAAACGTGGTTAAATGTGGCATCTGTGGAGTCACTGAGACATGATTAAATGTGGACATCTGTGCAGTTACTGAAACATGATTAAATGTGGCATCTGTGGAGTCACTGAGACATGATTAAATGTTGACATCTGTGGACTTACTGAAACATGGTTAAATGTGGCCATCTGTGCAGTTACTGAAACATGATTAAATGTGGACATCTGTGGAGTCACTGAGACATGATTAAATGTGGACATCTGTGCAGTTACTGAAACATGGTTAAATGTGGACATTGATGCAGTTACTGAAACATGACTAAATGTGGACATCTGTGCAGTTACTGAAATGTGGTTAAATGTGGCATCACTGAGACATGATTAAATGAGGACATTGGTGCAGTTACTGAAACATGGTTAAATGTGGACATCTGTGCAGTTACTGAAACACGGTTAAATATGACATCTGTTGAGTCACTGAGACATGATTAAATGTGGACATCTGTGCAGTTACTGAAACATGGTTAAATGTGGCATCACTAAGACTTGATTAAATGTGGACATCTGCGCAGTTACTGAACCATGGTTAAATGTGGACAGCTGTGCAGTTACTGAAACATGGTTAAATGTGGACATCTGAGCAGTTACTGAGACATGGTTAAATGTGGCATTTATGGAGTCACTGAGACATGATTAAATGTGGACATCTGTGCAGTTACTGAGATATGGTTAAATGTGGCATCTGTGCAGTTACTGAGACATAGTTAAATGTGGCATCTGTGCAGTTACTGAAACATGATTAAATGTGGCATCTGTAGAGTCACTGAGACATGGTTAAATGTGGACATCTGTAGAGTCACTGAGACATGGTTAAATGTGGACATCTGTGCAGTTATTGAAACATGGTTAAATGTGGCATCTGTGGAGTCACTGAAACATGATTAAATGTTGACATCTGTGCAGTTACTGAAACATGGTTAAATGTGGCCATCTATGCAGTTACTGAAACATGATTAAATGTGGACATCTGTGGAATCACTGAGACATGATTAAATGTGGACATCTGTGCAGTTACTGAAAAATGGTTAAATGTGGCCATCTGTGCAGTTACTTAAACATGATTAAATGTGGACATCTGTCCAGTTACTGAAACATGGTTAAATGTGGCATCTGTGGAGTCACTGAGGCATGATTAAATGTGGACATCTGTGCAGTTACTGAAACATGGTTCAGGGTGGCCATCTGTGCAGTTAGTGAAACATGATTAAATGTGGACATCTGTGGAGTCACTGAGACATGATTAAACGTGGACATCAATGCAGTTACTGAAACATGGTTAAATGTGGACATCTGTGCAGTTCCTGAAACATGGTTAAATGTGGCATCTGTGGAGTCACTGAAACATGATTAAATGTGGACATCTGTGCAGTTACTGAAACATGGTTAAATGTGGACATTGGTGCAGTTACTGAAACATGATTAAATGTGGAAATCTGTGCAGTTACTAAAACATGGTTAAAAGTGACATCACTGAGACATGATTAAATGTGGGCATCTGTGCAGTTACTGAAACATGGTTCAGTGTGGCCATCTGTGCAGTTAATGAAACATGATTAAATGTAGACATCTGTGGAGTCACTGAGATATGATTAAATGTGGACATCTGAGCAGTTACTGAAACATGGTTAAATGTGGACATCCGAGCAGTTACTGAGACATGGTTAAATGTGGCATCTGTGGAGTCACTGAGATATGATTAAATGTGAACATCTGTGCAGTTACTGAGATATGGTTAAATGTGGCATCTGTGGAGTTACTGAGGCATAGTTAAATGTGGCATCTGTGCAGTTACTGAAATATGATTAAATGTGGCATCTTTAGAGTCACTGAGACATGGTTAAATGTGGACATCTGTAGAGTCACATAGACATGGTTAAATATAGACATCTGTGCAGTTACTGAGACGTGGTTAAATGTAGCATCTGTGCCATTATTGAGGCATTGTTAAATGTGGCATCTGTGCAGTTACTAAAACATGGTTAAATGTGGACATCTGTGCAGTTACTGAAACATGATTAAATGTGGACATATGTGCAGTTACTGAAACATGGTTAAATGTGGCATCTGTGGAGTCACTGAGACATGGTTAAATGTGGACATCTCTGCAGTTACTGAGACATGGTTAAATGTGGCATCTGTGCAGTTACTGGGGCATGGTTAAATGCTGTGGGCAACTCTCTGGTAGTGCAGAACTATAATGCTTCCATACATTTAGGCTGGCTACTACTCAGGCAGGGACCAAAGGTGGAGGTATCACAATCTATAACAAAAAAACAAACTCCTCTCAAGGCTAGTCAAACAGGACAATGCCCTTGAGGTACTCCATGTCACGATTTCCACAGATAAAATTCCCATTTCATATCCGGGCAAGCTATATGTCACCCTCTGACCCAAAAACCCATAATGCATTGTTGGTCTTACAAGATGCTCTCACCATTGAACCCAATACCATTTTCATGGACAAATTAAATAACCTCACTATAAAGTGGGAAACTTTGCATGACTCCAAATTTGCAGAGACAATGATGTCTGGACTTGGTAAACACAAAATTCCTTGGATGAGATAGACCATGCACCCACCAGGGGCATAAACCCACTCAACCTGGTACTGATAATTAAATGCTGTATCCCCCCATCCACACCTCTTCAGTGTAGCGTCCACATTGCTAAGGTCTGACCACAAAACTCTCTCTATTGTAATAAAGATCAGTTCTGTATCCCTGTCAGACCATGTATCATTTAGGAACGATTCTAAGGCAAACTTCATACTACTAAGTGATAACTTGTCAAAATTTGAAGCCACCCAATCCATGAGAACATAGCAGCCTGTGTGGAATTGTTCACAGAAACCTTGTCAAATTATATCAATAAATGCAAAGAGGCAGCTGTGCCTAACAGAAATAAGCCAGAAGTAACTCAAAAAGCAAACCACCCTGGTGGAATCCAAACATAAATTAGTTGTACACCAAAAGAAAAAAAATCATAGCCAAGATTAGGAAGTTTATGTCTAGCATGATAAAAACTGTCTCATTAATCTAAACAAACTAAGAGGAGAAATTAAGTTTAATAAAGCCAAATCTAAACTAAAATTAGCCTCTCAGGCAAAGAACAACCACAAGGCTTTCTTTAGTCTGTCTGACACCACAAAGGCAACATATAACAATGTGCAGGACTAACTGTAAAGGGCACCACCTACATGAAGCCAGAAAATATAGCAAATTTCCTGACCAACAAATTCAGCTTCGGTTTTTACCTACCTCTTTCCCTGCTTGGCTGTCCTTTAAGAACCACCATCAAACATGAGCCTCTCAACTCCCACTAGGGAGAAGGTCCTAGATGCACTGTCTAAGAACAAAAAGACAACATTGTGGGGCACTGATAATGTCCCAGGATGTCTCTTAAGTAGGCTGAAACATGGCCTGCTGTAATCACTAGGTCACTATTTAACCATAGCATCCAGACAGGCTTTATGCCATGCAAATGGAGAACTGCAACAGTCATTCATCTGCACTAGGGCAGGCATACCTTTCAACTGTATACAATTTCACAAAATGTCCAGATTGTTGGTCTGCTCCTCATAAAATTAGTGGTTTTCTAAAAAAATCAAGGATTGTAGCAAAGAAATAATGGCAAACATTTGAGTTTCAGACTTCATATCTTTCATAAAATACATGCCAATGCAAAACCTACTAAGTTTATAAGAGCAATATTTCAATTCTGTCCCTAATTTGGTGCCTTTGTACCCCCCCCCATTGTTTTTGTCTTTGCTCAGATTGCTTATGCTAACAGGTTAAGCAGGACAAGGACAGGCCATGAAGGGGCTCCAGGAACTACAGACCCATAAGTCTGACTAGTCTTGTATGCAAAGCCATGAAGAAATTATCATGGAAATTATTAATAGGGACACAGAAAACCTTCACACACTGGATCCATCCCACTTTGGTTTCATCAAGGCAGATCATGCCTACTAATCCTGGTGGTCTTCTTTTTGAAGGCTGCCAAGGTAATGGGCCTTGATCTGGCTAAGGCATTTGATACAATACCCTACTTATCTACGGTAAACAAACTCATGAATATAGTCATAACACTCTATGTTACATGCTGGATAGACAGACACCAGGAAATTAGGATAGGGGAGACCACCTTCACAAAGAGGCTGGACACAAGTGGATTCCCTCAAGGCTCCTTTCTGGGTCCACTCCTTTTTGGCATTTATTTATCAGAAGTCAAGCCAATGTCAAAGGCCTCTAGATGACCAGGTTTGGAGACAGTTGCAAACTATGAACAGTTATAAGATCCCCTCAAGAAACTAACATCATAGAGGATGGACTAACACAGACAAATGACTGCTGAAAGCCACAGATTAAAACTCGGTGCCAAGAAGTGCATAATAGTATCCTTTGTGAAGTCAGCTTCCTTAGCAAATTGCCTTATCAATAAATCCTAAGAGTAGAACCAGTAGTTATGGATTTGGGTATGCCTGTAAATAGTAAACAGGCTTTCAACTAACATGTAAAATGCTTCAAAGTGAAAGTTTCAGATGTTGAACAAGTAAAAAAAAAAAGTTACATTCCCAAAAGTTGATGCCACAATATGAACAAAAGATGATTGACTCCAATAATCGGCTTAGTTTCTGGTGTCATTCCAAGAGGGAACAATATCTGACATCATGGAAAGATATGATAAATAGTTCATGTTTCTGTGCCAAGGAAGGGCTGCACCTGCCCTCTCTAGGCTTTCAAATATTGACTAAATACTACTCTCCTCCACAATGACTTATTTATGTAATGCCAAAAAAAAAACCTTTCAACATAGCAAAACCAACCCAGGGGAATCTGAATCTGTTAAGGCTCGATGCCTGGGGCCTAAACAAGAAACTACACTTCCTCCAGCCTCCCCTTCACCTGGAAAATGTGGACATCTGTGCAGTTACTGAAACATGGTTAAATGTGGAAATATGTGCAGTTACTGAAACAGGATAAAATGTGGACATCTGTGCAATTACTGAAACATGGTTAAATTTGGCATCTGTGGAGTCACTGAGACATGATTAAATGTGGACATCTGTGCAGTTACTGAAGCATGGTTAAATGTGGACATCTGTGCAGTTACTGAAACGTGGTTAAATGTGGCATCACTAAGACATGATTAAATGAGGACATCTGTGCAGTTACTGAAACATGGTTAATTGTGGACATCTGTGCAGTTACTGAAACATGGTTAAATATGGCATCTGTTGAGTCACTGAGACATGATTAAATGTGGACATCTGTGCAGTTACTGAAACATGGTTAAATGTGGACATCTGTGCAGTTACTGAAACATGATTAAATGTGGACATCTGTGCAGTTACTGAAACATGGTTAAATGTGGCATCACTAAGACTTGATTAAATGTGGACATCTGTGCAGTTACTGAAACATGGTTAAATGTGGACAGCTGTGCAGTTACTGAAACATGGTTAAATGTGGACATCTGAGCAGTTACTGAGACATGGTTAAATGTAGCATTTGTGGAGTCACTGAGACATGATTAAATGTGGACATCTGTGCAGTTACTGAGAAATGGTTAAATGTGGCATCTGTGCAGTTACTGAGACATAGTTAAATGTGGCATCTGTGCAGTTACTGAAACATGATTAAATGTGGCATCTGTAGAGTCACTGAGACATGGTTAATGTGGACATCTGTAGAGTCACTGAGACATAGTTAAATGTGGACATCTGTGCAGTTACTGAAACATGGTTAAATGTGGCATCTGTGGAGTCACTGAGACATGATTAAATGTGGACACTTGTGCAGTTACTGAAACATGGTTAAATGTGGCCATCTATGCAGTTACTGAAGCATGATTAAATGTGGACATCTGTGGAGTCACTGAGACATGATTAAATGTGGACATCTGTGCAGTTACTGAAAGATGGTTAAATGTGGCCATCTGTGCAGTTGCTTAAATATGATTAAATGTGGACATCTGTGCAGTTACTGAAACATGGTTAAATGTGGCATCTGTGGAGTCACTAAGGCATGATTAAATGTGGACATCTGTGCAGTTACTGAAACATGGTTCAGTGTGGCCATCTGTGCAGTTACTGAAACATGATTAAATGTGGAGATCTGTGGAGTCACTGAGACATGATTAAATGTGGACATCAATACAGTTACTGAAACATGGTTAAATGTGGACATCTGTGCAGTTCCTGAAACATGGTTAAATGTGGCATCTGTGGAGTCACTGAAACATGATTAAATGTGGACATCTGTGCAGTTACTGAAACATGGTTAAATGTGGACATCTGTGCAGTTACTAAAACATGGTTAAAAGTGACATCACTGAGACATGATTAAATGTGGACATCTGTGCAGTTACTGAAACATGGTTCAGTGTGGCCATCTGTGCAGTTACTGAAACATGATTAAATGTAGACATCTGTGGAGTCACTGAGATATGATTAAATGTGGACATCTGTGCAATTACTGAAACATGGTTAAATGTGGACATCTGTGCAGTTACTGAAACATGATTAAATGTGGACATCTGTGCAGTTACTGAAACATGGTTATGTGTGGCCATCTGTGCAGTTACTGAAACATGATTAAATGTAGACATCTGTGGAGTCACTGAGATATGATTAAATGTGGACATCTGCGCAGTTACTGAAACATGGTTAAATGTGGACATCTAAGCAGTTACTGAGACATGTTTAAATGTGGCATCTGTGGAGTCACTGAGACATGATTAAATGTAAACATCTGTGCAGTTACTGAGATATGGTTAAATGTGGCATCTGTGGAGTTACTGAGGCATAGTTAAATGTGGCATCTGTGCAGTTACTGAAATATGATTAAATGTGGCATCTTTAGAGTCACTGAGACATGGTTAAATGTGGACATCTGTAGAGTCACTGAGACATGGTTAAATGTGGACATCTGTGCAGTTACTGAGATGTGGTTAAATGTAGCATATGTGCCATTACTGAGGCATTGTTAAATGTGGCATTTGTGCAGTTACTGAAACATGGTTAAATGTGGACATCTGTGCAGTTACTGAAACATGATTAAATGTGGACATATGTGCAGTTACTGAAACATGGTTAAATGTGGCATCTGTGGAGTCACTGAGACATGGTTAAATGTGGACATCTCTGCAGTTACTGGGGCATGGTTAAATGCTGTGGGCAACTCTCTGGTAGTGCAGAACTATAATGCTTCAATACATTTAGGTTGGCTACTACTCAGGCAGGGACCAAAGGTGGAGGTATTACAATCTATAACAAAAAAACAAACTCCTCTCAAGGCTAGTCAAACAGGACAATGCCCTTGAGGTACTCCATGTCACGATTTCCACAGATAAAATTCCCATTTCATATCCTGGCAAGCTATAGGTCACCCTCTGACCCAAAAACCCATAATGCATTGTTGGTCTTACAAGAGGCTCTCACCATTGAACCCAATACCATTTTCATGGGCAAATTAAATAACCTCACTATAAAGTGGGAAACTTTGCATGACTCCAAATTTGCAGAGACAATGATGCCTGGACTTGGTAAACACAAAATCCCTTGGATGAGATAGACCATGCACCCCCACCAGGGGCATAAACCCACTCAACCTGGTACTGATAATTAAATGCTGTAAACCCCCATCCACACCTCTTCAGTGTAGCGTCCTCATTGCTAAGGCCTGACCACAAAACTCTCTCTATTGTAATAAAGATCAGTTCTGTATCCCTGTCAGACCATGTATCATTTAGGAACGATTCTAAGGCAAACTTCATACTACTAAGTGATAACTTGTCAAAATTTGAAGCCACCCAATCCATGAGAACACAGCAGCCTGTGTGGAATTGTTCACAGAAACCTTGTAGAATTATATCAATAAATGCAAAGAGTCAGCTATGCCTAACAGAAAATAAGCCAGAAGTAACTCAAAAAGCAAACCACCCTGGTGGAATCCAAACTTAAATCAGTTGTACACCAAAAGAAAAAAAAATCATAGCCAAGATTAGGAAGTTTATGTCCAGCGTGATAAAAACTGTTTCATTAATCTAAACAAACTAAGAGGAGAAATTAAGTTTAATAAAGCCAAATCTAAACTAAAATTAGCCTCTCAGGCAAAGAACAACCACAAGGCTTTCTTTAGTCTGTCTGACACCACAAAGGCAACATATAACAATGTGCAGGACTAACTGTAAATGGCACCACCTACATGGATCCAGAAGATATAGCAAATTTCCTGTCCAACAAATTCAGCTTCAGTTTTTACCTACCTCTTTCCCTGCTTGGCTGTCCTTTAAGAACCACCATCAAACATGAGCCTCTCAACTCTCACTAGGGAGAAGGTCCTAGATGCACTGTCTAAGAACAAAAAGACAACATTGTGGGGCACTGATAATGTCCCAGGACGTCTCTTAAGTAGGCTGAAACATGGCCTGCTGTAATCACTAGGTCACTATTTAACCATAGCATCCAGACAGGCTTTATGCCATGCAAATGGAGAACTGCAACAGTCATTCATCTGCACTAGGGCAGGCATACCTCTCAACTGTATACAATTTCGCAAAATATCCAGATTGTTGCCTCATAATGTTGGTCTGCGCCTCATAAAATTAGTGGTTTTCTAAAAAAAATCAAGGATTGTAGCAAAGAAATAATGGCAAACATTTGAGTTTCAGACTTCATATCTTTCATAAAATACATGCCAATGCAAAACCTACTAAGTTTATAAGAGCAATATTTCAATTCTGTCCCTATTTTGGTGCCTTTGTAACCCCCCCCATTGTTTTTGTCTTTGCTCAGATGTCTTTTGCTAACAGGTTAAGCGGGACAAGGACAGGTCATGAAGGGGCTCCAGGAACTACAGACCCATAAGTCTGACTAGTCTTGTATGCAAAGCCATGAAAACATTATCATGGAAATTATTAATAGGGACACAGAAAACCTTCACACACTGGATCCATCCCACTTTGGTTTCATCAAGGCAGATCATGCCTACTCATCCTGGTGGTCTTCTTTTTGAAGGCTGCCAAGGTAATGGGCCTTGATCTGGCTAAGGCATTTGATACAATACCCTACTTATCTACGGTAAACAAACTCATGAATATAGTCATAACACTCTATGTTACATGCTGGATAGACAGGCACCAGGAAGTTAGGATAGGGGAGACCACCTTCACAAAGAGGCTGGACACAAGTGGATTCCCTCAAGGCTCCTTACTGGGTCCACTCCTTTTTGGCATTTATTTATCAGAAGTCAAGCCAATGTCAAAGGCCTCTAGACGACCAGGATTGGAGACAGTTGCAAACTATGAACAGTTATAAGATCCCCTCAAGAAACTAACATCATAGAGGATGGACTAACACAGACAAATGACTGCTGAAAGCCACAGATTAAAACTTGGTGCCAAGAAGTGCATAATAGTATCCTTTGTGAAGTCAGCTTCCTTAGCAAATTGCCTTATCAATAAATCCTAAGAGTAGAACCAGTAGTTATGGATTTGGATATGCCTGTAAATAGTAAACAGGCTTTCAACTAACATGTAAAATGCTTCAAAGTGAAAGTTTCAGATGTTAAACAAGTAAAAAAAAAAAAAAATTCTGTATAAAGAAACTGTTTTCATTTTGAAATTTGACACGCTGGCACCTGCTGGGTTAAACTCCAAATGTAGTTGGAAAATGCTTATTTAATGTAATTAATGTTTATAATTGCTTGTAATTAGTTAACAAGAGAGGGTATTTAAATGTGTTTCAGTGTGTGTTTCCTTGTACTCTTCAAAGGCTTTGTGCCGAGATGGTAGAGATTTTTGAATTGTATTAAAGGTCATTTTTACTGGTCATGCTGGGTTTATTATTTCAACCAACATGTGCCTAAGGTAGCAATAAAATCATTCTGTTGCTCAACCTATCTACAAAGGCATGGCATCCAGGTCCAGGCAAGTTTATTGTTCCACTGTATTTGTCCCTCATCAGGTCCATCACTGAATATAATGCACCTTTTGTATGCACCTGAGCAGGAATATGCAATAACAGGAATGTCCATAGAGGTTCCTCACAAAAGGAATATACGGCATTAACATGTCCTATGCATATCACCTCAAAGCCCTATCTGTACTCTGTTTCCTACAGACTGTTGAGAATTTTGATGCCTAATTATGTAGGTGTGGTGAGGAAGAATTGTAAAAAAATCTTTCACCCTCTAGCTACTAGAGAAATTGAAAAAGCCTAGACCTAGCCCTGATGGAAATGCTGGACATTTGTAAATCAAACTTCTGGAGGGTCACTTACTCCAGGGATCTTAATCTTGTCTCTGACATGAACAGGTTATGCTGGAGAGAGAGAGAGAGAGACATCTCCCAGAGACTGCCACTTCTCTGGAACAAGCTTTCAGTTTACATGAATCAGAGCTCCTCCCTGACCCACTTCAAATGCAACCTAGATCAATAGCTGGGTGACTCAAATTCACTCCTGGGGTGATGTCCCTCCTGGACAGAGGAAGTCTGTATTAACTACAAAAGACCTTTACCTCTGTGAACTTCACTCACCTAACTGCCAATTGGGATAAGTTAGAATAAATATGTCTAATCTTGTAAAGGCTCTAGGGGCATTAGTCTAGTAAACTATGAACTTCTGAATTTGCCTGGAATTTGCTCATTTTCCAGGAAAGAAAATGCAGTTCTCTAAATAATATGTTTGTATTGAGGTGGACTAAAATGGACTTTCATCCTCTGCCAGTCAGAAAATTATTTATTTATTTAAGTTTGATGACTGAGGAGGTCCACTGGGCCATAAAGAGCCTGTTTTCAGTAGAGGCCCAGGGAGAAAAACTCCAAGACATTACATTTTACGTTACTATAGAAAAACAATAGTTTAAACAGAAAGGTTAAATATTAAGTTATAAGACCATAGTAGATAAACATTTAAACATATAGTTACAAGACCTCAGTAGGTAAGGTGAATCTTGTGCATGCAGGAAGTATCAGTATATTTATTTGGAAAGTATAGTACATCAGATGGAAGAGAGAAGATCTGTCACTGGTAGGGGACAGATGGACTTTGGTTGAGATATAAGCAATAGTAGATGGTAAATGGAGAATATTACAGAGCAAGGTAGAAATGAGAGAGGGTTTGAAAGGGGGTATGTTGGAGTGTGACATGGGCATTCCCATTTGGAAGAAAGATGAGAGAATAGCTGAGATTTGAAATTGGTATAGTTAGGTAGGTTGCGTAGGTGGGAGGGGAGAGTTTTCCACTGTTTAGCTAAAGAGTAGGGCAGAAGTAGTTGGCCAGGAGGGTGTGATGGTTTGTGGACATAAAGAAGATTTTGGTTTTTGGATCTGAGTGAGTGGTTGGGAATATAGGGTTTTAAGGATGTAGCAAGAGAAAGGCAGCTGGCAGGTTTAGAGATAAGCTTGTGGGCAATGTTGAGTTGTAGATAACTAAAATAGTTGGGTAGTTCAAGCCATTTGAGGGTGTGGAGGGAGTGGCAGTGGTGGGATGAGTTTTTTGAGTTGGTTGCAAATTTGCAGATTTTGTGGTAGCAAGATTTGAGTTTTGATAGTCAGCCAAGATGGAGATTGGTGAACAGGGGGACACCATACATAAGAGAAGGTTAAAAGGAAGGTAGATGCAAGGGTTTGTCTGGTTGAGGGGGTGAGGAAGCAATTGTGCCTGCAGAGGAGACCTATTAGAAAATTTTAAACAACAGTTTTGCTATCATACATAGATTAGTTACTTAATTTATAAATGTTTTGATTCCTAAATCTGAATTTGACAAGGGAATATAAGCACTGTTGGTCCCTACAATGCGAATTATATACTTGGTGTACCTCCTCCATACCCCAATTTTTTTGTAGCTTTGCTACAGAACAGGTGAAGTCAGGTAAAAATAAGTCACGACTTGGGCGATATGTGTAGGTCTCCCAAATATACAACCAAGTGTAGAATATTTAGGGTCATTGCTTGGAAGTGTTTAAGTATTTTATACCCCACATAGACTCCAAAGAATTTTTCCTCAGGTAGACAGCAAATGGTGGTGTGCTGGGGAAGAAAGTGGAAACTGCGAATATTTTCTGGGAATGTAATGAGCTGAGAAACTTTAAAGATTCCCTGCAGACTGCACTGTTAGAGGTACTGGGTAAGCAAACTGGTATAACTAAGGAAATATTTTTTTTTGAGCTGTGCTACAGAATCGAAATTGCCTAGACATAGTAAGTCTCAAGTTAATTATGATGGCTGTCAAAAGAGCAATTAATAAAAAATGAAATCAAAGTCTCAGCCAATTGTAGTCGAAGTATTGAATATAGTAACAGAGGTAATACAACTGAAATCAGTATTTTTAGAAAAGGGTAGGAGTGAATTCCATGGGAAAAAAAGGGAATTGTGGGAACAATACATAAGTGGTGGGAGCAAATTACTTAGATAAAAGTGGGAGTTATGTGAACAATAGATGCATAATAAAGTTTTGTAGGAGGAATGAGGTTTAAAAGAAGGCAGGATTTGAATGAGCTTTGTAATGTTTGGATGACAGTGGCTGGATGCATTATAAGTGGGTAATGCTTGCAACTAAAAATATGTCACTGCGGTTTGTTTTCATTTATATAAGTGTATGATTGCCTATGTCATAGGTGATGATTTAATAAAGATGTTTCTTTAAAAAAATACAGTTAATAAAAAAATAAATAAATATAGAAAATTATGTGAATGCACATTTGTGCAACACACATTATCAAAACGTTTTGGATTTAAAACACAACTGACCATGTGAACATTTGCATAAAAGTATCAAGTGTAACAAAAAATTTACTATCAAAATTGTGCAAATCAGTTTTGCAAGTAATAACTTACTCAAACCAAAATGCTGAAATTGTGCACATCATTCGCTCACAACTCCAAACACAGTAATGCCAGTATGACGAATTTGGTATTATTGACATTACCTTGACATCCAGAGATGTACTACCAATGTTTTTCAGGGAGGCAAGCCCCCCTACACACCCTGATAATTATATAGTCTAACTCTGAGATCGTACTACAGTGAGCAAAAGGCTACTTTTCCTGATCCGCACTGTAGTGCATCGAATTGAAACAGCAACTTTCAAAACTGCAAACCCAAGCTATGTGACAACGTTTCAGAGGTGATGGGATTTACACTCACAGTTTTAAACTTTTGCACCTTTACCCTCGAACTTATGAATGATAGTAAGGTGACTTTCAAACATTTGATTGGAAACCATAACAAAATTTGTATGAATAAAGAACATTGACAACACAGTCATCCTCAGAGAGAGTTTTTGAATTTTCTGTATGGAATTCCATGTTTACAATTCTGTCTGTAAATCTCCATCTGTAGAATTACTGCTGAATTATATTATATTATCAGTATTCTATCTGGCTATCTCTGTAGCATTCTCTGCTTACAAGGTTTAAGGGTGAAAAAGTTAACTTAAATTGTTTTTCTGGGGGTGGGGTGCAACTTGAATACCAGCTCCATGGTTACACCAACTCAAAGAAGGACAAATCTCTCAAAAGTAGGGAATCGAAGCCAGTGCACACCTGGAATTGCACCAGCAGTGATTTTGAATGGAAAACCATGACCTGTATTATATGTGATGCAGGGTGTCTATGCTGCACTGATTAAAGCATTCTTTTGGCAGATGCTATGTCACATACAGCATATTTCCTAATTGTATTAGTCAGTCCTTATCACATGTCACTTGTGTGTTTAGTCCAAATAATTTCATACAAACGTGCTCTCAATCAGTTGTGGTTTAGATCAGAAAGCCACAGAAATATGTGGATGTTTATTTACGTATATTTGTAGTCATTATATTTGTATTCATATATTTATATACATGTCTCAAATATATATGCATATATAGATATATATATATATATATCTATATATATATTTTTCTATATATATATATATAAATATATATATATATATATATATATATATATATATATAGGTTCATAGGTAGGTACTAGGCTATCGGCCCTGGGGCCTATACAGGCCCAGCCAAAAAGGTACCCTGTCTTTTGCCACCCAAGAAAACTATTTTCCTGTGCCACTGTCGAGCAGAGCCACAGAGGTGATCCCCGGGGTGAATTTCCTATTTCCCGTCCAATCATCAAGATTTTTCTTGAAGAGTGCTAATAAGGAGCTTTGTTTGATATAGATAGGTAGTTTATTCCAGAGTATGGGAAGTCTCTAGGACAGGAATCTATCCCTCCGGCATGTTCTGTTTATTGTGGTGACAAGGTTTAGGTCCCTAGAGCATGTAGCTCGGAGGGATTGGGATTTCTTTAAGTGGAGCATGTCCAACAGCTCTGGGTTTGACATAGCTTTGTATGTTAGGCAGAGAACACCTCTGAGTAGATGATATGCGATGGAGTAAAGCTGGAGTTTTTTGAGACGGTCTGCGTAGGGCATCTGTTTGAGGCCGGTAATCCTCTTTGTAAGGTATTTCTGTGGCCTTTCCAGTTGTTGTAGATGTCTTGTGAGGTACATACCAAAAGGGGCATTGTACTCTATAATGGGTCTAATGAGTGATGAGTAGAGGGGAACAATGACCTCTTTTTCTCTGGATGAGAAACCTTTTGTGATGAGGTGTGCCACGTACAAGGATTTCCTGACTATTGTGGCGATGTGATTATCAAAGGAGAGACTACTGTCTACCTGTGTCCCATGGTCTCTTATCACAGTTTTGGTGTTAAGTATACTAACGCCTATGTTGTAGTTCATGGGTACAGAGTTTTTACCAAAGGGGATGACAGTGCACTTTTTGGCATTGAGCTTAAGGCCATGGCTTTGAAACCAGGCATCTGTCTCAGTGAGGCCCTTTTGTAGGATGTCCACATTGTTAGGAGTTTCGATTATGGCTCCTAGTTTGCAGTCATCTGCGAACTTCATTAGCCAAAGGCCTTCTGTGTTAGCCTGTACTTCAGAGAAGTAGATACCAAACAGGAGAGGAGCCAGGACTGAACCCTGTGGTACTCCACTTGTCACTGGTCTGAAGTCAGATTTGGAGTCTGCTACTTTAACAGTGTGGGTTCTGTCAGTGAGCCAGTTGGCAATCCATCTTGTGACATAGGGATTTATACCTAGTTTAGTAAGTTTATCTATAATTGCAGAGTGGGGGGATGGTGTCAAAAACCTTGGCAAGATCTAGATAGGCTGTGTGAACCACCTTACCCTTGTCTACGGCTTTGGTGACTGCTTCAAAGAAGTCTATCAGGTTTAGGAGACATGATCTGCCTTTTACAACCCAAACTGGGTGGGATCCAGAGTATGGAGATTACCAATGTCTTTGTTTATAAGTTCCATGATGATATGTTCCATGGCCTTGCAGACCAGGCTCGTCAGGATAATGGGGCCCGTAGTTCCCGGGGACTGTGGTGGCTCCCCCCTTGTGGAGTGGGATAACTGTTGCCATTCAGCAGGCACAAAGCCTGAGGTGAGGCTATGATTGAACATGGTACTTAGGTGGGGTGCCAGTTCGTTCTGTAGTTCATGTAGAACGCAGCCTGGGATGTTGTCTGGTCCCATGGATGCTGTGTTCTTTGCTTTGGAGAGTGTGGTTTTTACCTGTGCAGCCATGATTACAGGAACTTAGTATTCTTCCGGTATAGAGATGGGCTCTTTAGGGGGTGAGATGGGGTTAAAGTTAACACTGAACCTATCTGCCAGGATGTTGGCAATATCAGTTGGGTCTGTATATTTAGTGCCATTGTGCTGTAACTCAGAGCAGATCTGAGTGTTGCCATTCAGATTCTTGACATAGCTATAGAATGCTTTGTGGTTGTCTTTAGAATCAGTGGCGATTTTGTTTTCGTAACTAGCTTTGGAGGATTTTATCAGGGATCGCAGCTTCTTACTGAGGCTGACCGGGGAGCTCCTCCACTCGTGGGATTTTACTCTCTTTTGCAAGAGTTTCTTCCTTCTGTTATACAGTTTGTTTATGGCATGGGGCCACCAGATTGGCTTCCTTTTTTTGGAGGATAGCATCTTGGTTATGTTTGGGGTAGCACAATCCATGCATTCATATAAGTGCTTATAAATTGCAATTGTGTAGGATTCAGTAGTCGTAACTGTATTGTCCATCTGCATGGGTGTCATGAAGTTCACCACTTCTGTCTTAAGAAGCATGAAGTTGGCTTTGGAGAAATTTTTTAACATGATTTTCTTAATGGGTGGGGGGAAGGTGGAGGCAGGATGTGGATATCTAGGGTAATTAGCTTATTGTCGGATTGGACCAATGAGGCATTGACTTCAGGTGTGGAACACCGGTCACTCATATTGGTAATGACTAGATCTAAGATATTGTTGCCCCTGGTGGGGATGTGGATAAGTTGATCCATGGCATTGGAGTTTATGAATTCCAAAAAGCGTTGAGCGAAGGAGTTGGTACACGAGTAGTTTTCCCAGTTAATGGTGGGGTAGTTGAAATTGCCCATTATTAGGGTGTTTGGTTGAACCCTAATATTTTCCAGTACATCAAGAAAAGAGGAGTGGGAATCCTGGGGCATGGTGGGTGATCTGCAGCAAGCTACAATTTGGATTGCAGTTTTGCCCAGAGTTAGTTGCACTTGGATAACCTCGGCTGCATTATGCTGAGCAACTAGCCTGGAGGTGTGGATATCCTTAATGAATATGGATACACCTTCGCCTTTGGTGTTCCGCTATATATGTATAGATATATATATATGGGTCTGTCAGAAGATCAAAAATTCAAAAGACTGAAAATTAAAATATCTAAAACTCAAAATATCAAAAATATTTTTAATGCAGGGGGTATGCCCCCTGTAACCCTCATGTGGGGGGCACCCCTTGCTAATTATATATAGCAACTCCAAGATTGCTCAAAACTGGAGGGAGAGCCAATTCTGTTTTTGATATTTTGAGTTTGATATTTTGATTTTCAGTCTTTTAAGGTTTTGATTTTCTGAAGGTGATCCATATATAAACACACACACACCTATCTATCTATATCGCATTCACAGTACTACTTCACTAAATATACATATTACATCCTATGTGATATATGCAGTCTCCAGCACTAGTTCACTACGTAAACCTCCACAATGTCAAACTCTGTTTTCTTGACACAGTTTGGTTAACAAAACAGAGGATTGATAACTGAGTGCAATCGACATTCCCCCAGTGGTTGGAGAATTACACTCCCTGAGGGATTATGCAATTTTACACTTGGAATAAATAATTAGCAGGGAGTTGGGGGGGTGTATGCTATGGAGTACTTCCACAGAGCATGTGCAGAAGCATTTTTTGTCACATTAACATGTAGTGTTAGCATCATTGATGTTTCCTTAATTCAATGAGTTTAGGTAAATCCACACACGCACACACACACACACACACACACACACACACACACATATATATATATATATATATATATATATATATATATATACACACACACACACACGCACACACACACACACACACACACAGACACACACACACACACACACACACACACACACATATATATATATATATATATATATATATATACACACACACACACACACACACACACACACACACACACACACACACACACACACACACACACACACACACACACACACACACACACACACACACACACACACACACAATCATAATCCTCTGTATTATGTGGTCTCAAGGTAAATCTTGGCATCCATATTGAGAATTGAAAAGTAACATTGATCATTGCAATTGCCACACCCAGTGACTACAGTGTCTTGTGTACAGAGATACACAAAGTCATAAAATATCAGGATTTGCAGGCCAAAACAAGAGCCATGCAGAAGAAAGATACCCAGACAGTTCCAGTAGTAAAAGGAACAGTGGGTCTTACAAAAAAGAATCTACAATCATATTTATATGGGTTACCAATACATGTAACCCATACAAATTGCAGGAAGAGTCATTACTAGGCACACTATGGGTGCTGCAAAAATCACTTTTGTTTGATATCAAAGATTGAAACAATACTAATTACATGAACTTTAATTGCACTTTGACTTAGGAATGGGGTCCATTCACATCATGGTATTAGAAATCCAAAAGACTTGGAGAAATTAAAAAAGAACACAATAATTGGTTAGGATTGGTGAGACCCAATAATAACTCCTCGTATTGCAAGGAATATTATCTACTCCATGTACTACCTGCTACAAAAGAAAAAAAGTGCAAAATGTTTTACCAGCTTTGAAAGCCAGCAAAGCAGTTGTCAAGTATTGTAGCACAGAAAGCATATAAATATGTGTGTAAAAAGTCATTTTTAAATACAACTCTAAATTACAAACGGAGGTCTGTAAAGTTCTGCAGACAGAATATGAAGTGAGATATTCAGGGACACTTCAGAATGAAGGAATGTCCTTTGGGTGAGATCCAACTGTAAAAACACTTAAACACCTCTGAAAGCACTGTTATGGTTGGGTGTCATAATACAGAATATCTTTTTAGGTTTATCTTTCTTCCAGTTATGGAACATAATCGTACTATGCCATGTGCTAAAAGCATGCTTAACATATTTAGTTGTACCAGTAATTCTTTTATTAGTCTTTGTTTGTCTACACTGTTTGCTTGCTTACATATATTATAAATTTCAGGTGGATCTTTCATCCCAATGTCCCTCTGAAAATAGATCTGAGTGCCAAGATGGACTTTCTTGATAAACAAGTGCAAACAAATAACTAAATTGTGTGACCTTTGTTTTGTCTTTTGTCAGAATTTAATGTAAATTTACCTCATTCCATCTGTAACTGTGTTTTGTACACACAGGCACACTGATTAGTTACTGCAGGTAGGTGATCAGTGATGCACTTTTTTCACATCCCCTTTGACCTCATACAGTTACACATAAGTCTGCACTCTCAGCACTTTCATTAAAAAAATACAATCCCTCCTTCCTTCCTTAAAGATGCTGCAATATATAATATAATCTTTTCTGTCAAACATCGCTGACGGACAACTTCATGTCATGAAACTGCAGTTATCATAGTTTTTATGCTCCACTAGTACTGATATTAGATTTATATTTATTTATTTTATTTATTTATTTTGTTTACCAGGTAATGTCCGACTGAGCATGAGGCCCATTTTCAGCAGAGACCCGGGGAGAAAATCTCCATACATAAAATACACAGTATTAAACAATCAAATTGAACATGCATTAATCAACAATGTACAAAGCAAGCCAGTAAGGAAATTAGTTATACAACAATAATTAACAAATAATTAACAAAGTTAACAAAAAATTGCACAGCGATAAAAAACTGGCTCCATGAGTTAATAGTGAGAACAGTGTGATACAGTAATTGCAAGACAGAGAAATGCAGTCTACATAAGAGTTAGAGACAAAGATGTATGTATGTATACCTTGATAACTGATACCAAGCGTAGAAACAAAATAGCCAGTTTAGAGTCATGTAAGAAAGTAGTAGGTAGCTTAACCAGGAGTATGGCAGGAGCAAAGCCAGTATTTTGCTAGATGTTCCTTAAGGAGGTTCTTAAACTCAGGAATGCTGGGGCTTTTAGCCATAGGTTGAGGAAGAGTGTTCCACAGTTTGATTTTGTTATGGGAAAAGAGGGTGGTGCCCTGTCTGTTGTAGTTTTAAGCTCTATCGGTATAGTCATTAGGTTTTGTGTTACAATAAATTGTACGTAGCTTTTTTCCTGGGCTTCCAATGAAAAGGGGGTTTTGTGCTCACTTAAATTTTCCCTGCTAAGAAAATTAAAAGTTAATAAATAAATCCTAGCAATACACAGCACTGAATTCCTTCCAGCTTTAAGTAAAGGTAAAAATTACCGTAGAACTCTAAGCTGCTGCAGCTATTACAGTCATACACATAGCCGGCCTTAGGCATAGGCCAATTAGGCAGCCGCCTAGGGCGCCGCACTAGCCGGGTCACTTTTCTAGTATTTATTTGGTGTAGGTAGACCAGGATGGGGGTATCGAGTGGTGTGGTGGGGGGCATGGTGGAGCCCTTATGCCTAGAGCACCAGTTGACCTAAGGCCACTGCTGATCATACAAACATGCTGAGAAGATACTAGATTCTTTAAAACACTTGCTAAACCATGCTACAGTTATGACAAACCCCCCTGAAAAATATCAGTTAGAAAAAAACTTGTGTTAAATGACAAAATGAAGAGTCACTTCACTACCCCATGTCCCAAGTGTTCTCTTCATCCAGCTGCTTCAGTCTAGAAAAAGTGAAACAAGCACATGTAAGTATGACTACTGCTGCAAAAGTTATCTTATCTCACTATCTAAAGAACTTGCACAGCTGAATTTCACTTGCAGTTGACAAAAGTTCACAAGAAACAAATGCACTGAGTTAAATCTATGTAAGGTAATTTCCAAGAGTCGAACTAATAATTTAAGTCTAGTGTGTATTGTTGTGTAGTGTTGAATCTGCTGGAAGGATATCCCCACCGTAACCCCAATTACCCACACTCACAGGCCTTTTACTGCTGAAGGTGAAGCTACAGTAACACTTCAGCATATTTCACTCTTATCAGTGTAATATATTCCTGGAAAGACATTGAAAGATCCACAACCATAGAATTAGAGGCTGTGACTCGAGTCAAGTATTTAGAGTTCAGACAGCTTGTCTCTGTATCCATGAACCTTCTACCGCACTGATTGTTTATGGTGGTAAACCATCTGAGGGGGTCTTCTTGCTCTGCTCGCTTCGCTCACTCTGCTCCCCTGCCCTTTCCCCATATCCCACTCTCTACTCTTTTTACATAGGAGGAGTATGCACCCTCAGAGGATTTTTAATAATGTGGTTAAGGGTCAGGGCATGAGGGTGTCCCATCTACATAACATGGATGATGGGTATAGCACAAGTATGAGTGATTTTAGATCTTCCTTGTTACAGAGAGGTTATAAGATCAATGAGGTTGAACCGATGTTGATGGATGTTTGTTCCATAGGGGAAGGGAGGGCCAAACCCTATTATTTGCCACATAGTTATAACCAGGTGAGGACTTCATATGAAAGAGGAAGTGGGGGTAATGTTAATGAGGTGGTTAGGATACACATCCCTTATACTAGTGACAACAGTGTTATTCAAGGAGTTTTTTGGAAAAACTGGTCAGTGTTGATGACGGATGATAAGATAGGTAGTGTAGTGGGTGGGCTGCCCAGGTTTACCTTCAGGAATTGTAAGACACTGAAGAATATGTTGTGCTATCCTGATAGGATGTTGACGGAGCATGAGGCTGTGTATGGGACCCATCCTTGTGGTTCTTGCAACGCATGTGTGATGATTGATGAGGAGGTGGATTTTGTACATCCTGAGACAGGTCGAGTTTTTAAGACTAGAGCAAATGCGGATTGTGGGACTAGGCATATTATGTATATGGCCAGATGCGATTGCTGTATGAGATTTTACATTGGAAAAATGGATCGATCCCTGTGAGAATGAATAAGGGAACATACATACAACATGAGGGTAGGCAATATCACAAATGCTCTGGCTTGGTATGTTGCAAGTAGTGAACGGATACATAGTTTTAGGTATAGAGTTTTGGAAGTATTGAGGGAAGGTGTGAGAATGGGTAACATTGAGAACAGGACTTCGGAGGCAGAGTTGAGGTGGATTTTAAGATTAAAAGCAAGTAAGGGCTATAGCCTGAACACCATGGTCTCCATTAAACCAGTTTTGGACAGGAGAGGTGTAAGAAAATGATATATGTATTCATTTGATTTATGTTTTGTAATTGTATATGGTTAATAGTGTGTAAAGCTTCTTTTCAAGTTTTATACATTCTTGAGGTAGCCTGTGGTTTACTAAAGTTTTAATTGACAGCTGCTGTTTGTTAATGATGGGGTATGATGCATTATGTGTGGGGTATCTGATTGGTTTATTTGAAATGTATTTGATGTATTGATGGGGTATTTAAGGGGAGGGTATATGTTATGATATGTATTAACGGTCTGATGAAATCAATATTGTGTTGGTGAAAGTGCTTACTGAGTGTTATTTGTGGTTGCCTTTATTAAATACATTTTTACATACTTGGCTGGTTTCGGAGTATATATTTATAAGTGGAAAGTGCAAGCAAGTAATATTCCTTCTAAGCAAATTCCAGTTAGCACCAATAAAAAACTTAAACTTGAGTCTATATATATATAGATCTAGGACACATGCTCAACTAGCATGTGTCCGAATCACAAATCATCAATCACACATACATGAAAGGGCTTAACATTGAAAAGCGCTTCCGTGTATGTGTAGTTCAAAAAAAAAATCTACATTTTGCATGCACCCCCAACGTGGGAGGCTGTGCCCCCACACCCCCCTACTTTAATATTCTCACTCCGAGGTCACACTACAGTGGGGAAAAGGGAATTTTCCCTTACCTGCACTGTAGTCTGATCTTAGAAACAGGCACACATACACGGAAGCGCTTTTCGATGTTAAGCGCTTTCACGTATGTGTTCGATGTTTTGTGATTCGGACATATGCTAGTCGAGCATGTGTCGAGATCATATATATATATATATATATATATATATATATATATATATATATATATATATAATGATATTTTACTATCAAAACTATTCCCCTCATATTTATAACCTTGAAAAATATATGTTCCATTTTAAATTGGATTCATTTAAGTGACTTCCATATAGCTTTATTATATATATATAGAAGTCACTTATATAGAGCTTTATTTTGTGTATTTATCGATGTAATTTTTATCAAGTATAGAAACGAGTGTGTTTAGTTATAGCTCATGTTATTTTAATTATGAATTATAAGGTACATAAATTAATGCAAATAAAGGCTAATCAAATATAAATATATCCCTTTTAGTGTTGCAACATGTAGGCAATACTTCTCCCTATAAAATATTAAATACAGTATAAAGAAGTGTGACAAGATATGGACTTGAGAGGTATGGGCATGTCTGATGTAGATCTAGTGATGATTAAGTCTAACTAAAAGTTGATTGGCTTTCACGTTTTAATACAAGATTTCATTGGTCAACTATATTTTGGTTTAGGAGATGGGGCGTGTACTTTTAGTCCGTGACATATAATCATAAATAAGTTATAATATGAAGGTTTTGGACTATTGTGCCTTAATATATAAGGCTATTGGTCCAATTGTAGTCATTTTTTGATGTGCATGGGAAGGGGTTTGTTTACATACTGTTCGTGTCATTCACTTACATTTCATTTTCAAGTTCAAATATTATATAGAAGTCACTTAAATTAATCCAATTTAAAATGGAACAGATATTTTTCAAGGTTATAAATATGAGGGGAATAGTTTTGGTATTAAAATATCATGTGTGTGTATATATACCTAAATGTATAGTTACAGACACAAGCTGGAATAGGCATGTCCGTTGTAGGCTATGGTGACTGAATTTTAATTGGATGGTTATTGGTTATCCCGTTTTGATACACAATTTTATTGGTTTATTTTTATTAAATGTGGATTGGATGAGGTGTGTTCATTTCTAGCCTATGTTGTTTAAATAATTTATCAACCTTATTGGCTATATTGCGAGGGTGTGTGCTGTTTTATGAGATTCTATTGGTTAAGAGTTTTTTTAAAAAGATTTCGTTTTTTTTAAATGTATTATCTGATGAAGTTCCAATTTTTAATGGGACAAAATCCTCTGTGTTGCAAATAAAAGGATTACTTATCTCTGATTGTAGCAGTGATCTTTGACTCAAGTTTTTTAAGTTTTTTATTGGTGCTGACCGGAATTTGCCTAGCAGGAATATTACGTGCTTGCACTTTATTCGTTTGCTACGCCTAGATTATCACAACATGTTATTACTCTAACTGTACAATCTTACCAGCATTTTCTTTCCTACGTTTATCTTGCCAACATGTGAATATCTGCCCTACTTTCACATGTCGTATGTATGTATGTTATTAGACTTTTTCTTTTGGTTATGTCTTTGTATGTTTTTGGAAACGTTTTGTATTTCTCAGCCCCAGTTTGGGTAGTTTAAAAAATTCTAATCACATGCTATGTTTTTAATGTCTTACACTTTAATATATAAACATGGAGCTCTTCTCCCTGGGCCTCTACAGTAAATAAGGGCTTGCCGAGTTGGACTTTTCAATTCTACTAATGGAAATAAATAACACTTCCTATTCTACTGCACAAATCTCCTTTCTTTAATAATATACAAGTATAATTAACTGTACTAGGAAAATGATGCAACAAGATAAAACATTGCCACTGATCTTTCCAACAAAACTTATCACTATGCTTTAAGTCACTACTCCATAACATTGTCTTCGACTATAACCATTCATAACATAAATGCCCATCAGTTGCTAACCTTGTCTGTAGATATTATCGGCCCCAGGTTATTATGATCTCAAAACTCAAACCACCTGAAAACTATGAAATCTAGTAATATGTGGACAAACTGTGCCCTTTAATTGTGATTAAGAAATGGAATGTTACATCAGTCGACTTATCACAGAAAGAAAATTCAAGTTATTTTACAATAAATAAAAAAAATGCTTTCTGTATTTCACATGGATCTACTCTTCCTTTGTGTCCTTCATTTTCCTGGGTTTACACCATTATGGTTAACCTCTGCTTAGTAACTTCTAGACTGCCTGACAATAATCCAATGACCTTCCTTTCAAACCTGTATTACCACTCACAAACACAATGAATGCAGGAAACCCAGATGTAAGTAACACTGAAATCTAAACCGTGAACTGATACTGTCTGTATAGGTAGACTACTAGGCAAAGGGTAGTTTTTGTAAGAGAATATGCAGGTTTGTGGTTAGGGTTAGAATACATGAGTAAGGGTAGTGTAGGGGGCTGTAGACTTCCTGAACAACCTTACTCATATGTGCTAATTGTAACACTAACCCAGCCTCTAACTCCAACCCAAAACATTACCTTGCAGAACACCTTTCCCTAGCACAACCACTAAACAAGGAATGCATACATACTGTAAACATACAATACATAAGCACAATGTTGCATCTAACCCCTTCCCTAAGCTTTACTCTAACCCTAGTTTGCAGACACTTTCACATTTGTGCACACACACACACACACACACACACACACACACACACACACACACACTGGAACTTCATTAGAATCTCATTGCAAGAACAAAAAGTGCTTAACCAATAAAGTATCTTAATTGGGTTAGATGTTTGTTCTTCAGGGGATGCTGCTGTACCGGTTGGCTGTTCCTACTTTGTTTTGTGAATTTTGTATTTGTAATGCTTAAAGCTGCTCACTTTTCTTCCAGTTAATATGTTTCCAAAAGATTCTAAGAGGAAAAAGTTGATGAAACTTCACAAAATTCGGAGGCAAGTAAGCTTACACTATTATAAAAGTGTGCAAACTAATTTTCCTTAAAAGTAAACATTTTCCTGTTGATTTTGATTTTACTTCAGAGCTCTAAAAAGTTTCTGCTTTCACTTGGCCATCTAGGCTGCATCCCCCACTTGATAGTGTCTTAAGGGCACAGACAACTAATTTCACATTTAATACTATATCTGTTTATTGGTCATTGTTTTGTTCTGCAGCTGCGTCTTTGACACCATCTTCTATAACACCTGACATCAGCAATCAAAGGAAGCAGTGTTTAATAAATTGCTTAATGAAATAACTACTCTGATTGACAGCATTTATTCTGTTAATACATGGGAACTGCAAGACGTATCCTGGTGCTTTATTAGACAGTTTGAAGCAGATTGAAAAAATGCAAAAGTAACTTTAGATGTAACACCTGTAGTTATGTTCCCATGAAAAGCACACTTGCTCAATAAACAGGAGAAAGAATCTCGCTCTCTCATCGTGTCATTATCTGCTATGTTGGAAACCTTGTCTAGACTTTTTATTGTAATATAGGGCCTTGGGTCTCTCGTTAATAAAATCTATTGCTTTATTTTCACTCTGTATGTCATAATGAATTGTGAAAATGTCCAGTGAAAGCAGGCACATCTGTAGTTGTTTATTTAAAGTATTAATCATAAATGTGCTACTTAAGGTAATTACCTGTATTAGTCAGCATGACCTTATTTTCCTTGATAGCCTATTTCTTCAAAAATTGCAGCTGTCATTTTCTGTTGAATTTAATTTTAGTTCTGTGAAGGAGTGTAATTTTAACATTGTTAAAACAACTGCTCTCTGGTGTGTCCATGGACGTCATATTGAAGCTTCTGTGTCACAAAATACTGTTTACCCCTGGATAATTAGGCTGAGTCAGCGCTAACAGCTCACTTCTAAAATGTTAATTGGTCTTACCCATAAGAAATAAAGATGTCACAACACTATGTTTTCCTAGATTCCAGCATGTCTCTGTTTGTTAACCAGTTGATACAACAATCTTTGTCCATTAAAGCAAGTCTGAATGACGTTGAAAACTGATGTCCTGATGCTAGAAATGATGTGCTATTTACCCGTCATCTCACTGCAGCTGCTAATTCATTATGGCAGATCTTAAAAATGCACCAACTGTTTCGTACTCCCTGCATCTTGTTTTGTTTCTGAAATCAGTTCAAAGGCAACAGACAAGCAGACAAAATACCCACTAATGTCACTTTTATTACTTAAAATGCAAATGGAATGAATGATGCAGTAGTTAAAAAAATCACAATACAGACTTCTGTAATTGATATTTCATGTAAGTAACATGATTAAATGGCTTTGCTGAGTTTCTGACCTCAACAAAATGAAAAATTACAATATTGAGAAGCTGTATCTACTATTCAGAATGGTCAGAAATACTGGTGATGTTTAGTATTGCCACTTAATTTGTGTAATTCCATTATGGGGACAGTTTCCTTGGGCAAATATAGATCTGCTCAGAAAAGGCCTGAACAAGTTTGAAAATGCTGTGTAGTTACAAAATACAAGACTTACATGTTTGAGGTTGCCCTTCAGATAATAAATGTTTAGTTGCAGATTGTTACTAGCAATGTAATGCTATAAGCACAATATGGGTTATTTCAAGTCTATGACTTATGTACACAGTGTTAACAGTAAGGAGAGGATCAGAGAGTGGCTTGGTTATTTAGACAAACTTGAGAACTTCTCTGTGTTTTGGGACAGACCCATTATGACATTTTGACAAATTCTTCATTAACTTAATTGGAACAGGACAAATGAATAGTATGCACAAAACAACAAACCAAAAATTAAATGAGTGGAATACCCAAATCCCAATAAGCATTTTTGGGAGTTGAGCTCACTACACCTCTCGTGTGTAGGTTCATAGGTAGGTATTAGGCTATCTGCCCGAAGGCATTTATAAGCCTAGCCAGAATGTGTTGGCTTTCGCTGACCCCTTAGATTAGTTCCCTGTGCCTCTGTCCAGCAGAGCCACTGAAGTAATCCCCGGGGTAAACTTTGTTTCCCATCCACTCATCAAGGTTTCTTTTGAAGAGTGTTAGTGAGGAGCTCTGCCTAATGTAGATTGGAATCTTGTTCCAAAGCATGGGAAGTCTCTGACACAGGAATCTATCCCTCCAGCACGTCCTATTTATTGTTGTTGTGAGGTTTATATCCCTAGAGCGTGTGGCTCGAGGGGATAAGGTTTTCTTTAGGTGGAGCATGTCCATCAATTCTGGGTTGGACATGGCCTTGTATCTCAGGCAGAGATCACCTCTGAATAGGCGGTATGCAATTGAGTACAGCTGCGGTTTCTTCAGTCGAGCTGCATAGGGCATCTGTTTGAGGCCAGTGATCCTCTTGGTGAGGTACTTCTGTGGTCTTTCCAGCTGTTGCAGGTGTCTTGTAAGGTACATCCCAAATGGGGCGTTGTACTCTATGATGGGTCTGATGAGTGATGAGTAGAGGGGCACAATGACCTCTTTTGATCTGGATGCGAACCCTTTTGTGATTAGGTGGGCCACGTTGAAGGATTTTCTATCCACTTTGGCAATGTGATTATCAAAGGTGAGATTACTATCTACTTGGGTCCCCAGATACCTTATTACATCTTCCATATTTAAGGGACTACCACCTATGTGGTAGTTTGTGGGTACTTTGTTTTTTCCAAAGTGGATGGCTATGCACTTTTTGGCATTTAGCTTGAGGTCATGATTTTTACACGAGGTATCTGTCTCAGTGAGACCCTTTTGGAGGATGTCTGTGTCAGCCAGAGAGTCAATTACAGCCCCTAGTTTACAGTCATCTGCCAACTTGGTCAGCCATAGTCCTCCTGTGCTTGCCTGTACAACTGAGAAGTATATGCAGAACAGGAGGGGTCCTAAGACTGAGCCCTGAGGAATGCCACTTGTAACCATTTAGAGTTGGACCTAGCTCCCACAACTCTCACCATGTGGGTTCTGTCCGTGAGCCAGTTGGCAACCCACGTTGTGACATATGGGTTTAAGTTCAGGCTTTTGAGCTTGTCTATAATACCAGAATGGGGAATGGTGTCAAAGGCCTTAGCGAGGTCTAGGTAGGCTGTGTGTACCACCTTTCCCTCGTCTATAGCCTTGTTAACTGTCTCAAAGAAGTCCACCAGGATTAGGAGGCATGATCTGTCCTTAACAAAGCCGAACTGGGTAGGGTGCAGTGTTTGGAGGTTCCCAATGTGTCTGTTAATGAGTTCCATGATGATGAGCTCCATAGCCTTGCAGACCAAGCTAGTCAGGCTTATAGGGTGATAGTTGCTGGGGTCTGTTGTGGCTCCACCTTTGTGGAGTGGAATAACCGTTGCTGTGCGCCGTTGCTGTACTCCTTCCAGTCAATATGACTGGCACTAAGATTCCTGTAAGTGAGAAGAACAGACCTGTCCTTCACTGTAGCACTGGATGAGCACAGTTTCTCACATGCAGACACACTGCCTTATTCACAGACTTATTTTGTGCTGCTTTCTCACAAATGGCTCATTGATTCCACTGGGGGTGATGGGGGGGTACAATATCGTAGCATTCCTGAGGTAGACATGAGTTCTGTGAGCTACTTGTTTCTACCTGGGTTGTCTTATTAGCCCAATAATTTCACCATAACAAGAATTTGGTGGCACTTGTTTGTACCTGGGTTGCCTTATTATCCCATTAATTTCACCATAACAAGAATTGGGTGGCAGGGAGAGGTTCAATTGCCAGTCTGGTGGAGTGGCTTACAATTTGCCTCTCTTAAAGCAGCTCATTGAATTATGATTCTATTATATGGGTCAGAGGCAGCACACGGCCACATCCTCTCTCTGCTTAGGTGCATACCAAGAGCCAGCTATGCTTCTACTATATGGGTCAGAGGCAGCACATGGCCACATCCTCTCTCTGCTTAGGTGCATACCAAGAACCAGCTATGCTTCTATTATACGGGTCAGTGGCAGCACACGGCCACTGTTTATGTGCATACCAAGAACCAACTATGCTTCTATTGTACGGGTCAGAGGCAGCACACGGCCACATCCTCTCTCTGCTTATGTGCATACCAAGAACCAGCTATGCTTCTATTATACGGGTCAGAGGCAGCACATGGCCACATCCTCTCTCTGCTTAGGTGCATACCAAGAACCAGCTATGCTTCTATTATACGGGTCAGTGGCAGCACACGGCCACTGTTTATGTGCATACCAAGAACCAACTATGCTTCTATTGTACGGGTCAGAGGCAGCACACGGCCACATCCTCTCTCTGCTTATGTGCATACCAAGAACCAGCTATGCTTCTATTATACGGGTCAGTGGCAGCACACGGCCAAATCCTCTCTCTGCTTATGTGCATACCAAGAACCAGCTATGCTTCTATTATACAGGTCAGAGGCAGCACACGGTCACATCCTCTCTCTGCTCATGTGCATACCAAGAACCAGCTATGCTTCTATTATACAGGTCAGAGGCAGCACACGGCCACATCCTCTCTCTGTTTATGTGCATACCAAGAACCAGCTATGCTTCTATTATACGGGTCAGAGGCAGCACACGGCCACATCCTCTCTCTGTTTATGTGCATACCAAGAACCAGCTATGCTTCTATTATACAGGTCAGAGGCAGCACACGGCCACATCCTCTCTCTGTTTATGTACATACCAAGAACCAGCTATGCTTCTACTATACAGGTCAGAGGCAGCACACGGCCACATCCTCTCTCTGTTTATGTGCATACCAAGAACCAGCTATGCTTCTGTTATACGGGTCAGAGGCAGCACACGGCCACATCCTCTATCTGCTTATGTGCATACCAAGAACCAGCTATGCTTCTATTATATGGGTCAGAGGCAGCACACGGTCACATCCTCTCTCTGCTCATGTGCATACCAAGAACCAGCTATGCTTCTATTATACGGGTCAGTGGCAGCACACGGCCACATCCTCTCTCTGCTCATGTGCATACCAAGAACCAGCTATGCTTCTATTATACGGGTCAGAGGCAGCACAAGGCCACATCCTCTCTCGGCTTATGTGCATACCAAGAACCAGCTATGCTTCTATTATACAGGTCAGAGGCAGCACACGGTCACATCCTCTCTCTGCTCATGTGCATACCAAGAACCAGCTATGCTTCTATTATACAGGTCAGAGGCAGCACACGGCCACATCCTCTCTCTGTTTATGTGCATACCAAGAACCAGCTATGCTTCTGTTATACGGGTCAGAGGCAGCACACGGCCACATCCTCTCTCTGTTTATGTGCATACCAAGAACCAGCTATGCTTCTATTATACAGGTCAGAGGCAGCACACGGCCACATCCTCTCTCTGTTTATGTGCATACCAAGAACCAGCTATGCTTCTATTATATGGGTCAGAGGCAGCACACTGCCACATCCTCTCTCTGCTTATGTGCATACCAAGAACCAGCTATGCTTCTATTATACAGGTCAGAGGCAGCACACTGCCACATCCTCTCTCGGCTTATGTGCATACCAAGAACCAGCTATGCTTCTATTATACAGGTCAGAGGCAGCACATGGCCACATCCTATCTCTGTTTATGTGCATACCAAGAACCAGCTATGCTTCTATTGTACGGGTCAGAGGCAGCACACGGCCACATCCTCTCTCTGCTTATGTGCATACCAAGAACCAGCTATGCTTCTATTATACAGGTCAGAGGCAGCACACGGTCACATCCTCTCTCTGCTCATGTGCATACCAAGAACCAGCTATGCTTCTATTATACAGGTCAGAGGCAGCACACGGCCACATCCTCTCTCTGTTTATGTGCATACCAAGAGCCAGCTATGCTTCTGTTATATGGGTCAGAGGCAGCACACTGCCACATCCTCTCTCTGCTTATGTGCATACCAAGAACCAGCTATGCTTCTATTATACAGGTCAGAGGCAGCACATGGCCACATCCTATCTCTGTTTATGTGCATACCAAGAACCAGCTATGCTTCTATTGTACGGGTCAGAGGCAGCACACGGCCACATCCTCTCTCTGCTTATGTGCATACCAAGAACCAGCTATGCTTCTATTATACAGGTCAGAGGCAGCACACGGCCACATCCTCTCTCTGTTTATGTGCATACCAAGAACCAGCTATGCTTCTATTATACGGGTCAGAGGCAGCACACGGCCACATCCTCTCTCTGTTTATGTGCATACCAAGAACCAGCTATGCTTCTACTATACGGGTCAGAGGCAGCACACGGCCACATCCTCTCTCTGTTTATGTGCATACCAAGAACCAGCTATGCTTCTGTTATACGGGTCAGAGGCAGCACACGGCCAAATCCTCTCTCTGCTTATGTGCATACCAAGAACCAGCTATGCTTCTATTATATGGGTCAGAGGCAGCACACGGTCACATCCTCTCTCTGCTCATGTGCATACCAAGAACCAGCTATGCTTCTATTATACGGGTCAGAGGCAGCACACGGCCACATCCTCCCTCTGTTTATGAGCATACCAAGAACCAGCTATGCTTCTATTATACGGGTCAGAGGCAGCACACGGCCACATCCTCCCTCTGTTTATGAGCATACCAAGAACCAGCTATGCTTCTATTGTACGGGTCAGAGGCAGCACACGGCCACATCCTCTCTCTGCTTATGTGCATACCAAGAACCAGCTATGCTTCTATTATACGGGTCAGTGGCAGCACACGGCCACATCCTCTCTCTGCTCATGTGCATACCAAGAACCAGCTATGCTTCTATTATATGGGTCAGAGGCAGCACAAGGCCACATCCTCTCTCGGCTTATGTGCATACCAAGAACCAGCTATGCTTCTATTATACGGGTCAGAGGCAGCACACGGCCACATCCTCTCTCTGTTTATGTGCATACCAAGAACCAGCTATGCTTTTGTTATACGGGTCAGAGGCAGCACACTGCCACATCCTCTCTCTGCTTATGTGCATACCAAGAACCAGCTATGCTTCTATTATACAGGTCAGAGGCAGCACATGGCCACATCCTATCTCTGTTTATGTGCATACCAAGAACCAGCTATGCTTCTATTATACAGGTCAGAGGCAGCACATGGCCACATCCTATCTCTGTTTATGTGCATACCAAGAACCAGCTATGCTTCTATTATACGGGTCAGAGGCGACACACGGCCACATCCTCTCTCTGCTCATGTGCATACCAAGAACCAGCTATGCTTCTATTATACGGGTCAGAGGCAGCACACGGTGACATCCTCTCTCTGTTTATGTGCATACCAAGAACCAGCTATGTTTCTATTATACAGGTCAGAGGCAGCACATGGTCACATCATACCAAGAATCAGCAAGTCAAGTCATCTGTGCCATTGTTAGGGCTATATCCCATGGAACTGGCATGTGACACTACTTAAGGGTATACCATTTCACCCCTTTGTTGTTATGCGCTGTATATACACCCACACATACATACACACACTCATACATGTGTTTATATCTATAGCAGTATATAGAGATATATGTATGTATACCTTTTATGCAACTGATTCAAGTTACTTTTAGACTGCACTACTGTCATGGGAATATAAACCAGAGCCATAACTAAATTGAAGGGAAGGGTGTGGCTGACCTGAGACCAAGCTGTCGCAGAGCGAAACTGGCAGGTGCTGATTATGACGAGTGCTTTACAAAGCCACAAGGATAGCTTGGCTTCATAAATGAACGCGAGTACTGCATTTGTGGTCATGGCTGAAATGCTAAAAAAATGCCCTGTGTGGACAACTGAACTGTAGCAAGCTGCTTGTAATATTTGTAGCAAAAAACTTGTTACAGTTTCAGGCAGAAGCACTATATTCTTTTTTTTTTTTTACTGTATGAATGCTCTTGGAATGAAATTCCCCTTGACTATCAGCGATCTGCACCTCCATTGAACTGAAACGTTTCTTTCACAAGTGTTCCATGCTAGGAGTTAGGAAGGAATCACCATACCTTCTGTAGCATAACTGCAAAGTAAGTCTTCCATGCCTGCACTATTTGCAGAAATAATGACAGCTCCTGAAATTAATTCCAAAGTCTCAGCATTTAAGCCATTGAAGATGCTTTGAAAGGAATCTCAGTCATTTCAGACAATGGAATTTATTTTACAAATTTGACTTGGCAGTCCAGATAAATACGTTGATCTCTGCTGTATAGTTGTACACAATATCTTTGAACAATGTAGGATCTTGGTCTGAGATTTCTGCCCAAAATGTTACCAAATGTCACACCAACCCTTTTCTAATTCCTATATACAAGACACATGTCTGGCACTTTAATGACATTATTGCCATTTCCTCAGTAATCCTGAGACTTTGCATTCTCTTCAGTGGTAGCAAAGCACTGAAATATACTGTCAGTTTGTATCTCAACTCCTTCCACCAATGCATTTTAAGATAATAAGCTTAAAACTCACTGCTGATCATTTCTGTGGTCTAATAATTTAGAACAAAATGGGACATTTGATTTGTTCCACAAAAATGGGACATTTGATTTGTTTCACATATTTCATTGTGTGGATCAGAAATGGGACATTTTATTTGTTTCATTGTCTGGATCACATGTACCACTTTTGCATTTGATTGTAGTAGATTCCTTGAAATTGAAATGACATGCTAAAACTCATAATGTTTGGGAAAAGGTCTGCATTCTGTAATGACAAATTCTGAGACATTATCAACTATTACTTGGGTTTGTGGTTTCCTTGCCTTGCAAAGATTGGTTTAAGCACACTTACCTTTCAATTGAAAAGTACCCACACACCTTGTAAAATAGCACAGAACAGAAGATTGAGATTATTAAGCCAGAATAAACCAGCTGCTACTTTTAACCAGAGTAATGTTAGAATTTCGTAGGATATCAGTTCCTGTCTCTGAATTTAGTTTCTTTGTTTGTTATGCAGCAAACAGTTTTGAACCATAAGCTCTATCTGCACTGTTTTACTAAAGAAATACATGATTTTCTAGCTCTCTATTTATTTCTGAAAGACATGAATCTTGGGTATGCTGAAACCGTGACTGTATCACCTTTAAAGCATTAACAATGAATACAAAAGTGCCTCTAAAGGTATAAAATTGCTGAAAGTAAGAGCAACACTATGCAACCAATAACAGCAACCAAGATGCCTAGCCATGCACCTCTTTCTATAAACACACAGAGTTCATGCCCCACTTTGAGTACCTAATAGTGCCCGTCTCCCAAATCAAGCAGGGCCATACATGGCAACGCTGGTGTAAATGTCTGCCTGCCGTAAAAGCATGAAGAATAGCCTTAAAAACATAAAATAGTACTTTGCATGGCCTGAAATGGTAACTTAATCAATAGGCCGGGAATACATTGAATTAGAAACCTATCCCTCCCAAATGTCTTAAGTTGTGGGTGTAGATTTAGGTCCTTAGTGTGGGCCATTGATTTTGTAAAAAAATAGGAGTATGCCTCTCAACTGTCTAGATTTTCCCCTCATTCTTTTGGTGTGTTCCTCATAAAATATGTGGTTTTCTGGCAAATCAGTGAGGATTGAACTGAGTAAATAATTACATATGTTTGAGTCTCAGACTGTATATCCTTCAGAAAATGCATGGCAAGACAAATTCTCTTATTCTATCAACTTTCCAACTTTATAGGAGCAATATTTAAAAATTGTCCCTATTGTTCTGCCTTTGTCCCTTTTTTATTTTTGGCTTTGTCTATATTTCTTGAGTTTAGAGGTTGAGAGGTCACCAGTAATGTGTCTTTTCGGATTATGAACTTGTGTATCTTAGAGGGAGCTGGAGAAGTTAGCAATTTCACAGGCAGAAGTACAATGCATAAACAGAAATTAATTTGCTGGCCGAACGAATGGAGGAGTGTGAAGTATATAGTGTAGCATATAAAGAGAAAGACAGAGCAGATAGTAGACAGCATAAAGGATATAAGATGGATAGATGTTAGATTTGCCCAATGCAATAAATTAACCCTTTGAACTAGATTTAAGGGAATATATCAGACACATGACAGGCACACACACAGGATTGTTGGATTTTTTTGTATGGAAAAACAGTAGGTGAAGAGGGCCAGATTACCCCCTCCCCATCTGCATGCACACAAAGTTTATTAGTTGGGGGAAAAGGAATTGCAGCTATATTCGAGTTTTATAACCAAATCTGGTGGACAAAAAATATCCTAGATGGCATGAAACTTGTTAGAATTATTCCAATACAAAAAGGGAAGGAAGACAGACATGTCCAATTATAGCCCTATCTTACTCTTGGAAATAGTTTCTCCACTTATTTATATTTATTTTCCAGGATATTGCACTGATCACCATCGACCTTGTCAGACTCTGCCAGGGGATGGTGTCTGGTTAAGTGGCTGCTCACAGTCGCACAGTTATGCAACTGAAGCTAGGGAAATCAAACCTTGCACCATAGGAAAGATCTTGTTAACAGGTCCTTAATACTCAAAGCCAACTGTCAAACTGCAAATATGGAAGTTTTGGCAAAAGTCCTAGCAAACAAGCTGAATGGAGTCTTACCCAAGATTTTGAAGCCAGAAGAACATGGTCTTATTAAGGCTAAGCAGAACATGGGTAATTGGTAGAATTTGTTAGCCTTCTTGAAAGTCAGCAAGTAGAATGTCATTATACTTGGGTAGTTTTATTGGATATTAAAAAGCTTTTGATGCAATACATTGGGACTGAGTTTGAAATATTATACAAAAGGAATTTTGGGGATATGTTCTTTCAGTAGATAAAGATGGTATATCATAAACCCATCTTAGATGTTTTAGTAAATGAAGGACTATCTAAACAAGGAACATTTCTCAAGGGATGTGGCAGGAATGTGCTTCACCACCAAGATTTTCTGTTAGTTGAAGAGCTGGCTGTAAGAGTTTATTAAACATTACAGCAGAATCAGAGAATTAGGAACAAGGCCATGTGTCAGCTGCATGCTGATTGCATGTTAACGGCCAATGATACAGATAAAGCTTTAACAGCAGGGATGGGTACATTTGACAAGTCGGCTAAATGTTGGGATTGGAAATTAACTGCAATAGAATAGTACTAGCCAGACGAGGAGAAGGTAAGGGACAGGAGCAGATGGTTATGTACAGGAGGTGGACTTCCCACCTCCCTAGCATTAGAGGTGATTATACACATAAAGGGATGGTTCTAACAAGCTTGGAGAATCTTTATGGGAAAATAAGTACCCTTACAAAAGAAAGGTGAAAGCACATGTACAATGGTTTACAAAATAAATTATATCAACTGCATTATTCTCCCTCAATTTATACATTTCAGAAGATGTTTTGCATTATGGTTCGATGACCCTTTGGTAGATAAGATTCAGGTCCCACTTGTGTGTGTTGGTGAAGCAAGCCAAAATAGAATTCCAAGATAGGAATTTGTAAACCTACCACCTCCCTATGACTGGGTTTGCTCTCTTTAATTTAATGTAGCACAACAGACTGGATTGCACAAGGGCAGTAAAGAAGCAGGACTGTGTTGAAGTCACTTTGTTGTTCTCTATATATATTATGCCTGACACTAAAGGAAAACTTGGTGAAAGGGATTAAGCATCTAGGCAATATATACCGGAAAGTGCCTACTTACATGATCTGGGCTTATGTTGATGTTAAAGATAGAATTGCTACACGTGAGCAGGAAATGTGGAAATAAGTATGTATAAATAGTATAAATATGGAAATAATATCCCTTGGGATTCCGGATACTGGATAAGGCTCTTGCCACCCCTATAGTGCCTTTTTTAGGCAAGGTTCCAATGACAAATTTACCACCCTAACAGGTACAAGCAAGCAAAATCTGAGGGTAATGCTACTCAGTGCTAGAAGTCTAAACCTCAAAATGCATTCACTCGAGGCACTCCTTAAAATGGAGAACATCGACATCTGTGCAGTGACAGAGACCTGGTTCAAAGCTCCAGAGAGCACCCCTGCATTACCAGGCTATAATTCATACCACACCTTTTGGCCACCTAACTCTGAACGAAGCACTAAAGGTGGAGGCGTGTCCATATTCATTAAGGATATCCACACCACCAGGCTAGTTGCACAGTATAATGCAGCTGAGATTATCCAAGTGCAGCTAACTCTGGGCAAGACCGCAATCCAAATTGTAGCTTTCTAAAGACCCCCCCACCATGCCCCAAGATTCCCACTCCTCATTTCTTGATACACTGGAAGGAATTAGGGTACAACCCAACACCCTAATAATGAGTGATTTCAACTACCCCACCATTAACTGGGAGAACTACTCATGTACCAACTCTTTTGCTCAACATTTTCTGGAATACGTAAATTCCATCGCCTTGGATCAACTTATTCACACCCCCAACAGGGGCAGCAATATCCTAGACCTGGTCATTACCAACATGGGCAACCGGTGTTCCACACCAGAGGTCAATTCCTTGTTGGTCAGATCCGACCACAAGCTAGACCCTAGACATCCACATCCTGCCCCCACCCCCAATTAGGGAAACCACCGTAAAAAAACTTCTCCAAAGTCAACTTCACACTTCTTAAGACAGAAGTGGCAAACTTCATGACACCCATGCAGATGGACAATAGAGGTACGACTGCTGAATCCTACACAAATGCACTTTATAAGCACTTACACGAATGCATGGATCATGCTATTCCTAATAGAACCAAGATGCTATCCTCCAAAAAAAGGAAGCCAATCTGGTGGTCCTCTGTCATAAACAAACTTTACAAAAGAAGAAAGAAACTGTTGCAAAAAAGAGTAAAATCCCATGACTGGATGAACTCCCTGGTCAACCTCAGTAAGAAGCTGAGATCCCTCATAAAATCCTCCAAAGCTAGTTACGAAAACAAAATTGCCACTGACTAAATACAACCACAAAGCATTCTATAGCTATGTCAAGAATCTCAATGACAACACTCAGATCTACTCTGAGTTACAGCACAATGGCACTAAATATACAGAAGCAACTGATATTGCAAACATCCTGGCAGATAGGTTCAGTGCTAACTTTACCCCCCTCTCACCCCATACAGGGCCATCTCTATACCGGAAGAATGCAAAGTTCCTGTAATCATGGCTGCACAGGTAAAAAACACACTCTCCAAAGCCAAGAACACAGCATCCATGGGACCTGACGATAACCTAGGCTGCGTTCTATATGAACTACAGAATGAACTGACACACTACCCAAGTACCATGTTCAATCATAGCCTCACCTCAGGCATTGTGCCCACTGAATGGCGCACCACAACAGTTATCCCACTCCACAAAGGGGGAGCCACGACGGACCCCAGGAACTACTGCCCCATTAGCCTGACTAGCCTGGTCTGCAAGGCCATGGAACATATCATCATGGAACTCATAAACAAAGACATTGGTAATCTCCAAACTCTGGACCCTACCCAGTTTAGATTTGTAAAAGGCAGATCATGTCTTCTAAACCTGATTGACTTCTTTGAAACAGTCACCAAAGCCATAGATGAGAGTAAGGTGGTTCACACAGCCTATCTAGATCTCACCAAGGTTTTCGTCACCATCCCCCACTCTGGAATTATAGATAAACTCACTAAACTAGGTATAAATCCCTATGTCACAAGATGGGTTGCCAACTGGCTCAAGGACAGAACCCACACTGTAAAAGTAGCAGATTCCAAATCCGACTTCAGACCAGTGACAAGTGGAGTACCACAGGGTTCAGTCCTGGGTCCTCTCCTGTTAGTCTGTACTTCAGAGAAGTAGATACCAAACACAGAAGGTCTTTGGCTAACAAAGTTTGCAGATGACTGCAAACTAGGAGCCATAATCAAAACTCTTAACGATGTGGACATACTACAAAAGGGCCTCACTGAGACAGATGCCTGGTGTCAAAGCCATGGCCTGAAGCTCAATGCATCAGGAGCCTTCCTGTGTCCTGACAGAGTGCTCTTCAAACTATCTTTAGATATACAGAGCTGAGTATATTTTTCTGGCACTTCAGAGTTGTGTACTGGTAATTGTTGTTTGACTAATTTTATATAATTGCTGGCTGACTTCAGAGTTGTGCACTGTTATTTTTGCTAAATTGTATAGTTTTTCAGATCTCTGCTGAAGGTGTTGGTTTTCCCATACCTACCCTCCCTATTCTTGTGTTGTTGTTTAAGTTTGTAGGCTTTTGCAGTTGCTTAGCCCCACCATAGATTTGATCTGGGACACTCCCCCCAGTCCCATCTCTTTACCTCATTCTTCCTAATAGACTCCTTTCACACTTTTTTTAGTAATTTTTAATTTAATTGCATTTTTTAAACTGTTTGGTCAAACATTGCTACATACTCAAGTGTGCTAGCTTGCACTGCATTTGAATTGTTTTTACTGCTGTTTTAGCTACTTTTCTGAATATATATATTAAAAAAATTACTTTCCTGTAACCAGTGTAGTCCAGATTCAGATTTGCTTTATCCAGGACTGTATGTAAGCTTCTGAGCCCCCCAAGCTTTCTGTGGTGGAGGGAAGCCTTCTAGCGTATCAGTGGGAGTGGTAAGCACTAGGTAACCTATCTACCTCATAAGGAGTGGTTCTGGCCAGAAATTGTAGTTACTGGCCATTTGGCTAGTTTTTCCATCTCTCTGAACTTTCTGATTTAATAGCCCACATTTGCACTTGTTTCCCCCCTTTCCTGTAACTAGTTTAGTCCAGATACAGATTCTTAGTTTTAGCACTTGAATTTGCTTATTCGTGTTCAGCACTTGTTCAGAACTTGTAAGAACTAAATAACCTACTAATTACTGCATCACTCAACCTTCCTCATTACCTAGAGGAAAACAGTTTTTGTACTTACTTTTCTCACTTGCTTAGAGAAAAACTGCTCTTGTACTCACTTTTCTCACTTATCTAGAGGAAAAAAGTTTTTTATTCAGGCATGTCCAAGGGTCAGTTCCCAGTGTTCTCTCCTGTCTATCTGATGAATCTGGGCATCTTAGGGCAGTGTAGAAATTGCCTCATGTACACAGGCAATCCTCTCCTCCTACCACCCAATGCTACAACCTGTGAGAGATGCACTTATCTAGCCAAACTGGAGGTAAAGCTGTCTCCAATCAAGACTGAACTTGACAGTCAAGAGGAGAAGGTAAAAACTTGCACCACACTACACTCATCACATAGTCTCACTAAATCTACACCACCAAAACCAATACATAGAAACACAAAAACTTTTGCAGAGGCTCTCAATACTAATCTTCTCAAGCAACAGAGACTTCCAAAGTAGAAATGCAAGCGACCTCCAGCCCCCAACACAACCCAAATGACACACAGCCCGCAGACTCAGTGTGCCACTCAACCACAGCCAATAAGGCAAAACAATGTACCCAACACACTAGTCATAGGTGACTCTATAGTCAGGCACACTAATGTCCCACTCACCAGGCTAAACAAGGAAAAGGTTACTGTCAGCTGCCTGTCATGTGCCAGCATCCGCCACATAACCCACGCACTTAGGTCACTCCACAACAAGTACAAATATGATTTTGTCATTGTCCATGTTGATGTGAACGACCTGAGATGTACCTCCCTGGACTACATGAAAAGACACATGGAAGAGCTCTCCGATCTTATAGCCCAGGCAGGTATGACTCTGGCCCTGAGTAGCATTTTGCCATCACCCAGAATGATGCCGCAGTACAAGGACAAAATGATTGACTTCAACAATTGGCCAAGCTTCTGGTGCCATTCTAAAGAGATCCAGTATCTGTCTGCCTGGGATGACATGGTCGACAGACCACAATGCTTTGCCAGAGATGGCCTGCACCTGTCACTCCTGGGATTCTAGATCCTGGCTAAGGTTCTTGCCGCCCCTGTAGTGCATTTTTTAGGCAAGGTTAAAATGACAAATTCACCACATAACAGGAACAGGCAAGCAAAAACTTAGGGTGATGATACTCAATGCTAGAAGTCTAAATCTCAAAATGCACTCACTCGAGGCACTCCTTAAAATGGAGAAATTGATATCTGTGCAGTAACTGAGACCTGGTTCAAGGCTCCAGAGAGCACCCCTGCACTACCAGGCTATAACTCATACCACACTTTTCTGCAATGTAACCTGGACCGGAACACCAAAGGCGGAGGTGTGTCCATATTCATTAAGGATACCCACACCTCCAGGCTAGTTGTTCAGCATAATGCAGCTGAGGTTATCCAAGTGCAACTAACTCTGGGCAAAACTGCAATCCACATTGTAGCTTGCTACAGATCCCCCACCATGCCCCAGGATTCCCACTCCTCTTTTCTTGATGTACTGGAAAATATTAGGGTTGAACCAAACACCCTAATAATGGGCGATTTCAACTACCCCACCATTAACTGGGAAAACTACTCATGTACCAACTTCTTCGCTCAGTGCTTTCTGGAATTCATAAACTCCAATGCCCTGGATCAACTTCTCCACACCCCCAGCAGGGGCAACAATATCCTAGATTTAGTCATTACCAACATTAGTGACCGGTGTTCCACACCTGAAGTCAACGCCTAATTGTCCGATCAGACCATAAGCTAATTACCCTAGATATCCACATCCTGCCCCCACCCCCCATTAAGAAAACCATGGTAAAAAAATTCTCCAAAGCCAACTTCATGCTTCTTAAGACAGAAGTGGTGAACTTCATGACACCCATGCAGATGGACAATACAGTTACGACTACTGAATCCTACACAATTGCACTTTATAAGCACTTACATGAGTGCATGGATTGTGCTATCCCAAACAGAACCAAGATGCTATCCTCCAAAAAAAGGAAGCCAATCTGGTGGTCCCCTGCCATAAACAAACTGTACAACAGAAGGAAGAAACTGTTGCAAAAGAAAGTAAAATCCCATAAGTGGAGGAGCTCCCTGGTCAGCCTCAGTAAGAAGCTACGATCCCTGATAAAATCCTCCAAAGCTAGTTATGAATACAAAATCGCCACTGATTCTAAAGAAAACCACAAAGCATTCTATAGCTATGTCAAGAATCTCAGTGGCAACACTCAGATCTGCTCTGAGTTACAGCACAATGGCACTTAGTATACAGACCCAACTGATATTGCCAACATCCTGGCAGATAGGTTCAGTGCTAACTTTACCCCCCTCTCACCCCCTAAAGAGCCCATCTCTATACCGGAAGAATACAAAGTTCCTGTAATCACGGCTGCACAGGTAAAAACCACAATCTGCAAAGCAAAGAACACAGCATCCATGGGACCAGACAACATCCCAGGCTGCGTTCTACACAAACTACAGAATGAACTGGCACCCCACCTAAGTACCATGTTCAATCATAGCCTCACCTCAGGCTTTATGCCTACTGAATGGTACGCAGCGACAGTAATCCCACTCCACAAGGGGGGAGCCACCACGGACCCGGGGAAATATCACCCCATTAGCATGACGAGCCTGGTCTGCAAGGCCATGGAACGTATCATCAAGGAACTTATAATCAAAGACATTGGTAATCTCCAAACTCTAGACCCCATCCAGTTTGGGTTTGTAAAAGGCAGATCATGTCTCCTAAACCTGATAGACTTCTTTGAAGCAGTCACCAAAGCCGTAGACAAGGGTAAGGTGATTCACACAGCCTATCAAGATCTTGCCAAGGCTTTCAACACCATCCCCCACTTTGGAATTATAGATAAACTCACTAAACTAGGAATAAATCCCTATGTCACAAGATGGGTTGCCTACTGGCTCACTGACAGAACCCACACTGCGAAGGTAGCAGACTCCGAATCCGACTTCAGACCAGTGACATGGAGTACCACAGGGTTCAGTCCTAGGTCCTCTCCTGTTTGGTATCTACTTCTCTGAAGTACAGGCTTAACACAGGAGGGCGTTGGCTAATGAAGTTTCCAGATGACTGCAAACTAGGAGCCATAATTGAAACTCTTAACGATGTGGACATCCTACAAAAGGGCCTCACTGAGACAGATGCCTGGTGTCAAAGCCATGGCCTCAAGCACAACGCCAAAAAGTACACTGTCATTCCCTTTGGTAAAAACTCTGTACCCATGAACTACAACATAGGCGGTAGTATACTTCACACCGAAAGTGTGATAAGAGACCTTGGGACACAGGTGGACAGTAGTCTCTCCTTTGATAGGAAATCCTTCTATCTGGCACACCTCATCACAAAAGGTTTCTCATCCAGAAAAAAAGAGGTCATTGTTTCCCTCTACTCATCACTCATGAGACCCATTATAGAGTACAACGCCCCTTTTGTTATGTACCTCAAAAGACATCTATAATAACTGGAAAGGCCGCAGAAATACCTCACAAAGTGGATTACCGGCCTCAAAAAGATGCCATATGCAGACCGTCTCAAAAAACTCCAGCTTTACTCCGTCACATATCGCCTACTCAGAGGTGATCTCTGCCTAACATATAAAGCCATGTCAAACCCAGAGCTGTTGGACATGCTCCACTTAAAGAATCCCTCCCAGCTACATGCTCTAGGGACCTATACCTTGTCAACACAGTAAACAGAACATGCTGGAGGGATAGATTCCTGTCCCAGAGACTTCCCATACTCTGGAATAAACTACCTAGCTATATCAAACAAAGCTTCTCATTAGCACTCTTCAAGAAAAATCTTGATGATTGGATGGGAAATAGCAAATTCACCCTGGGGATCACCTCTGTGGCTCTGCTTGACAGTGGCACAGGAAAATAATTTTTTGGGTGGCAAAAGCCAGGGTACCTTTTTGGCTGGGCTTGTATAGGCCCCAGGGCCAATAGCCTAGTACCTACCTATGAACCAAAAAGTGTATTGTCATCCCCTTTGTAAAAACTTTGTACCCATGAACTACTACATAGCTGGTAGTCTATTTAATGCCAAAAATGTGATAAGAGACCTTGGGACGCAGGTGGACAGTAGTCTCTCCTTTGATAATCACATCACCACAGTGGTCAGAAAATCCTTCTACGTGGCTCACCTCATCACAAAAGGTTTCTCATCCAGAAAAAAAGAGGTAATTGTTCCCTTCTATTCATCACTCATTAGACCTATTATAGAGTACAATGCCCCTTTTGGTATGTACCTCACAAGACATTTACAACAACTGGAAAGGCCACAGAAATACCTCACAAAGAGGATTACTGGCCTCAGATGCCCTACGCAGACCGTCTCAAAAAACTCCAGCTTTACTCCGTCACATATCGCCTACTCAGAGGTGATCTCTGCCTAACATATAAAGCTATGTCAAACCCAGAGCTGTTGGACATGCTCCACTTAAAGAAATCCCTCCCAGCTACATGCTCTAGGGACCTAAACCTTGTCAATGCAGTAAACAGAACATGCTGGAGGGATAGATTCCTGTCCCAGAGACTTCCCATACTCTGGAATAAACTACCTAGCTATATCAAACAAAGCTTCTCATTAGCACACTTCAAGAAAAATATTGATGATTGGATGGGAAATAGCAAATTCACCCCGGGGATCACCTCTGTGGCTCTGCTCAACAGTGGCACAGGAAAATAATTTTCTTGGGTGGAAAAAGCCAGGGTTCCTTTTTGGCTGGGCTTGTATAGGCCCCAGGGCCAATAGCCTAGTACCTACCTATGAACCAAAAAGTGTATTGTCATCTCCTTTGGTAAACACTTTGTACCCATGAACTACCACATAGCTGGTAGTCTACTTAATGCCAAAAATGTGATAAGAGACCTTGGGATGCAGGTGTACAGTAGTCCATCCTTTGATAATCACATCACCACAGTGGTCAGAAAATCCTTCTACGTGGCTCACCTCATCACAAAAGGTTTCTCATCCAGAAAAAAAGAGGTCATTGTTCCCCTCTATTCATCACTCATTAGACCTATTATAGAGTACAACGCCCCTTTTGGTATGTACCTCACAAGACATTTACAACAACTGGAAAGGCCACAGAAATACCTCACAAAGAGGATTACTGGCCTCAGATGCCCTACGCAGACCGTCTCAAAAAACTCCAGCTTTACTCCGTCGCATATCGCCAACTCAGGGGCGATCTCTGCCTAACATACAAAGCTATGTCAAACCCAGAGCTGTTGGACATGCTCCACTTAAAGAAATCCCAATCCCTCTGAGCTACATGCTCTAGGGACCTAAACTTGTCACCACAATAAACAGAACATGCTGGAGGGATAGATTCCTGTCCCAGAGACTTCCCATACTCTGGAACAGACTACCTATCTATGTCAAACAGAGCTCCTCATTAGCACTCTTCAAGAAAAATCTTGATGATTGGATGGGAAATAGGAAATTCTCCCCAGGGATCATTTCTGTGGCTCTGCTCAACAGGGGCACAGGAAAATAATTTTCTTGGGTGTCGAAAGCCAGGGTACATTTTTGGCTAAGCTTATATAGGCCCCAGGGCCAATAGCCATTACCTACCTATGAACCTATAAGTAGGCATATATGGATAGAGACAGCTAAGGATGCTAGGTAAGCCTAACAAGTGGACAGGAGGGAAGTGCTCTTCACTGCCAGGAACTACTAAACTGCACTCAGCTTAGAGATTAACATAACTTGATTTTTATTACGTTGGTGAAGCTAGATGTTGAAAGCGCATAAAATATGCAAGGGAGGAAATACAGAAAGGCTCCTTGGAGCACCAGTAAAAGGATGGAAGTAGCTTAAAATAAAAGGACATCAGCTTAAAAGCATTAAATGAAAAGAAGACTAGAGAGGGTCTGGAAAATATTAATTAACCTCCATAAACAGCACAAATACAAAATGAGGGTTATGCTGCTCAACGCCAGGGGTTTAAATCTTAAAATGCACATGCTCGAAGCACTCCTCACTATGGAGAATGTCAACATTTGTGCAGTAAAGGAAACCTGGTTCAAGGCTCCATAGAGCACCCCAGCACTACTGGGCTACAACTCATACCACATATTTCAGCACAAAACATGGACCGAAACACAAAAGGGGGGGATGTATCCATATTCATCAAGGATACCTACAACTCCAGGTTAGTGGCACAGCATGATACCTCTGAGATCATCCATGTGCAACTAACATCGGGAAAATCTGCAATTCAAATTGTGGCCTGCTACAGATCACCCTCCATGACCCAGGACCACTACTCCACCTTTCTGGAGACACTGGAAAGCATGAAGGTCCTACCGAACACCCTGATATTGGGCAAGTTCAATTACCCTACCGTTAACTGAGAAACCTACTCAAGTACAAACTCCCAGGTACAGCGCTTCCCGGAATTTATCAACTCAAATGCCCTAAATCAGCTGGTAAACTTCCCTACCAGAGGTGAAAACATATTGGATCTGGTCATCACCAACATGGGCGACAGGTGTTCCGCAGCAGAGGTCAACCCGTCACTGGTTAGATCAGACCATAAACTAATCACTCTGGATGTCCACACCACCACCACCCCCAACCAAGGAAACCACAGTGAAAAACCTTTCTATAGCAAACTTCACCTTATTTAAGACAGAGCTGGTAAGTTTCACAGCCCCCACACTAAAGGATAACAGTGTCCAAGATGCAGGAACCTTTACAAATGCACTCTATGAGCACCTACAAGGATGCATGGATCGTGCCATCCCTAGCAAAACCAAGACTCACTCCCCTAAGAGAAGGAAACCAGTCTGGTGGACCCCTGCCATAAACAGGCTATACAATAGAAGGAGGAAACTAGTTCAGAAAAAAAGCAAATCCCAAGAAGGAAAGACATCCCTGATCAGTATCAGTAAGAAACTAAGGTCCCTCATAAAATCATCCAAGGATAACTTCGAAAGAAAAATAGCCAAGGATTTGAAAGATAACCACAAAGCCTTCTTTAGCTATGTCAAGAATCTAAGTGCCAACTTGCAGATATGCTCTGAGCTAGTGCAAAATAGCACAAAATATACTGAACCTACTAATATTGCCAACATCCTGGCAGATAGATTCAGTGCAAACTTCACCCCCCTCTCACCTCCAAAAGGGCCCACAACAATACCAGAAAAGTGTAGTGTCTTGGAAATCACAGATGCACAGGTGAAAACAGCCCTTTCAAAAGCCAAAAGCACAGCATCAATAGGGCCAGATGGAGTCCCAGGCTGTGTATTGCATGAACTACAGAACGAACTAACCCCCACCTAAACAACACTGTTCAACCTCAGCCTCTCCACAGGCTACATGCCCATAGAATGGCACACAGCAATGGTTATTTCGCTCCACAAAGGAGGGGCCGCTATTGCCCCATAAGCCTGACTAGCCTGGTCTGCAAGGCTATGGAGCGCATCATCATGGAACTCATTAACAAAGATATTGGGACCCTCCAAACACTTGACTTGACCCAGTTCAGCTTTGGTAAGGGCAGATCATGCCTACTAAACCTGGTTAACTTCTTCGAGACAGTCACCGAGGACATAGATGAGGGGAAGGTGGTTCACACAGCCTACCTTGATCTCGGCAAGGCTTTTGACACCATTCCCCACTCAGGAATTATAGAAAAACTCACTAGCCTGAACATAAACTCCTACGTCATGAGATGGGTTGTCAACTGGCTTGCAGACCGAATTTGCACAGTAGGAATAGCGGGCTCCTGGTCCGATTCTAAACCAGTCACAAGTGGTTTCCCACAAGGCTCGGTCCTGGGACCCCTACTGTTCGGCATTTACTTCTCAGAAGTGCAGACAAACACAGGAGAACTATGTGGGTATGACCACCAGGTCCCTGAGAGAACGGATCAGAGAACACATTTATGCAATATCCAGGAGTAATGCATTGAATGCACTAGCCAAGCATGTTGTTGAGGTTGGTGACAACCATACCTTCAAGTTTCATGTTCTTGAATTGGTAAAGACAGGCAATAGGTTAGGCAATGTCAAAAACAGAGTAGAAGAACAAGAGGGCAAGTGGATTGTGAAATTACAGGCAAATAAGTTTGGACTCAATGAAAGGCTTTCCATCAAGCCTTTCTTAGCTTCCAGACCCTTAAACCATTAGAGTTATCCAGTATTTTACCGTTTTTTCATTTTTTATTATTATTATTATTATCATTATTACTATCTTTTTATGTTATGTTTTTATTAAAATGCATTTTAATCTATTCATGTTTTTAATGTCTATAATGTTTTTAATACTTGATGTCAATAATACATGATTTTAAACAGCAGTCTTTTACGAATGTTTGTTTCTTTAAGTTAATTATGACATCATGTGAACATGTGTTTATAAGGAGCTAGATTTACTTAGTCTTTATGTCTGAAGAAGCGTTGGGTGTCAACGCGAAAGCGCTAACTTCTATGACTTGCTGCAGCTCCTGTTTGTTTGTAACAAATGAAGTTTTCTTTCAATAGACCGTTACTTGGAGTTATTTGCTGACAAGTTCGTAATTCAGCTGATGGTGCACTCTTTATTTTCTTTTTGTACATGACTTTGACTTTTGAATAAGAGTGCTTTACCTGGCAGAGTGTGTTTTCTCTACAGGAGAACTATGGCTAACCAAGTTCACTGATGATTGCAAACTGGAAGCCATAATTGACTCTCCGGCTGATACGGACATTCTCCAAAAGGGCCTTACTGAGACGGACACCTGGTGTCAAAGTCATGGTCTCAAGCTAAATGCCAAAAAATGCATAGTCATCCTATTTGGGAAAAACAAAATACCCATGAATTACCACAAAGTTGGCAGCACCCTTAATACAGAAGAGGTAATAAGAGATCTGGGGACCGAAGTAGATAGTAATCTCTCCTTTGACAATCATATTGCCGAATTAGTTAGGAAATCCTTCTATGTAGCCCATCTAATTACTAAAGGGTTTGTATCTAGAAATAAAGAGGTTATAGTGCCCCTCTACTCATCACTCATCAGACCCATCATAGAGTACAATGCCCCATTTGGAATGTACCTCACAAGACACTTCCAACAGCTGGAAAGACCACAAAAGTACCTTAGCAAGAGAATTGCTGGCCTCAAACATATGTCCTATGCAGCCCGACTGGAAAAACTCTGGCTGTACTCAGTGGCATATCACTTACTCAGAGGTGATCTCTGCCTGACTTACAAAGCCATGTCCAACTCAGAATTGATGGACATGCTCCACCTAAAGAAATCCAAGTCACTGTGAGCCACTCACTCTAGTGAGCTAAACCTCACCACAACAATAAATAGAACATGCTGGAGGGATAGAGTCCTGTCACAGAGACTCCCCATGCTTTGGAACAAAATTCCTAACTACATTAGGCAGAGCCCCTCACTAACACTCTTGAAGAGAAATCTTGACGAGTGGATGGGTAAGAGAAAATACACCCCTGGGATCACTTCATTGGCTGTTCTTGACAGAGGCTCAGTTAATTAATCACTGGGGTGGTGAAAGCTGACACACTCTGGCTAGGCTTATAAATGCCCTCGGGCAGATAGCCTAGTACCTCCCTATGAGCAAAGAAAGAATTCAAAACAATTCGGAACTCATTGGAATACCTTTGTTTATTGTGATGTCCTATTTTAGTTTCCTATCCAGCTGTTTAATCTTCTTAATTGGGGGACTTTTCTTCTGCTGTATAGGTTAAAGAGGTTATTCCTTTTATTATGTAGTTTATTAATGCTTGCAGACCACCACACTGGTTTGCTTTTAAACTTCCTCATTTGCTAATATCTAGTTGGGACTACCAAATTAATACATTTGCCAAGGGTGAGTAGAAACCTGTCTGCATAACTAATTGCATTATCAACAAAGCGAGCACAAAAAAATAACTAAAAGTAATGTACTATTACTGGGTATCATATGTGGAAATAAACCCTGAATTTCAGGAGCCCTGGAGCAAAAAGGAGAACAGGAGAAATTGCAGTAATTCTAATACTGTTATACTTCTCAGCTGTTCTAAATCTCCATAGGTTAAGGAACATCAGTCTAAAGTATCCAGTAAGATGGAGAATAACACATTGTATCAAATACTAGTCTACAGACTCTGGTTATTGGGAATTCTGTGCTAAAAGGAATTAAATATTTACATTCTAGGATTAATAGAAATGTCATTATGAATACTAGCTTCAGTAGGTGTAGACTAGTTAATATTAGAATAGCTTTGAACACAAAGAGCAAGAATATGATGTGGTCATAGTTGTGGGAGGAATCAGTGATGTGGGTAAAACAGACTAAAATTAGCTGTGGGAGGAATCGGTGATGTGGGTAAAACTGACTAAAATTAGTTGTGGGAGGAATTGGTGATGTGGGTAAAACTGACTAAAATTAGTTGTGGGAGGAATCGGTGATGTGGGTAAAACTGACTAAAATTAGTTGTGGGAGGTATCGATGATGTGGGTAAAACTGACTAAATTTAGTTGTGGAAGGAATCGGTGATGTGGGTAAAACTGACTAAAATTAGTTGTGGAAGGAATCGGTGATGTGGGTAAAACAGACTAAAATTAGTTGTGGGAGGAATCGGTGATGTGGGTAAAACAGACTAAAATTAGTTGTGGGAGGAATCGGTGATGTGGGTAAAACAGACTAAAATTAGTTGTGGGAGGTATCGATGATGTGGGTAAAACTGACTAAAATTAGTTGTGGGAGGAATCGGTGATGTGGGTAAAACTGACTAAAATTAGATGTGGGAGGAATCGGTGATGTGGGTAAAACAGACTAAAATTAGTTGTGGGAGGTATCGATGATGTGGGTAAAACTGACTAAAATTAGTTGTGGGAGGAATCGGTGATGTGGGTAAAACTGACTAAAATTAGTTGTGGGAGGAATCGGTGATGTGGGTAAAACAGACTAAAATTAGTTGTGGGAGGAATCGGTGATGTGGGTAAAACTGACTAAAATTAGTTGTGGGAGGTATCGGTGATGTGGGTAAAACTGACTAAAATTAGTTGTGGGAGGAATTGGTGATGTCGGTAAAACTGACTAAAATTAGTTGTGGGAGGAATCGGTGATGTGGGTAAAACTGACTAAAATTAGTTGTGGGAGGAATCGGTGATGTGGGTAAAACAGACTAAAATTAGTTGTGGGAGGAATCGGTGATGTGGGTAAAACTGACTAAAATTAGTTGTGGGAGGAATCGGTGATGTGGGTAAAACAGACTAAAATTAGTTGTGGGAGGAATCGGTGATGTGGGTAAAACTGACTAAAATTAGTTGTGGGAGGAATCGATGATGTGGGTAAAACAGACTAAAATTAGTTGTGGGAGGTATCAGTGATGTGGGTAAAACTGACTAAAATTAGTTGTGGGAGGTATCAGTGATATGGGTAAAACAGACTAAAATTAGTTGTGGGAGGTATCGGTGACGTGGGTAAAACAGACTAAAATTAGTTGTGGGAGGTATCGGTGATGTGGGTAAAACAGACTAAAATTAGTTGTGGGAGGTATCTGTGATGTAAGTAAAACTGACTAAAATGTTAGTATTGAGGCTAGGAAATTTATGTCATTGAGTAGTAAAGTTGTCTTCAAGTTAATCTCTTGTGACAGTTTCTGACCCATGACTCTCCACAATGCAAGGGAAAACAGCCAGACACTTTAAAAGTATTACAAGGTGACAGTTGTAAAGAATTCCATTACTGAACTAGTCACATGGTAAGATCTGGTTGTCAAACCTACTACTTTTGGTCAGGATATAAATTATACAAGCTATTGGGGAAGCCGTATCTTGGCTCAAAGCTGACAAAGATACTTTGTTCCTCTTTATATACAAAGTAAATAATAGAGTAGATTATCAACAAATCTGGTTTACAATTTTTCATCTGAAATGTAAAAAAATTGAAAAATAAACTGAAGGATCTTGAAGCTAGAATCTTTGTTGAAAATTATAAAAATTTGCTGATATTGAAAACATTGTTTAGTGTTCTAAAGCAGCCTTTAGAACTGCCTGAGTTTCTAGGGCATCACAACTATAGAATTAACAGGAAATAAGGTGAGGTTTCAATACATTTTAGTAAGTTTTTATCTTTTGGAACGATCTTTATTAATAGAGACTCTGAAATTATAGATCAGAACATTGTTGGGAGAAAAGAATGACTAAACGTTTCTCTCTTCTATAGGTCCAAAAAGCAGAGACTGAAACTTTTGGGGTAGGTTTGAAAAATTGTTTCAACAACAGACTAAATGTGCTTGCAGGAAATGAAAATGCATTTGCTGTCAACTGGCAATTTTTGCTGTCCAGCAATTGTATTAATTCTCATGTTATGACTAGTTTACAATATGGGTATTCACAGATTGTTACCACCCTAACTAGGAATGACTTGGGGAGGTATTATTGAAAAATATTAAGGGACCCACCCCAAGGAGTTAACTTCCTACAAAAAAGACAAAAAATACAAAGCTTATTTTAATCCCCATAAATAGTGAACTGGGGGGGGGGGGCATGGAATTTGGAGGTTGTGGAAAATAAAAAAACATTTCTGAATCCTGGGATACTTTTTATGAATATATTAATGCCAGACTGATAATTATGCCCATACTAGAAAGGTGATAAATACAGAAATGTTGAAAATCCTTAGTGGACTAGAGTGCTAGAAAAGGCAAAGCATCCTTTATGGAAAAATTCTTGAAAGGAAACTGTAGTAATCAAAATAATCTATGTAACTCATCAGTGAGGACAGCGTTCAAGCAATTACTGGCATACAGTAGGAACAAATATGAGCTCATTTTGGCAGAGTGTACCATTTTGAACTAAAAAGTCTTATTTCAAAATTTAAGAAGATAAAGGAAGGAATCTCAGTCAAGTGTTAGCCCTAAAGTGGATGACCTGGCATACCAAACCTGAAGAAATAAATACTTTTCTAGATAAATTTACGGGACTTTTTCCACTTTCCATCAACATGGAATTTTGAAACTCATACATTTGCATTCTCTGTGAAATTTCCTTTGATTTATAGATAACTGACATAGAAAGTTCTCAACACTAGCAAGTCAAGTTCAGGTCTATATTAGAACATCAAAGTTTTAAAACTTTGAATGATCTAATATCGACCCCTATTCAGCAAAAGCTGAAAATATCGAAGCAACAGAAAACCAAATGTTTTCCTAGAGAAATAATTTGGTTGTTCATTTCTGTTACTTTGGTATTTTCAGCTCTGTGGTGGAAAGTTACGGGTCAGGTTCAGGTAAGTGTGCGATTGGGTGTGGGTTAGGTTAGTTAGGGTTATGGTGCGTGTTAGGTATGTGTGCAATTGTGTGGACGTGAGGGCTAGAGCGGGTTAGGTGAGTTAGGGTTAGGGCGCGGGTTAGATGTGTGTGTGATTGTGTGGATGTGAGGGTTAGACATGGGTCAGGTAAGTGTGTGATTGTGTGGACATGAGGGTTAGGGCAGGGTAGGTGAGTTAGGGTTAGGGCGTGTGTGAGATGAGTGTGCGACAGTGATGGACCTTAAGGTTAGGGTTTGGGTTAAGGTAAGTGGATAGTTAGTGGTGTGTGTATAGTTTAGTGTAGGGTTCGGTGGAAGATTTTAGGTGTATGTGTATGGATTGCTGTTTGTTTGGTGTTCTTGTGTTGTGTGTATGTGTTTTGGAACAGCAAAATTTTTCCCTAGGAAAAAATTCGCTGTTCTGTATATTCGATGTTTTCAGCTTTTGCTGAATAGGGGTCGATATTAGAACATTCAAAGTTTTGAAACTTCGATGTTCTAATATAGACTCGTCAAGTTCAGTAGCTGAACTGGATCATCTAGCACTTTCTGACTTAGCTTTAGAAGATGTAGTTATGTTTACTTATTTATTGCATTTGTTGAATGGGAAGGTCTAACTGGGCAGAGTCACCTTTTCAGTGGAGGGCCAGTGAGAAAGCTGCAAGTGGTACATATTCAATAAAGATGTGTACACAGTGTAGAAAAAGACATAATTATGTAAAAATGTAGACATAGTATAATGACTAAAGACATTTTGTGAAGGTTTATCCATGGTGTAGAAAAGTAATACAATAGCATTTTGAAGAACGGAAATAGTCATGTAGACACTGCAGATTTATAAGTAAGGCATATGTGGAGGTCATAGTTTGTGCAAAGGAAGATGAGCAAAATTCAGCATACAGACATCATTTTGTAGCATAGTATACTTAGGTTTTCAGTGAACAATTTCATAATAAAGACAACATAAAATATCATAAGCTTGAAGAAAAGTAGCTTCATCTTATGCTTTATTTTATTTATGTATTTAGTTAATTATTAATTAATTTGTTTACTTATTGTGGTTGATTAAGAAGCATCTGAAAAGTTGTTAATGAAGATGTTGAAAACTAGATAGGCCAAGAATGTACCTGGGGGGATGCCTGTGGAGACTGGAAGAGAAGAGGAGAAGAATTTGTGCCATTTTGCAACCTATGATCTAAGATGGCTGTTAAAATATGTAGCAGAAGATTCATCAAATCTGAGAGCTGAGAGTTTTTGTAGGAGGAAGGGGTGTCAAAGTATGTCAAAGGCTTTGGAAAAGGTCTAGAAAGGGTACGGGTACTTGCCTGCTTTCATTCCTATGGGTATTTGCAGTACATGTGAAATGGAGGAGGGCAGTAGTGAAGTTTGTGTTGGGAGGGGAGTGCAGGTTATTTTTAGTGAGGTACTGGGAGAGCTGGGATTGAATATAGTTTTCAACAATTTTAGGTAAAGGGGGTAGGATAGCAATAGGATAGTGCTTACTAAGTTTGGAGGTATCCCATGAATTACTGAACCTTTGCTGGTGTTTACGTAATGAGTGGGAAAGGTAATTAGTTGGGTGAGGCCATAGAGACTGATGGCATTATAAGGATAATAAATATTACCAGACAGAAATCAGTACTGAAGTTTCCTAATAGATTTAGTTTCATGTCTAACAGACTTCCTCCAGCATACTCAGAACAGTATTTGTTCTGGAAGTTTGTGAAGAATTCACAATTATTCCCATTGCTAAAGTTAATACAAGAACCATTAAAAAGGATTTGGAAGTGTGGTTTGTGGAGAGAGCTTACAAACCCTATAGACTCCTCCATCTTCTCAACTGGTGGCTTTGAGTTTGCTACAAAAACAGTCAACATTAAAATATTCACAAAAAACACATCACCAGTATTGTAAGCAATTTGTTTTTTTTTTTGCATTTATGTATTTCTCCAACATGAATTTACTGCTTATACAACTTTTTTCTGTTAAACCATTCGTACAAAATCACCAGTTGCATTAAAAAGTCTTGCAGACTTGACCTTTTGTTTTATATTGCCTATTTTGTTTCAAAATATTTTTATTGGCAGTGAAATAAAAAATCACAAAAAACAGAAAAGCAAACATAATTTTTTGGAAGTAATTCCATGGATGTTTTGCCTCATGTCTATTACTGTATCACTTTAAATGTAATGTTTTTCTACTAATTTGTTGCTAGATGCATCCTGAGCAATGTGTTCTGTGGCTATGTGCAGTCGTGCTGGTTTTCACATTCCTGAGTGACGTGTTCTGTGGCTATGTGCAGTCGTGCTGGTTTTCACATTCCTGAGTGACATGTTCTGTGGCTATGTGCAGTCGTGCTGGTTTTCACATTCCTGAGTGACGTGTACTGTGGCTATGTGCAGTCGTGCTGGTTTTCACATTCCTGAGTGACATGTTCTGTGGCTATGTGCAGTCGTGCTGGTTTTCACATTCCTGAGTGACGTGTTCTCTGGCTATGTGCAGTCGTGCTGTTTTTCACATTCCTGAGTAGACGTGTTCTGTGGCTATGTGCAGTCATGCTGGTTTTTACATTCCTGAGTGATGTGTTCTGTGGCTATGTGCAGTCATGCTGGCTTTCACATTCCTGAGCTAAAGAGCATACCTTACATCAGTGACCTTCTTACTTATGTTTTTAGTTTGTTGTTGTGGATATTTTTGCATTGACCCTAATGATAACGGACATCAGCTTGGTATAACAGCCCTGTGTTTCCAATGCTTAGTTAAACACTCTGCTTGTGCTGTGCTGATGAGGTCATAACAAGTCCGAAATATGCATATCCACAGGTAGTGGGATTTGGCTTTATTGGCCTGAAATTGTCATGTAAAATGACAAAACAAGTCATGGACATTCAGAATTGTCAATTAGCTGAAACACCTGATGTTCATAAGGATCGTTTGCATATATCCCATGTGCCTCTGACACAAGAGGTTTGGGGGGTCACTCAGTGGAAGTTCTAGCTTTGTTGGAGTTTTCATTTTGTTTTACTGATTGTTTTTTCAGTGACCTTCTTACTAATATTGTCTTAATTAGAATTTGATCATTTACAGAGACCGATTCTTTCCATCTAGATTTTATAATTCCCAGATATTTAAGTTGCTTATTCTCCCAAATAACGTATTTCTTAATCTGTTTATATTTTTATCAGAAATGTTTGTTTAATTATGATTAAAACTTAAACGTGAAGTCTTAAAATACTTTATTGATTTAAAAATATGTTCTAATAAGTATTCAGTGTCACAACTTGTTAATAGGATAGCATCTGCAAATAGCTGAATTTTTGAACTATATTTATTCTCTAAGGAAAATCCCTTTTTCTTTTTTGTATTTTTTTCTAATAAAAGTAGCAAATGGCTGTACTAACAAAGAGTAACAGAGACAACGAGCATCCTCTTTTTGTACCTTTTAGTATTTTAAGGCAGCTAGACAAAAATCATCCGATTTTGACAGAGGATAAAGAATTTTCATATTATTTCATTAGCAACTTTATAAAATTTGAAGAGAAATGATATTCTTTGAGGACTTTGAATAAATACATTCAGTTAATGGAATGTAAAGCGTTATGTAAGTCTAAGCTTATGACTGAAAGTTCTTTCTTATTCTTATTGACAACATATATCAATGATAAAAGCCTAATAGTGTCGTCTTGTACTTTTCTGTTTAAAATAAAACCAGCCTGGTTATCCTCTATTAGATTAGATATCATAAAATTTAATCATTTTGTCATATGGACATATAAATGTCATAGTCTGTTTAGAAGAGAAATGGGGAGATAAGAGCCCAATTTTGGAACTTATCCTGTTTTAAAATGGGAGATATCAATGAAAATTTCAAAGAAAAACTATTTGACACATTTCTATTTTATTATTTATTTTACATTTGTTGACTGGGAAAAATCTGACTGAGCTGTAAATAGCCCTTTTTCAGCTGAGGCCCGAGGAGAAAAGCTCTAAAACATTGCATAGTATATTATGTTGTTGTCTTTCAGCTTTTCCCGGTTAGGGGTCGCAACAGTGGAACTCCAGTCCACTAATGATTGGCAGTAGATTTTCACAGTGCCGGGTTGCCAGCTCGACACCCAACCTTCAACGAAGGTGCGCCAATTCACGCATGTCTTTCGGAACGCCACTCACCCCCTCGGGGAGGACATGTAGACTCCACACAGAAGGCACTCCCCACACACTAGCTGAGAATCGAATGGGAGAACCTCTTACTGTGAGGCAACAATGCTACACCACTGCGGATTATTGCACAGTACATTATAAAGTTACATATTCAGATGTTCAAATAAAATGAAATATTTACATAAGCTTATTAAGAAAGGTGATAACAAGCTTTAAGAAAAAAAAACAATACATTTTGATATATTTACAAGCCATCTTTAGTTTACAGGAAATGTGAGACGAAGCATAATCTTACAGTCTTAGAGTATTAGTCCTGGTTAGAACATTCTTTGTCATCAGGTGACAGTTTAGAGGATATCATTTTAAGAGAAAAGTGTTTTGCTAAGGTGTAAGACGTCTAAGTTGAGTGTGACTAGTAAGGAAAAGCTGAGGGTTAGGGAAGTAGAAGCAGTGGAGAGTGGAGGAGAAAAGATACGAGTAATATTTAGTTATTAGGTGGTTTAGAGATGGGGACATTTTTAATTAGAGTGGGAACAGCGGCATGACCATAGAGTTTTTATGTATTCTTTAACAGCTGTTTTGAATTGTTTAGGCTGAGTTAGTAACCTAATTTGATGAAGTTTGTTCCATGCAATGGTAGGATGGTAACTATATAAGCTGCATCAAATATTTGTCCTAGGTTTGTAGATAAGGTCTTGGTCAGAGCTTCATAGTGATCTAGATGGAGAGTAGTGGGATATATAGCAGGATAAGTTAGAGCAATAGTTTGGTTGGTATAATATAGAATGCATAATCCTGAACTGTGAAAGAAAAAGCAGGTTGGGTAATTCCAAACAGTTTAGATGTTCTAGTGAGATACAGTGATGGGTTTTATAAGTATGTTGGGCAGAGAATCTGGCTACCTTGTTGTAGGTTGAGTTAAGTTTAGCTAGGAGAGTAGTTGTGAGTATTTGAGAACCATATAGTAGACTGGGAAGGAGATAAGTATGAGATAGGGTTTCTTTGGCTTTGGAAGTGAGGAACTTTCTATTTCTGTATAGAAGGCCTAGCTTTTGGTGAGTCTTCCTAATGCAATTGTTGATGTGCAAGTCAAATTTAAGTTGATTGTCAATGGTGTCACCTAGGAGTTGGGTGCTAGATTCAGTTACTATTGGAGTCTTTAGTGACAGTGTCATGAAAGTAAATATAAGATTAAGAGTTTTATGTAGAAAGAGTAAGAGTTTGTTTTTTTTGGGATTCAAGATTGATTATTGGTGAGCCATGTTTCAGCTGATGTAAAGGCTGCCTCAGTAGTAGAGATGAGACTGGAGGGAGAGTCAGAGATGGTGATTACAGCAGAATCATCTACATATTGTACAAGAGATGACCGTGTGCAAGAAGTATATAGTAGGCTGGTGAAAATATTAAATAGCAGAGGACACAGTATGGATCCTTGGGGAATGCCTATTTTTACAGGGAGAGGGGGAGAGAGTGCTGAGAGCCATTACACTGATTATAATCTATCAGAGAGAGAGAGAGAGCACTAGAAAACCAAGACAGAGTAGCAGGGGAGAAATTAAGATTTGTCAGTTTAGCCAGGAGTAGAGTGTGTGAAATGGTATTGAAGGCCTTAGAGAGGTCTAGAAATAAGCAGGATACAAGTTTATCATGGTTACCTATCAAAACATCTACTCTTCATAACATCTAAACTCAAAACATCGAGACCATAACATCTAAACTTCAAAACATCTAAAACTCATAACATCGAATCTCAAAACATTGAAAACTACAAAGCAACTATAAATAACATCCCAGAGTTTTTACTATGTTTATGCAGGGGGGCACCCCCCCGTAAATTAAATATACCAACTCCAAGGTCGCACTACAGTGGGGGAAAAAGTTAATTTCCTAACCCCACTATAGTGCGACCTTGGAGTTGGTATATTTAATTTACGGGGGGGTGCAGGGGGGCTTGCCTCCCTGCATAAATGTAGCAAACAGTGTATTATATTTAATGCCATTCTGTTGTAGCTCAGAGCAGATCTGAGCATTGGCATTTAGATTCTTGACATAACTATAGAATGCTTTGTGGTTGTCTTTGGAATCTTTGGCATATTTTGACACAATTCCCAACTTTGGCATCATTGAGGAATTCACCCATATATCGATTAACCCTTACATTACTGTCTGGGTAACTAACTGGCTCAATGATTTAACACACCGTCAAAATAAATGTCTCCACTAGTAGACCCCTGACCAATGGAGTACCACAGGAGTCTTTGCTGGGCCCCTTACTGCTTGACATCTATTTCTTTGTCTTTGGAAACTTTGACAATTTTATTTTAGTAACTTGCTAAGGAGGATTTTATGAGGGATCTCAGCTTCTTACAGAGGGTGGTAAGGGGCTGTTATGGAAGGAGAGGGGACTGTGTGTATGTGGGAACACACTGAGTAGTGCTAAGCTCTCTGTTAAGGAAGGAGAGATATTGTGTGTATGTGGGAATACAGTGAGTAGTGCTAAGCTCTGTTTTAGGGAAGGAGAGAGATTGTGTGTATGTGGGAACACACTGAGTAGTGCTAAGCTCCCTGTTAGGGAAGTAGAGAGATTGTCTGTATGTGGAAATACAGTGAGAAGTGCTAAGCTCCCTGTTAGGGAAGTAGAGAGATTGTCTGTATGTGGAAATACAGTGAGTAATGCTAAGCTCCCTGTTAGGGAAGGAGAGGGATTGTGTGTAAGAACATACTGAGTAGTGCTAAGCTCTGTTTTAGGGAAGGAGAGAGATTGTCTGCATGTGGGAATACAGTGACTAGTGCTAAGCTCTCTGTTAGGGAAGGAAAGGGATTGTGTGTATCTGGGAACACACTGAGTAGTGATAAGCGCTCCGTTAAGGAAGGAGAAAGATGGTGTGTGTGTGGAAAAACAGTGAGTAGTGCTAAGCTCGCTGTTAGGGAAGGATAGGGATAGTATGTGGGAACACACAATGAGTAGTGCTAAGCTCTCTGTTAGGGAAGGAGAGGGATTGTCTGTATGTGGGAACACACTGAGTAGTGCTAAGCTCTCTGTTAATGAAGGACAGAGAGATTGTGTGTATGTAAGAACACAGTGAGTAGTGCTAAGCTCTCTCTGTTAGGGAAGGAGAGGGATTGTCTGTATGTGGGAACACAGTGAGTAGCGATAAGCTCTCTGTTAGGGAAGGAGAGAGATTGTCTGTGTGTGGGAACACAGTGAGTAGTGCTAAGCTCTCTGTTAGGGAAGGAGAGGGATTGTATGTGGGAACACAGTGAGTAGTGCTAAACTCTGTTTTAGGGAAGGGGAGGGGTTGCGTGAATGTGGGAGCACAATGAGTAGTGCTAAGCTCCCTGTACGGGAAGAAGACGGATTGTGTTTGTGTGTGTGGGAACACACTGAGTAGTGCTAATCTCTCTGTTAGGGAAGGAGAGAGATTGTGTGTATGTGGGAACACACTGAGTAGTGCTAAACTCTGTTTTAGGGAAGGGGAGGGGTTGTGTGCATGTGGGAACACAATGAGTAGTGCTAAGCTCCCTGTTTGGGAAGGAGAGAGAGAGATTGTGTGTGTGTGTGTGTGTGTGTGTGTGTGTGTGTGTGTGTGTGTGTGTGCGGGAACACACTGAGTAGTGCTAAGCTCTGTTAGGGAAGGACAGGGATTGTATGTATGTGGGAACACACTGAGTAGTGCTAAGATCTCTGTTAGGGAAGGAGAGGGATTGTATGTGGGAACACAGTGAGTAGTGCTAAACTCTGTTTTAGGGAAGCGGAGGGGTTGTGTGAATGTGGGAATACAATGAGTAGTGCTAAGCTCCCTGTTCGGGAAGAAGAGGGATTGTGTTTGTGTGTGTGGGAACACACTGAGTAGTGCTAATCTCTCTGTTAGGGAAGGAGAGAGATTGTGTGTATGTGGGAACACACTGAGTAGTGCTAAGCTCTCTGTTAGGGAAGGAGAGAGATTGTGTGTATGTGGGAACACACTGAGTAGTGCTAAACTCTGTTTTAGGGAAGGGGAGGGTTGTGTGTATGTGGGAAAACACTGAGTAGTGCTATGCTCCCTGTTCAGGAAGAAGAGGGATTGTGTGTGTGTGTGTGGGAACACACTGAGTAGTGCTAAACTCTCTGTTAGGGAAGGAGAGGGATTGTGTGTATGTGGGAACACACTGAGTAGTGCTAAGCTCTCTGTTAGGGGATGAGAGAGATTGTGCATATGTGGGAACACACTGAGTAGTGCTAAACTCTGTTTTAGGGAAGGGTAGGGGTTGTGCATATGTGGGAACACAATGAGTAGTGCTAAGCTCCCTGTTTGGGAAGAAGAGGGATTGTGTGTGTGTGGGAACACACTGAGTAGTGCTAAGCTCTCTTTTAGGGAAGGAGAGAGATTGTCTATGCGTGGGAACACACTGAATGAGGGGTTGTGTGTATGTGGGAACACAATGAGTATTGCTAAGCTCCCTGTTAGGGAAGGAGAGGGATTGTCTGTATGTGGGAACACAGTGTGTGTGTGTGTGTGTGTGTGTTGCGTGAATGTGGGAATACAATGAGTAGTGCTAAGCTCCCTGTTCGGGAAGAAGAGGGATTGTGTTTGTGTGTGTGGGAACACACTGAGTAGTGCTAATCTCTCTGTTAGGGAAGGAGAGAGAGATTGTGTGTATGTGGGAATACACTGAGTAGTGCTAAGCTCTCTGTTAGGGAATGAGAGAGATTGTGCATATGTGGGAACACACTGAGCAGTGCTAAACTCTGTTTTAGGGAAGGGGAGAGGTTGTGTGTATGTGGGAACACAATGATTAGTGCTATGCTCCCTGTTCAGGAAGAAGAGGGATTGTGTTTGTGTGTGTGGGAACACACTGTGTAGTGCTAATCTCTCTGTTAGGGAAGGAGAGAGAGATTGTGTGTATGTGGGAATACACTGAGTAGTGCTAAGCTCTCTGTTAGGGAATGAGAGAGATTGTGCATATGTGGGAACACACTGAGTAGTGCTAAACTCTGTTTTAGGGAAGGGGAGGGGTTGTGTGTATGTGGGAACACAATGAGTATTGCTAAGCTCCCTGTTCGGGAAGAAGAAGGATTGTGTTTGTCTGTGTGGGAACACACTGAGTAGTGCTAGTCTCTCTGTTAGGGAAGGAGAGGGAGAGATTGTGTGTGTGTGTGTGTGTGTGTGTGTGTGTGTGTGTGTGTGTGTGTGTGTGTGTGTGCGGGAACACACTGAGTAGTGCTAAGCTCTGTTATGGAAGGACAGGGATTGTATGTATGTGGGAACACACTGAGTAGTGTTAAGATTTCTGTTAAGGAAGGAGAGAGATTGTGTGCATGTGGGAGCACACTGAGCAGTGCAAACCTCTGTTAGGAAAGGGGAGGGATTGTGTGTATGTGGGAACACACTGAGTAGTGCCAATCTCTCTGTTAGAGAAGGAGACTGATTGTGTGTATTTGGGAACACACTGAGTAGTGCTAAGATCTCTGTTAAGGAAGGAGAGAGATTGTGTGTATGTGGGAACACACTGAGTAGTGCTCATCTCTCTGTTAGGGAAGGGGAGGGATTTTGTGTATGTGGTAACACACTGAGTAGTGCTTAACTCTCTGTTAGGGAAGGAGAGAGAGATTGTGTGTATGTGGGAACACACTGAGTAGTGCTAAGCTCTCTGTTAGGGAAGGAGAGAAAAATTGTGTGTATATGAGAACACACTGAGTAGTGCTAAGCTTTCTGTGTTAGGGAAGCAGAGAGATTGTCTGTATATGAGAATAGAGTGAGTAGTGCTAATCTTTCTGTTAGGGAAGGAGAGGGATTGTGTGTGACTTGGAACACATTGAGTATTGCTAAGGTCCCTGTAAGGGAAGGAGAGGTATTGTGTGTATCTGAGAACACACTGAATAGTGCTAAGCTCTCTGTTAGTGAAGGAGAGAAAAATTGTGTGTGTATGGGAACACACTGAGTAGTGCTAAGATTTCTGTGTTAGGGATGCAGAGAGATTGTCTGTGTACAAGCATAACCGCACCAACGAGTCTGTATTCATTACATTCCTAACAAAAGCAGTGTGTACAAGGTTAACCCCACCAATGAGTCTGTATTCATTACATTCCTAACAAAAGCAGTGTGTACAAGCATAACCTCACCAATGAGTCTGTATTCATTACATTCCTAACAAAAGCAGTGTGTACAAGGTTAACCCCACCAATGAGTCTGTATTCATAACATTCCTAACAAAAGCAGTGTCTACACACTTAACCCCACCAATGAGTCTGTATTCATTACATTCCTAACAAAAGCAGTGTGTACAAGCATAACCCCACCAACGAGTCTGTATTCATTACATTCCTAACAAAAGCAGTGTGTACAAGCATAACCCCACCGAGTCTGTATTCATTACATTCCTAACAAAAGCAGTGTGTACATGCATAACCCCACCAACGAGTCTGTATTCATTACATTCCTAACAAAAGCTGTCTGTACAAGCATAACCCCACCAAGTCTGTATTCCTTACATGCCTAACTAAAGCAGTGTACAAGCGTAACCCCACCAATGAGTCTGTATTCATTACATTCCTAACAAAAGCAGTGTGTACAAGCATAACTCCACCAATGAGTCTGTATTCATTACATTCCTAACAAAAGCAGTGTGTTCAAGCTTAAGCCCACCGAGTCTGTATTCATTACATTCCTAATAAAAGCAGTGTCTACAAGGTTAACCCCACCACCAAGTCTATGTTCATTACATTCCTAACAAAAGCAGTGTATACAAGCTTAACTCCACCAATGAGTCTGTATTCATTACATTCCTAACAAAAGCAGTGTGTACAAGCTTAACCCCACCACCAAGTCTGTATTCATTACATTCCTAAAAAAAGCAGTGTCTACAAGCTTAATCCCACCAATGAGTCTGTATTCATTACATTCCTAACAAAAGCAGTGTACAAGCATAACCCCACCAATGAGTCTGTATTCATTACATTCCTAACAAAAGCAGTGTGTACAAGCGTAACCCCACAAATGACTCTGTATTCATAACATTCCTAACAAAAGCAGTGTGTACAAGCTTAACCCCACTAATGAGTCTGTATTCATAACATTCCTAACAAAAGCAGTGTGTACAAGCTTAACCCCACCAATGAGTCTGTATTCATTACATGCCTAACAAAAGCTGTGTGTACAAGCTTAACCCCACCAATGAGTCTATATTCATTACATGCCTAACAAAAGCTGTGTGTACAAGCATAACCCCACCAATGAGTCTGTATTCATTACATTCCTAACAAAAGCAGTGTGTACAAGCATAACCCCACCAATCAGTCTGTATTCATAAGATTCCTAACAAAAGCAGTGTTTACAAGCTTAACCCCAACAATGAGTCTCTATTCATTACATGCCTAACAAAAGCAGTGTTTACAAGCTTAACCCCACCAATGAGTCTCTATTCATTACATTCCTAACAAAAGCAGTGTACAAGTATAACCCCACCAATGAGTCTGTATTCATAACTTTCCTAACAAAAGCAGTGTGTACAAGCTTAACCCCAACAATGAGTCTGTATTCATTACATGCCTAACAAAAGCAGTGTGTACACGCATGACCCCACCATTGAGTCTGTATTCATTACATTCTTATTCTATAGAGGAATACTTTAGTTCAACATATCATTTTACACAACAGAGCAAAAAAGTCACTGCGCTTTAACTGACATGCAATGTTTGCTTTCATTGTTTTTCAAATATCTTCTTACCGTCTCCATCTCTACATTCCATCTGGTGTTCTTCCTGTAAGTTCAAAGTTCAGACCACACTTCCTTCTGTATCTGTATTCTAAAACAAAGAACTCTGTGGCTTTTTTGTTGTGTCTCCAGAGCAAGGAAAGTACAAAGCTGTGTTCTACAGGTAATGTTTTATAGCTTCGGTTTAAAACAAGCTGTGTTTTTAAAACAGACATAACCAGTGGATTTCAAGCAGCAAGACATTAGCTTACGTATATAATTCTTCCTTTAAAATAGTCTAATACATGTACATTTATATTCTCCTTCCCACTATTAAAAGCAAAACATTATATTTTATTAATAATTTGATGAAAGGAATTTAATAGAAAGAAAGAAAAATGAGAATTAAAAGTGAGAAATGAGAGAGAGGGAAAAACACAATACATTGTATAACTGTTCTAACTATTTAACTATACAATACTTTGTATAACTGTTCTAACTATTTAACTATACAATACTTTGTATAACTGTTCTATTTAACTATACAATACCTTGTATAACTGTTCTATTTAACTATACAATACTTTATATAACTGTTCTAACTATTTAACTATACAATACTTTGTATACCTGTTCTATTTAACTATACAATACTTTGTATAACTGTTCTAACTATTTAAATATACAATACTTTGTATAACTGTTCTATTTAACTATACAATACTTTGTATAACTGTTCTAACTATTTAACTATACAATACTTTGTATAACTGTTCTATTTAACTATACAATACTTTGTATAACTGTTCTAACTATTTAACTATACAATACTTTGTATAACTGTTCTATTTAACTATACAATACTTTGTATAACTGTTCTAACTATTTAACTATACAATACTTTGTATAACTGTTCTATTTAACTATACAATACCGTGTATAACTGTTCTATTTAACTATACAATACTTTGTATAACTGTTCTAACTATTTAACTATACAATACTTTGTATAACTGTTCTATTTAACTATACAATACTTTGTATAACTGTTCTAACTATTTAACTATACAATACTTTGTATAACTGTTCTATTTAACTATACAATACTTTGTATAACTGTTCTAACTATTTAACTATACAATACTTTGTATAACTGTTCTATTTAACTATACAATACTTTGTATAACTGTTCTAACTATTTAACTATACAATACTTTGTATAACTGTTCTAACTATTTAACTATACAATACTTTGTATAACTGTTCTATTTAACTATACTATACTTTGTATAACTGTTCTAACTATTTAACTATACAATACTTTGTATAACTGTTCTATTTAACTATACAATACTTTGTATAACTGTTCTAACTATTTAACTATACAATACCTTGTATAACTGTTCTATTTAACTATACAATACTTTGTATAACTGTTCTAACTATTTAACTATACAATACTTTGTATAACTGTTCTATTTAACTATACAATACTTTGTATAACTGTTCTAACTATTTAACTATACAATACTTTGTATAACTGTTCTAACTATTTAACTATACAATACTTTGTATAACTGTTCTAACTATTTAAATATACAATACTTTGTATAACTGTTCTAACTATTTAACTATACAATACTTTGTATAACTGTTCTATTTAACTATACAATACTTTGTATAACTGTTCTAACTATTTAACTATACAATACTTTGTATAACTGTTCTATTTAACTATACAATACTTTGTATAACTGTTCTATTTAACTATACAATACTTTGTATAACTGTTCTAACTATACAATACTCTGTATAACTGTTCTAACTATTTAACTATACAATACTTTGTATAACTGTTCTAACTATTTAACTATACAATACTTTGTATAACTGTTCTAACTATTTAAATATACAATACTTTGTATAACTGTTCTAACTATTTAACTATACAATACTTTGTATAACTGTTCTATTTAACTATACAATACTTTGTATAACTGTTCTAACTATTTAACTATACAATACTTTGTATAACTGTTCTATTTAACTATACAATACCTTGTATAACTGTTCTAACTATTTAACTATACAATACTTTGTATAACTGTTCTAACTATTTAACTATACAATACTTTGTATAACTGTTCTAACTATTTAACTATGTATGTAATGTAACTAAACATAGGCATTATAATGTATTACTTAAAATCTACGTTTTAGTTTTAAAATTTCCCTATTAATCTAAGTGATCTTATACTATATCCTAATGTTTATTTATTTATTTATTTGACATTTGTTAACCGGGTTGGTCTGACTGGGCAAAGCTCTTTTTCAGCAGAGACTCTAGAAGAAAAGCTCCAGTATTACAATGCAAAGACATTTATTAGCACAGACATTTGTTACAAGTCAAGCAAAAAAAAAAAAAAATGAAATAAAATATGAATTAAACAATGAATAACTAAGGCATCTGTACATATATATTTTTTAAATATACACGAGAAACACATTCTGTAGAAAAATGAGAAAATTACAACTGAGTCAAATCAAAGATCTAAGTAAGATCAGTTATAAGTAGATTTAGGAAGTGATATTGTAGAAAGGGAAAAAGGTGCATATAGATAAATAGCACTAGTGAAGAATATAAGAAGTGAAAAAGTACCAAGGTATATAAGGCTGATGCTGGTGAAGTGTAGCAGAGGAGCAGTAAAACAGTATAAGGAGGAGAAGTTAGAAAGAACAGCGAGCAGAAGGGGTCTGTAGTAGGTCAAGTATGACATTAGCTAAGGGCACACCACTCAGTGGTAGTGAAGGTAGCTTATGTTGGGTCCTGGCAGAGGCCTATCCATGATTTGCAGAAGTAATCATTAATTGCTATTGTAAAGGTGTTTGGTTAAGTAATACATCTGACATTGTGGGGTAGTTTATTCCAGGCATTTGAAATGGAATACCTATAAAGTACTTTTCCAATATTTTTATTGGGCCTATATACTGGGAGGAGGTTCTGTTGTAAGATGTGGAGGGAGCGTTTGGGAGTATACGGCTGGATGAGAGTGGAGAGAGAGAAAATGTTGAATAAAGGATTGCTATTGAAACAATTTAATTAGTAGTATTGTAAGTTTAATAACTAAAACGTACAAAAGAAACCCCCCAGAATGCATCAGCATTAATCTATAAATATAGTGAAGAAGATTATTATCGAGTTTATTTGAAATATTTATATAAATGGAAAGGTATTATCTTAAGGTTGTGATATTCCTCAGCACATTATTAATGCAGTATTTCAGGAATAGAACACAACAAAATAAACAGATATATAGAAATATTACTTTTCTTTAAACTTTCTATTACTATTTTCTTTAGCTGTCAATCTATTTTTAGTTGTTTGTCTTTATAAAAGTAGTAAAAGGCCAGCCCATTTCTTCAGATTTGTCTAAAAGTTTACTTTTCTGTGCAAAGTCCAAAGCTTCATCCAGTGTGTTAAAGGTTTTTTTGACCATCAGGAAGAAAAAAAATCATTTTAGCAGAAAAGATAAGTTGTGCTGTAATGTTTTACTTCTTTAGGTTTTTAATTAGAGGAACATGGGCTTTTCTTTTAGAGATTACTGAAGTATAGTCATTGTCAAATCCGATGCTTTTCCCATTTATTTTTATTGGAGAACTTGACCATGCTGTTTTATACCAAGTCTTTGTCCTGAGTAGAGAAGAATTTAACAATAATAGGTCTTGGTGTAGATAGATTATTTATTGAAGATGCATTTCAGACAGACATATGAGCTCTCTCTATTCTGAAAGAAAGTGATTCTGGCAGGTGCAAACATTTTGGTAACCAGTTTTTAAGCTATTGTACCATCTTGTTACCTTCCTATTTCACTGCCACTCCATATATTTTGATATTGTTTCTCCTGGGCCTGCTTTCCAGATCTTCTACTTCTTCCAGAAGCAAATGATTTTGTTTGAGGAGAAATTCAACTTGATTTTTATTTTCAGTCAGGCTTCCATCTACATCATTTGTTTCTTCTATAGAAGATATTCGATCTGAGTGTTCACTTCATTAAGTAAATCCAGTTGTTTCTTATTATCTTGTTTTATGGCATCCATTTTACTCTCCAACTTATCCATTTTGACTGAAAGCTCTTGAATACTTGTAATAATGGATTGTAGTTCTTTCTTCATCACACTTCCTTGAAGAGAAGTTTTATAGAGAGACTCATGACTGAAACTGACTAAAAGACGTCTGTCAAGATTAAAGCTTAGAAGAATCTCAAAAAGTTGATTTTTTCTTAATTTCAATATAGAAGTATTTTTGGTAAGTAGAGATATTTATATATATATATATATTTTTTGACATTAGAACTTAAGAAGTGGGATGTTGCCTTTTTTTCAGCCAGAATGGCTACAATGGTTTAGTTGCCTAAGTTTAACAAACATATCTCATCACCTAATGAGTTCAGACCTATCTCAATTTTACTGAAGGAGATAAACATTTAAACTAAAATGTTAGCCTTATGGCTGGAGGGGTTGTTTCCATCTGTAATAGATACTATGTAGCTCTCCTTCCTTGCTAGGGTGTCAGCGGTGAGGATGATATGTAGCTCTCATTCCTTGCTAGGGTGGCAGTTGTGAGGATTATGTGTGTTCCCAAATTTCCATTCCAGATAAGGCATATACCCAACTTGGCTTACTTGGCCCTATCTGTCAAAATGCAGAGATTGGCAGCCTTCTTTATCTGAGAGGGCAGACATCCCAGAATTTCCAAGAAGGGGTTGTATGCACCAGTTAGAATCGTGGGGGTTGCAGTTTTTCCAGACTTCCTTTCTTATCGGAAGCAATCCAACTGACAGTAGTCTGGCTTGCCAGATCCCTTAATTGACATATATTAGTGATACCAGAGTTGGAGGTGTTACACTGCATGGGCAACCCTACACAAGGTCAGGATAAAAAATAAGATCTGGGACCTCAGAGGAATTAAGGAATGAGTATGGATCCAGATTAGATGTTCCTAATGAGTTCCTTAGGTTATAGGAATGGATTTGGGGATCTCTTCAGACAGTGATTCACTCCAATCCCATTTGCTGGTCATACTGAATAGTACAGGGTTTTAGCTTTTGCAAAGATCTTATGACAGACAACTGTAGATCTCTAAGAGCACTAAGCTCAGATTGATAACCCCCATCAGAGGGATTTGCATCCCTTGTCCTTTTCCCACATTTTTAAAGACATATTGTGGGTGCATACTGTGCCCATGAAGCAGAGTATTTCTATGGCATTTCTTCCTAAAGACACCGGAATTCATGAGTCCGTTATCTAACCTGTCAATATGGACATCCAGATACTCAGTCCAGCTAGGGGATGAGGCCATAGTCAATTTCAAAAAATCACTCATTCCATTCATATTCATGACAAAATGATCCAGCTGTGCAACAACCCCTGTCCAGATGAAAAAAATGTCGTCCACAAAATGACGATAAAATGGAATGCATCTCTTAAAGGCATCCATAGGGAACAATGCATCCTCTTCCCACAATGCCAGGAACATGTTGGTGTAGCTATTGGCACATGTCTTAATGCCTCTGATGGAGGTTATCGATCTGAGTTTAGTACTCTGCAACAAAGGTTTATAAAGAGGGGATATAGTCAAGATGAAGTACAGAAAGGACTGTAACATATAGATTATCTCAGATTAGGGAGAGCAAGTCCTTTTTTCTCTGATAGGATAGAACATGAGGCAATAGACAGTGACTGGACACATGATTCTGAGATTAGGATACCAATGTTTTACACCATGGATAACAGGAAGATCTATGAGGTTATTGATAGATATTGGGGGGTTCATACCACTAATTCTGATATTAGGGACATTGTGCGTGATTAACCCAAATTTAGGTTCAAAAATAAATTTAACCTTAAGAGGATCCTCTTTCAACCATTTGACAAGAAAGAACATGAAGTGGTTGCAGGCACTGTTTCATGTGGACAGTGTAACTTTTGTGAATATATAGATCCTAGTGGAAGGTTCATCCACCCTAATACAGGAAAGTGTTATAGATTCTCTGTTGTAGCAGATTGTGCCACTCAGCATGTGGTTTATCTTGCTGTCGGTGACACCTGTCTGCCTTTCTATGTTGGGAAGACTGACAGGATGTTTAGGCATAGAATAAGAGAACACAGTTATGGTATAACAGTGGGGACTACTCACTAATGCACTTGTAAAACATATTCTTATGACGGGAGAAAATCATGCCTTTAGAGTCATGGTCATTGACACAGGCCACATGCTCAGGGAGGAGATATTAGGAACTGCACTGAGGGAAGGGAAGTTAAATGGATTTTGAGGTTAAGGGCTGACAGAGGCAAAGGACTGAATGAAAAAGCCTCATTGAAGCCCTTCCTCAAGGCCAGGAGACTGCACGTGCATTGAATTCTTGTATATAAATGTTTTTTATATATGTTGTTTTATTATAGATGTGATAGTTCGTATCACACATTTTACAAATATGGCACATTATTGTAACAATAGGTTTATCCATATTGGTGTTTTTGCTATGGTATTTATTCACATTTTTAGGCAGGCTTTTCACTATATTTATATTTGAAAAGATTGTATATGTGTGTAACAACAGTGAATTTATGCATGCCTGTGTATTAACTTTGATAAATGCTTATGCGTTGTATATATTTTTGGTATGCATATTCTTTGAATATAACTTTTGACTTATTAACATTAGCCAATATTTTAGTATTTTTATTGCTGCTAATAATTCTTTACTCTCATTTCAATGAGGTATATGACACTTAAAGTTTTATATAGGGCTTTACTATTCATTTTTGAATAACTGATGTTGTCCCTTTATATTTTTGAAAGTTGGGATGATTAGTCTAATGTTCTGATTGGCTGGAGAATAGTATAATAGAAAAGAGGCAACTGTAATGTGATATCTTGATTTTAGTCTGAAGAAGCTTTATGCTAAAGCGCTCACCAGTGTGCACAATAAAGAATGATTTTACTTCAAGGACTGCTTCTGTGGATTTATATATACTTTTTGTTAGCTGCATGGTCACTACCACTGTTTGGATTATTCCTGCTGTCTTTATAGATGGCAATATCTTTAGCTGTCATCTGTTGCATCTAGGAAGCGACTCTACCATGGGGAAGTTTTGATACAATTATCAAAGATGTGTCTGGAGCGTTTCTCCCTGGCCCTGTGCTGAAAATTGGCTTTGTTCCAAGTCAGACTTTCATGGTTAACAAATGTAAAATAAATAAATAAATAAATCTGCAGCTGAAGGAGTTTAAGAATCATAAGCTCCTTCACAGGTCCATTGTTGCATGCTATAATGTGGTGTTCTCCAAAGACAATCAGGTTTCTCAGTCTCTGAAATGAATGTGGGAACACTTGACTGGAAAACAGCTGGATGAAGTGACTTGGAATAAGCTGTAGAGGTAGGTCAGATGATGAAGTAGGCCCCTGTACTTTAAGTTGTTGCACCTGCGGCATCTCACACTAAGGGATTTACGTGAAATAGGAAAGGGGCAGGGTGGGAGCTGCTAGAGGTTTGGAGTAGGTGAGGCCAACTGTTTGCATTTGCTCTGCTTGTGTCCCGAGTCATATCAGATATGGTTTAAGGGGACTGAGGCATGTAGGATGACCCTCACTAATAATCTTCCACCTGTGGAGTGTTTGGATTTCTGTGTGTTTGGTGCCCAGGACATAAAGTTCACATTAAAATCATAATCATAAAGTGGGTTTGGCTCCATTACTCTTCAGACATTGACAACTTGGGCACTGGACCATATGGACCTTGTGTACACATATGAACAGAAGCTTTGGTTATGTTACAAGGCCATGGAGATGTCCAACTCTTTGAAAAGGTATGGGACATTTATCTTCTGTTATGTAAATAATGTGTAACTTATTGATGTTATAATTTCTAGATATACGCTTATTGCCTTACTCTTTGTATCTTGTAGCATGAAAGTTAACTGTTCTGCAGGTGCATGGTGGCTCCTGTTTTTTTTAATAAAGCTTTATTATAAAAAGAGATTCTGTATCTGCTTTTAGCCACTTGACATATTACCTAGAATATAAGCATGACTGGATGGTCAGTACAGTGACATCTAAGATGGCTGCAGTTATTGTAGACAATTAAAGCTCTGAACTGTTAAAAAGCTGCCATCTCTAGTCAAAAATATGAGGTTCAATTCCATCTACCTCTGTTTCTTGCTTTGTGGCTGCCTTGGGATCCCCAAAAAGGAAGCTCATGTGTCTAGTGGGCTTACTCAGTTAAAAAAGGCCTCCTATCTAGCAGTGTTGTGCCCAAGATCTCTTGGAGCAAAGACAAGCTGAGGTTTGTGTGAGAGTTGTGATCTTGGATAAATTATTAAAGACAGAATGTCATTCAATCATCAGATCTCAGCTTTAGTCAAGCTATGTTGATTCCACCGTCAGAACACCATCTTGATTAAGCTTTTCTCCCCAGGCCTCCACTGAAAAAAGACCTGTGTCCAGTTGGAATTTCCTGGTAAACAAGTGTAAATAAATAAGCATGTCATTCCATCGTCTCCCTCCCCTGCTGTAGTGCATGCATTTGTCTCTGCCTTCATGTCATTACATCGTCTCGTTCCCCTACTGTAGTGCATGCATTTGTCTCCTCCTTCACGTCATTTCATCGTCTTCCTCCCCTACTCTAGTGCATGCATTTATCTCTGCCTCCATGTCATTCCATCGTCTCCCTCCCCTACTGTAGTGCATACATTTGTCTCTGCCTTCATGTCCTTCCATTGTCTCCCTCCCCTGCTGTATTGCATGCATTTGTCTCCTCCTTCACGTCATTCTATCATATCCCTCATCTACTGTAGTGCATGCATTTGTCTCCTCCATCATGTCATTCCATCGTCTCCCTCCCCTGCTGTAGTGCATGCATTTGTCTCTACCTTCACGTCATTCCATCATCTCCCTCATCTACTGTAGTGCATGCATTTGTCTCCTCCTTCACGTCATTCCATCGTCTTCCTCCCCTACTCTAGTGCATGCATTTGTCTCTGCCTTCATGACCTTCAATTGTCTCCCTCCCCTACTGTAGTGCATACATTTGTCTCTGCCTTCATGTCCTTCCATTGTCTCCCTCCCCTGCTGTATTGCATGCATTTGTCTCCTCCTTCACGTCATTCTATCATATCCCTCATCTACTGTAGTGCATGCATTTGTCTCCTCCATCATGTCTGCTGTAGTGCATGCATTTGTCTCTACCTTCACGTCATTCCATCATCTCCCTCATCTACTGTAGTGCATGCATTTGTCTCCTCCTTCACGTCATTCCATCGTCTTCCTCCCCTACTCTAGTGCATGCATTTGTCTCTGCCTTCATGACCTTCAATTGTCTCCCTCCCCTACTGTAGTGCATACATTTGTCTCTTCCTTCACGTCATTTCATCATCTTCCTCCCCTACTCTGGTGCATGCATTTGTCTCTGCCTCCATATCATTCCATCGCCTCCCTCCCCTACTGTAGTGCATGCATTTGTCTCCTCCTTCACGTCATTTCATCGTCTCCCTCCCCTACTGTAGTGCATGGATTTGTCTCTGCCTTCATGACCTTCAATTGTCTCCCTCCCCTACTGTAGTGCATACATTTGTCTCCTCCTTCACGTCATTTCATCAACTTCCTCCCCTACTCTGGTGCATGCATTTGTCTCTGCCTCCATATCATTCCATCGCCTCCCTCCCCTACTCTAGTGCATGCATTTGTCTCTGCCTCCATGTCATTCCATCGTCTCCCTCCCCTACTGTAGTGCATGGATTTGGCTCCTCCTTCACGTCATTCCATCACCTCCCTCCCCTACTGTAGTGCATGCATTTGTCTCCTCCTTCACTTCATTCCATCATCTTCCTCCCCTACTCTAGTGCATGCATTTGTCTCTGCCTTTATGACCTTCAATTGTCTCCCTCCTTTGCTGCAGTGCATGCATTTGTCTCCTCCATCATGTCATTCCATCGCCTCCCTCCCCTACTGTAGTGCATGCATTTGTCTCCTCCTTCACGTCATTTCATCGTCTTCCTCCCCTGCTCTAGTGCATGCATTTGTCTCTGCCTCCATGTCATTCCATCGTCTCCCTCCCCTACTGTAGTGCATGGATTTGGCTCCTCCTTCACGTCATTCCATCACCTCCCTCCCCTACTGTAGTGCATACATTTGTCTCTGCCTTCATGTCCTTCCATTGTCTTCCTCCCCTACTGCAGTGCAGGCATTTGTCTCCTTCAAATCATTCAATTGTCTCCCTCCCCTGCTGTACTGCATGTATTTGTTTCCTCCTCCCTTGACAATTGCAGTGTTCTATACCATGGTTTCCCTGACACAAAAATTGCTCATTTACAGTTGGTCCAAAACTCCATTGCCATGCTACTTAATGAAGTGGTTAAATTCTAACACATTATGCTAGTTTTGGAGACTACCTGGCTTCTCATCAAGTAATGGATAATTTATAATTTTCTTATATTGATCTAGTTAGCCTACATTTCTTAGCTGCTGATATTTTGAATTATTTGTCTTCCATTGTGCTTATATTGAAAAAGTGCATTTTGCCGATCATTGTCTGTTCTTCTGGTTTACTTGCTCTGAATTCCTTATCCAGCTACTTGTTAGATGAAGTAGTGTATTTTTACACTCTGGCAAGCACTTGTCTTTACATCAAGAGTTTCAGTGGATTTTCCACCTAGTGCACTTTGAGGTAGCCTGGTCTGTCCAGGTGGGGGAAGCACTTGAGAGTTGTGCATGTAGTTTTATTGGCTTAAGGGCTTATTAATCAGCTTACCTTATTTTACTGCCTTTATAAATTCTGCACAACTGAGTGGCTGTTGTCTTATTTATACAAAGTACTTTTATTGAATAATCCCAGTTTTATAAGCTGTTTAAAGTATACACTGCTGTTATCTTGAACTACTTGTTGCCTTTCCTTAAGTTTGTCTGTGGTAGCACTTCACTCAGGACACTCCTTTACTGTGCTTTTACATTAGGAGGACTGAGATTATTCATCTAGTGGCAGTAGGTGTTTACCTGGTCTGTCTGAGCTGCAAGGCGCACAAAAGGGATTTAAGTATTTTTTTGCAGTTCTCTTATATCCCGTGACTGGACTTTAGCAGTTTTGAAGAAACTGCACTATCTTCTGCTGCTTTAAGTTGTTAATTGAACTGTATTATATTGTATCCGTTAGTTGTAGGTAGTTCACATGGTTTTGTTACACTTGGGCTCCAGACCAGCTATTCTACATTAAGAAGGTGTTTTTTCTCCATCCTTGTGGCAGAGGATGTGCTGATCTAACCTGTTCAATTTCCAACCCTGTAAGATCACACCATAAATCAGTCTTTCTTGGTGTAATTATAAGGCCAGATACCCCCATCAAGCTCAAAAATGCTTAAGGATTTTTCAAAGACAAATTACTACTTGCTAAGTGATTTTATTTATTTATTATTTATTTTATGTTACATTTGTTGAGCGGGCTAGTCTAACTGGATATATGTCTATTTTCAGTAGAGGCCCGGGGAGATAAGCTCCATGACACGCTCCAATACAAAAATAAAACTACAAACAAAAAAAAATCAAATATTATAATAAAAATAGCAATGGTGATGGTTTAAGATGTTTCAGGGGCCCCCTCAAGCACTGATAATACATACTCCTACACAGAGGTGTGCACCAATGCCCTGTATAACCACTTAAGTAGTTAGGTTGTATAGCATCATCTGTACCTGACAAGACTAAAACCAGTTCTTGCTGAAAAAACAAGCCACCCTGGTGGACCCCTAGTATAAAAAGGCTGCAGAACAAGAAAAAAAAAAAAAAAAAAACTAATGTCCAAGAACAAGAGGGAACCAGTTCAGCAGAGGAAGAAATCCTTCTCTAGCTTAAACAAATAAATTAGAGAGCTTGTCTAGTCCTTCAACACTAATTATGAAGCAAAAATACCCACCCTAGCTAAGGATAATCTCAAGACAGTCTTCAACTACATCTGAAATCTAAAATGGAATCGCCAGCTATGCGCTGAACTGGTTGTGGATGGCACCATCCATACTCAACTGGAGGTAATAGCCAACCTGCTAGCTGAAAGATTTGGAGCAAACTTCACCACCCTTGTCGCCTCCAGTCACCCCCCATACTACATCTCCCACTATTCCAAAGTTTGTTATCTCAAGAGAGCAGGTCATCTCTGCACTCTCCAAGGCCAGAAACATGGCATCAGTGGAACCAGACCTCCCAGGTTGCCTTTTAAACAATGTAAAACATGACTTAGCAGACCCACTTGGATCCCTATTTAACCACAGCCTGCAAACTGGCTATGTTACTGCAGAATGGAGGATGGCAATAGTAATCCCTCTGCACAAAGGCAGGCCATCAATCGACCCTGGGAATTATAGGCCTATAAGATTCACTAGCCACATTTGCAAGGTAATGGAAAGAATCATCATAAACCTTATTAACAAGGATATAGGTCATTTCCAAACTCTGGATGCAACCCAGTTTGGATTCATTAAAGCTAGACCATGCCTGTTAAACATGGTTTACTTCTTCGAGAAAGTCACTAAAACCCTCGACAAGGAAAAGACCATGCATACTGCCTACCTCAACCTAGTCAAGGCATTTGACACAATCCCCCCCTTGGGTATTATAGAAAAACTCTCCTAGGTGGGAATTAACCTCTGCATTACAAGATGGGTAGCCAACTGGCTCACCGACAGAACACATACTGTCAAAGTAGGTGACTTCACCTCTAGCAAAAGACCAATCACCAGCAACGTACCACAGGGTTCTGTGCTGGGCCCCTTACTGTTTGGAATTTATTTCTCAGAAGTCCAGGCAAACTTGGATGGCCTGTGGCTGACCAAGTTCATTAATGATTGTAAATTGTGAGCAATCATTGAGTTATCCAATGATGTTAATATACTGCAAAATGGGTTAATATAGACAAATGATTGGTTTCAAAGCCATGCATTAAAGCTAAATGCAAAAAAATTCACTATTATTCCCTTTGGGAAAGCTAACATCCTTGCTAATTACAATATAGACAGCACCTCCCTTAAATGTAGCCCAAGTGGAACATGGTCTGGCTACTCCAGTTGATAGCAATCTGAACTTTGACCACCACATATCCACAGTAGTAAGGAAATCCTTCTGTGTGGCACATTTTATAAGTAAAGGCATCGCATCTAGATCTGAGGAGATTATAATTCCATTATAGTTGCCCCTCATTAGATCAGTAATTGAGTACAGTGCTCCCTTTTCTAGGTACCTCACCAGACACCTGCAACAACTGGAGAGAACACTGAAGTTTTTCACCAAGAAATTACAGGGCACACAAAACAAGTCATAAACAGAAAGACTGAAAGTCCTGTCACTGTATTCTGTCTCCTACAGGTTGCTAAGGGGTGACCTGTGCCTGGCTTACAGGGTAGTCTCTGACTCAGCACTGATGAAAATGCTACACATTTGTAAATCAGACTGTAAGAGGATCACTTGCTCCAGTGATCTTAACCTAGGCTCTGACATGAGATAGATGCATCTCCCAGAGACTGACACTTCTCTGGAACAAGCTTCCAATTCACATGAAATAGATGCCCTCCCAGACTCTCTTCAAATGCAACTTAGATCAATGGATGGGTGACTCCAAATTCACTCCTGGGGTGGCACCCATGTCTCTCCTGGACAGAGGAAATCAGTATTAATTCCCTAGACCCCTGTGAACTTCACTCACCTAACTATCAACAATTGGGCGCAACTCATGATAAATATGGCTAGACTGTAAGGGCTCTAGGGCCATTAGCCTAGCAACCTTCTATGAACCATGGCAAATATTGAGCCTGCATTAAGTGTATGCAAATCCCACCATAGGAATCAGTGAGCCTGCAGTGAGTGTATGTATTTCCCCCAATGTTAATTATACTGAGTCTGCAGTAAGTGTATATAACTCCCACAATAGGAATTGTTGAGTCTGCTGTGAGTGTATACATTTCCCACCACAGTAATCCGTAAGCCTGTAGTAAGTGTAAGTAACTCCACCAGTGGGAAATCGTGACCTGCATAAAGCGTATATAATTCCCACCATGGGAATCCATGATCCTGCAGTAATTGTATGTAATTCCCACCATGGGAATAAGTGATCCTGCAGTAAGTGTATGTAATTCCCACCATGGGAATCAGTGATCCTGCAGTATGTGTATGTAATTCCCACCATGGGAACCAGTGATCCTGCAGTGTGTATATAATTCCCACCATGGGAATCTGTGAGCCCTCAGTAAGTGTATGTAATTCCCACTATGGGAATCGGGGAGCCTGCAGTAAGTATATGTAATTCCCGCCATGGGGATCAGTGATCCCGTGGTAAGTTTATGTAATTCCCACCATGGGAATCGGTGATCCTGCAATAAGTGTATGTAATTCCCTCCATGGGAATCGGTGATCCTGCACTAAGTGTATTTAATTCCCACTATGGGAATCAGTGGGCCTGAAGTGAGGTTATGTAATTTCTATTGTCGGAATCAGTGAGCCTGAAGTAAGTGTATATAATTGCCACCATGGCAATCTGAGAGTCTGCTGTAAGTGTATATAATTCTCAATGTAGGAATCAGAAGCCTGAAGGACTAAGCTGCACATGAGATAAAGCCTCATCCCCCTTGGCGTGTTGACATACCACATCACTGTGGTATTGTCTGTCATCCCCTTTGCGTGTTGAGATACCACATCACTGTGGTATTGTCTGTCATCCCCTTTGCGTGTCGACATACTGCATCACTGTGGTATTGTCTGTCATCCCCTTTGTGTGTTGACATACCACATCACTGTGGTATTGTCTGTCATCCCCTTTGTGTGTTGACATACCACATCACAGTGGTATTGTCTGTCATCCCCTTTGCGTGTTGACATACTGCATCACAGTGTTATTGTCTGTAATCCCCCTTTGCGTGTTGACATACTGCATCGCTGTGGTATTGTCTGTCATCCTTCTTTGCGTGTTAACATAATACGTCGCTGTTGTATTGTCTGTCATCCCCTTTGCGTGTTTACATACCACATCACTGTGGTACTGTCTGTCACCCCCTTTGCGTGTTGACATACCACATCACTGTGGTATTGTCTGTCATCCCCCTTTGCGTGTTGACACCCCACATCACTGTGGTATTGTCTGTCATCCCCCTTTGCGGGTTGACATACCACATCACTGTGGCATTGTCTGTCATCCCCTTTGTGTGTTGACATACCACATCACTGTGGTATTGTCTGTCATCCCCCTTTGCATGTTGACATACCACATCACTGTGATATTGTCTGTCATCTCCTTTGTGTGTTGACATACCACATCACTGTGGTATTGTCAGTCATCCCCCTTTGCGTGTTGACATACCACATCACTGTGGTATTGTCTGTTATCCCTCTTTGTGTGTTGACACACCACATCACTGTGGCACTGTCTGTCATCTCCTTTGCGGGTTGACATACCACATCACTGTGGTATTGTCTGTCATCCCCCTTTGCGTGTTGACACACCACATCACTGTGGCATTGTCTGTCATCCCCTTTGCGGGTTGACATACCACATAACTGTGGTATTGTCAGTCATCCCCCTTTGCGTGTTGATATACCACATCACTGTGGCATTGTCTGTCATCCCCTTTGCGGGTTGACATACCACATCACTGTGGCATTGTCTGTCATCCCCTTTGCGGGTTGACATACCACATCACTGTGGCATTGTCTGTCATCCCCTTTGTGTGTTGACACACCACATCACTGTGGCATTGTCTGTCATCCCTCTTTGTGTGTTGACACACCACATCACTGTGGCATTGTCTGTCATCCCCTTTGCGGGTTGACATACCACATCACTGTGGTATTGTCAGTCATCCCCCTTTGCGTGTTGATATACCACATCACTGTGGCATTGTCTGTCATCCCCTTTGCGGGTTGACATACCACATCACTGTGGCATTGTCTGTCATCCCCTTTGCGGGTTGACATACCACATCACTGTGGCATTGTCTGTCATCCCGTTTGTGTGTTGACAAACCACATCACTGTGGTATTGTCTGTCATCCCCCTTTGCATGTTGACATACCACATCACTGTGATATTGTCTGTCATCCCCTTTGTGTGTTGACATACCACATCACTGTGGTATTGTTAGTCATCCCCCTTTGCGTGTTGACATACCACATCACTGTGGTATTGTCTGTCATCCATCTTTGTGTGTTGACACACCACATCACTGTGGCACTGTCTGTCATCTCCTTTGTGGGTTGACATACCACATCACTGTGGTATTGTCAGTCATCCCCCTTTGCGTGTTGACACACCACATCACTGTGGTATTGTCTGTCATCCCCCTTTGCGTGTGGACACACCACATCACTGTGGCATTGTCTGTCATCCCCTTTGCGGGTTGACATACCACATCACTGTGGCATTGTCTGTCATCCCCTTTGCGGGTTGACATACCACATCACTGTGGCATTGTCTGTCATCCCCTTTGTGTGCTGACACACCACATCACTGTGGCATTGTCTGTCATCCCTCTTTGTGTGTTGACACACCACATCACTGTGGCATTGTCTGTCATCCCCTTTGCGGGTTGACATACCACATCACTGTGGTATTGTCAGTCATCCCCCTTTGCGTGTTGATATGCCACATCACTGTGGCATTGTCTGTCATCCCCTTTGTGGGTTGACATACCACATCACTGTGGCATTGTCTGTCATCCCCTTTGCGGGTTGACATACCACATCACTGTGGTATTGTCTGTCATCCCCTTTGCGGGTTGACATACCACATCACTGTGGTATTGTCTGTGAACATCTTGAGGGGCCCTAAAAGGAAAGGAGAATGAAAAGCATGAAGAGTCGGCAGAAGAGCTCTCATCGCTTTGATACTGATGTGCTCTTTGTTTTGTCAAAGCAACCAAAGGTCCTGTACCTTCAGGGAGCCAAAGGAGGACCCCCATTTCACGTCCAAGGAGTCGGTGAAAAGCTCCTGAGAGGTGAGTGGAGGTTGGAAAGGAAGCCCTGGGTTGAGGGACAACTGATGAATCATCCACTGAAGTTCTAGCCTGAAGCATGGAAGAAGGGGGGGGTAGAAAATGTAAAGGACGAGATTGTTGAATCCAAACTGACTTTAGAAACCAATAGAACTTTCTCATGTCAAGCTTGGCTACAGGGAGCATAGGACAGGTGGAACCATGAAACCCAGAGCCCTCAGAAATTCTCTGGCTGTGACTGAAGCCAAGGAAGAAGGGATTGAAAGAAAACTATGAGAGTTAAAGCCTTAGGAGGAGGCAGGGATGCCAGCATTGGAACAGTCTGGACCCTCCCCAGAAAAACATGATCCTGTGAAGGAATCAGGAATAACTTTTGGAAATTTACTGTAAACCCAGGCTTTGTAGGAGAAAAATAACATGCTGAAGTAATATCTCTGGAGAGGAGCCTGTATCAGAAGATCATCCAGATAAGAAAAGACCTGTATCCCACTTAACCTGCAGAAAGCAAGCACAGAAACAAGGCATTTAAAGAAGACCCTTGAGGCAGTAGAGAGGCAAGCAGAGAATTGGAAATGCCAGGAAACAACAGAGAAATGTAAAAACGTCCTGAAAGGGGATGAATAGGAATGTGCAGATAAGCATCCTTGAGATTCAGGGAAACTAGAAAAGCCTGAGAAAGTAGCAGAGAAAACAAGGTCAGAATCTGAAAGGAAGATGTGGATCAATCTGTATGTATGTATACCTTTAAGAAGCTTTCCATGGGCTTGCACATGTGTATAAATACTGAGCACGTGCGAGCTTGACTGCCATTTTGGAGTAAGCTGTTGAGATGTAAGCATGCATGTCTGTGTAGTCTGTCAGTTAATCAGTCCGTTTATATTTTGTACTGCTACTATCCATCTTTATGTGTTTCTGTGTAATAAAGCACATGAACAAACTACCCTTTCTGTTTGTATTCAAATGTAATCCAAGATGAGTGACATGGTGTCAAAATGGAATCCAGAATCAAGATCAAGAGACACTCAGTTAATATAAAATAATGGATCATCTCTACTGCATATATTGCTCACAAAAGCAGGTCAGAATTGAATTTCAGTACAAAACTTGCTTAAATGATTTCTTATTCAAAGAAGATAAAACAAAGCATTCAGAATGCTCAAAAAAATTTCTAATTAAACAATATGTCCGAAACTGTGACATATTGATACAAATATTTATTTTATTTATTTATTTTACATTTGTTAACCGGGATGGTCTGACTGGATACATGTCCTTTTTCACCGGAGGCCCGGGGAGAAAAGCTCCAACAGAGTTACATCGATAATTAGGTACAGTAAATGAGCTGAAAGAACTTAACAAAAACATAAGCTATTTACATACAAGTACAAGACTGCCATTACTATTTCTGAGATTACTACAAATGTAACATTAATAACATATTAGCAAGGACGGTAGGCAGTATATATTGAAAATAATTACAAAAATGTTTGAAATAATGTCTGAATAAGGAAAACAACCAAATTATTTTCATTATGAACTACTTTTTCACATTAATTAAAGCTATTCAAAATGTCTGAAGTATACAGAGTGTTCACAAGTCTGTGCAGTATTACAGTGCAGTTTCACAAAATACAGCTATTTCAAAGCATATATCACAAAGTATCATATTTCAAAGTGTTTATTGTGCATTTGAATGTTATTACAAGTACTGGCTGTGTGTCCATGTTTGTATATAATTACAAGGGCCATATCTGCAGTGTGTTTAAGCATAGTTGTTGGCATGGCTGAAGGATTTTGAAAACCAGATCCTCTTGTCCTTGATAAAAATATTGCAAAGAACTGGAGAGCAGGAGTACAATATTTTCATTCAGGTTGCATTTCCTGATAAAGATGACCTTACAAAGGCATTTAGTTTGCTTATTTTAGCTGGTTCAGAAGCCATAGATAGAGAACTTCATTTGAGTATGCACCTGCTGTGTTTGCAGGAGAGGGGGAAACCCATCATATAGTTGTACCGGCTGAGACAAGGGAAGACCCCAAGTGCTTAAAATGTAAATTTAGAGAAATATGTAACCCCCCCCCTCAAAAAAAAAAAGAAAAATATTACAATTGCAAGGCAAGGCACTTATTTTACACAAGGGATCAAAAACCTGGTGAAACTTTTGCAGCATATATAACTGACTTGAAAAACAAAGCTAAAACATGCAGATGTGGTGATTTAAGGGATGAGTTTATAAAAGACTTGTGTGTGGTATTAAAGATGATGCTGTGAGGAAGCTTTTGCTTATGACAGTTATTTAACTTTGAATAAGGCCATTGAAATTTGTCAGATGTATGAGCGTACAGAAAAGCACACAGATATGCTTACAAATGAGAAATGCATGCTTCCAGTATCTTCTAGTGCTAACGTTGATAGTATGTAGCATGTGGTTAAAAGAAACGTGACCAAGCACATGGTTGCAACAGTCACTGGGGAAACCCCATAGCTTTCTAGCAAATTCCAGAGTGTGCACAGTCTCGGTGAAGCACAAGGATGAGTCAGCAAATTCAAAGCATGTATCCTCCCTAGCATTATAGTCAACTGTCATAGTTGTGGTGGCAATCATCAACCCAAAAAAGAAAAGTGCTTAGCTTTTGATGAACAATGCCACAAATGCAATAAGTGGAACCTTTTCAAAAGGTTTTGTAAATCAAATAATGAACATTCATTTATTAAAAGAGAACATTCAGAGACAAGTTGATCATTTAGAAAGCTGTGACCCTACTTTTTATGTTGATTGTGTGTCTGTGCTTAATGAAACAGTCAATGCAGCAGATTTACGGGCAAAGAATGAAGTATTTTGCACTGTTCGGATAAATGGAAGACCCACAGAGCTCAGAGATGACACAGGTTCAAGGTGCAATGTTGTGTTAGCCGAAACATTTGCTAGAGTATGTGCTGGTGAGAAACTTGATTTGGCAAAATCTGCGAAGCTTGTTGCTTATGGTGGTGAAGAAATTCAAAATGAAGGTTTAGTAGTGCATTCATGTTATTCTGCTGGGAACAGCTATGACTTGCAATTTATATGGTCAAAAGGCATGTACAGTCATTATTAGGCCTCAGAGACAGTTTGAATATGGGTCTACTTTCATTTACTAAGTAAATACACCATATAAGCTTGAAAGACCACTGTTCTAATTTCACCCAGTCTATTTTCTCTACTTTTGCTGATCTTTTTGAAGACAAACTTGACAAACTCCCAGTTGCTACTTCATGAAGGTTAGACCCAGACATCATTCTAGCTGTCAGACCAGCCCAGAAAGTTCAAATAGCTATGCAGAGCAAAGGCAAATCTAAGTTAGATAAAATAGTGCAACAAGGTGTGATTTGTCCAGTTGATGAACCTACTGAATGGGTATCTTCCATGGTCATAGCTCATAAGAAAAGCTCAGATGATATCAGAAAATGTATTGATCCATGAGATTTAAACAAAGCATTGAAAATACCTCCTCATCCAATACATGCAGTTGAAGAAGTTGCTCTTATGCCAAATACCACTGTTTTTTTCTGTCTTGCTTGCAAAGAGTTCATTTTGGCAAATTTTTCTTGACCAAAAATACTCATTGCTAACCACTTTCAGTACTTCTTTTGGCAGGTACAGATTTTTCAGAAAGTCATTTGGGATAAATTCTGTCAGTAAAGCTTTCCAGCATGCAATGGAGCATATTTTTTCCAGTTATCTGTATGCTATCATAGTAGATGATATTCTGGTAGGAGGTAATAGTGAAGCTGAGCATGACAGAAACCTCAAGAAAGTTCTGGAAAGAGCATGTATAGTGAAGTTTAAGCTGTATCCTCAAAAGTGCAAATTCAGGCTATGAGAAGTTACTTATGTTGGTTATTTACCAGTTCAGGCTTACAACCAGATCCTTCCAAGCAAACAGCAATTAAATTTTTAAGATGCTAGCTCCAAACAATGTTCAAGCCCTACAATGTTTCTTTGGCATGATTAACTATCTAGGCAAGTTTATTCCTGACTTAAGCCAACTTTCAGCACCACTCAGAGAGCTAGCACGTACAATTGTATCTTGGTCAAGGTTAGACAAACACCAAAGAGCATTTGATGTCCTGAAACAGAAGATTGTCAGTCCACCAACTCTCAGATACTATGATGTTCACAAACCAGTTACTCTTTCTTGTGATGCTTCGAAGTTTGGTCTTGGTGCAGTCATTCTTCAAGAGGGTACACCAGTAGTAACTTATGCATCTAGAACTCTAACCCAAGCTGAAATGCAATATGTGCACTGCTGATAGAGAAAGAGCTCTTGGCAACTGTGTTTGCATGTTTGAAGTTCTGTGATTATATTTCTGGTAGACCTATCCAAATTGAAACAGATCACCAACCTCTAGTCATTATTTTGAGAAACTCTATGCATACAGTTCCTGTCAGATTGCACCACATGATGTTGAAATTGCAAAAGTATAATTTCATTTTGTCCACACAAAAGGCAAACGTCTTTATCTTGCTGATACTTTATCCAGATCATCCAGAAATATCACTGAACAACATGAAAATGAGAAACTTGATTTTGAAGTCATGGAAGTGAGAATTCTTTCTTCTACACATCTTGATCAGCTTAGAAGTCATTCAGATCCACTTCGTCAGAAGCTCAACCAGTTTTATCAGTCGAGGATGGCCATCAAAGCAATCTTGTTTACCTCATGACCTGCAACTGTATTTTCCTTACAGTGATGAGATTTTGTCTGACAGTGGTATCATCATGAAAGGTCCAAAAGTGACCATTTCAAAATTTTTACAACAAGAGTACATTACTATTTTACATTGTAGCCACCCAGGAGCAGATTCTACCAAAAGAAGGGAGAGAGGATTAGTTTTTTGGCCATTTATGTCAAGGGATATTGACAGAGTGCTTTCAGTTTGTTCAGTATGTAATAGTACTAAGCCACATCAATAGAAAGAACAAGTTAAGCTAAACCAGATTCCTGAACTACCTTGGTCAGCAGTAGCTACAGGCATTTTCAAATGGAATGGTCAACTTTACTTGGTGTTAATAGACTCTGATTAAAATTGGTTTGAGATTGACCTACTTCCTAATCTAGCATCCAGTACTGTCATTACTAAGATGAAGCATCATTTTGCAGTCCATGGTAGTCTGCACAAAGTTATTTCTGACTATGGTACAAAAATTACAAGCTAGCAGTTCATAAGATTTGCTGAACAGTGGGACTTAACTCATGTTACAAGTAGCACTGAGTACCTTCAGTCAGTTTGGCTGAACATGCAGTTCAGAGTAAGAAACAGTTACTAGATTAGTCAAAATGATACAATAATGATGTTTTTCTGAATCTCAGAAATATTCCTTGTGATAAACATCTTGGTTCACCTGCACAGAGACTTCTGTCGAGACAAACCAGAGCCATGTTACCAATCAGCAGTAATCCATTGGTTTCATGTGTCAAGAACAACAGATCAGTGAAAACCCATCTGTTGAAGAAGCGCTTATCTCAGAAGTCCTATTATGATAAGTCCAGCAAACCACCCAATCCATTACAAGAAGATGCAATAGTGAGGATGCAGATGACAAAAGGTTTTGATTGGACGGGAGTTGTGAAAAGTGTATGTTCAGTGCCAAGATCATACATTGTGGAATCACAAGGAGTAAAATTTTGGTGGAATGGGAAACATCTGATCCCTTTTTCAGAGCCTGTATTGCAGTATCATACCTGCAAGAAAGATTCTAAATCTCAAGGTGAGTTCTCCAGCCTTCCAGTAAATATCCTTGTTCCTGAGAAGAATCCCGAAACTCCTGAAACAAATTCTTCAGTAATGACTGTCCCAGTTGCTAAATCCAGTTCTGGTTGCTATATCACTAGATCAGGTTGCATTTCCAGACAATTTTCCAGATACACAGCAACTTGGACATGAATGTTGTGTTTTTCTCAGCGTCTGTACAATTGCATGTCTTTTCCAAATGTTATTTTGGGCAATTCATTAAAGAGGGAGGATGTAGATCAGTATGTATGTATACCTTTAAGAAGCTTTCCATGGGCTTACACATGTGTATAAATACTGACCACGTGTGAGCCTGACTGCCATTTTGTAGTAAGCTGTTGAGATGTAAGCATGCATGTCTGTGTAGTCTGTCAGTTAATCAGCACTTTTATATCTTGTACTGCTGGTATCCATCTAATCTGTTTCCGTGTAATAAAGCACATCAGCAAACTACCCCTGCCTGTCCATCTTCAATTGAAACCAAGATGAGAGAGAGAAGGGACCTTCAAAAAAGTATTTAGGTGAGAATGGTCCAGAATGGGTCTCCAGGTGCCTTCTTTCGTGGGGACCAAGAACATTCTGGAACAAAACCTCTTCCCTCTCTTAGGAGTTGGAACTTCTTGAGTTGTTCCTTGAGCCAAAAGGCCCTGAAGCATGTCTGGAAAAAAGGAGGATGAGAAATGCCCCCCAAAAAGGAAGAGTTTTCCAGACCATGTAATAACCCTGGCAAATGATGGAAAACCCACAAGAGTCTTGCATGATCTTTAACCAAAAAGAAAGGGACAAGGAAAAGTGAAGAAAAAGAATGTGATTGAAAAGGACAGGGCAAGGACAATCAGATATCATCTGTTTTGTCAGGTAAAGGAAGCTTCTCAGAATCAGCTTGGGTAACCTTGACAAGGGGGAGCCCTTCTACCACCCTATTCACCTTTGGGGGAGAGTGTGTCTTTTTACAAACAAAGGCAGGCTTGTTAGAATAATTCCTCAGAAACTTGGGAACACGTGAAACAGAAATATGCTTCAACTTCTGTAAGGCCTTGCCTTTTCTTTCTGGGACTTAAAAGAAATGTTTGTTATCTAAAAAAACATCCATCAGTTTAGCCTTGATATCATCAGGAAAAGGCTGAAGTATGAGCCTAGAATACCTCATCAAAACAGATCCAAAAGCAGCAGCCCTAGATGAAGCATCAGCTGCATCACAGCTCCATTTAATGGAATGGTGGGCTACTTGGGAGGACATCCCTAGCATGGCAAGAGCAGAGGTTTTCCCCTCAGAATCAAGAAGATCTGAAATAGCCTGACAGGCTTGAGAGAAAAAAGCCAAAAATGTATTTGGTCATATGGATCTGACTTTGGCTAGTGTAGAAAAAGAACACACCTTCTTACCCAGTCTCTGCATGTTTCTGCTATGCTGATCAGAAGGGAGCAACGTAGTAGAAGGCAACAATTTGGAGGGATTATCAGTAGCAACTAACATCAAGAAGGGTCAGCAGAGGGACACTTTTATAAAAGAAACTTGCAGTACTCAGGTACTTTATACAACCTATCAGGTGAGCATGGAGTTGGGAATCAGGAGCCTGAGAAGCAATGGAAAAAGCATCCAGCAAAGCAGCAAGAACAGGAGAAACAGCAGAGGGCCTAAGAGACTCCATTTGTAAATGCTCATAGTATGTCTTCTGAACATCGCACACCTGAGCACATTCCCATTTGAAAAACTCCATCATTCTGGAAATAGTGTCACCAAATAAAATCTCCTCAAAAGGAGATACAGGATTGATAGACACTTCTTCCTCAGAATCTTAGTCCAGTGGTGAGGGAATCTGAGAGGACTATGACAGGGACTTTTCATCAGAATCAGCAGCATCCTCATCAGAAGAATCCTGCTCCCTGGGTCTCTTAAATCAGGTAGAAGACCAGGGAGGAACAGGAACAAAAACTCCTTGTGACGTCTTTAAGGTCAAAAGAGCATTAAACAGACTTTGAGTGATGTTTTGCCATTCACTCTGATGATCTTTTGGAACAGGTGAAATGTGTTAAGTTTTCTGCTTCTTTTCAGGTGGGATGTCAGCCTTGAAAATTTTGGAGGATCTGATCCCTTACAAAACTCTATATAATGGTAGTTGGATCCTGTTCCCTGACTACAATCTCAAGAACACACCTAGGTCCTTTGGTAATCAGCTTCAGTTCCCCCTGTACATCCAAAACAGACATTTGGAAAACCTCCATGGATGTGATCCATGCCAGCCTCCAAAGTGGTTGTAGCAGAGGAATCCAAGAAAGACACTGGATGATCTTCTGGGCATTCACCAGCCTCAAGAGAGACATCTGGTGGAGGAGATATAGCTGAAGAATCAGACCAAGCTTTCTTGGCCTCCTTCAGAGACAATGACCATCAGGCTGAGTAGATCCTTCCATGGTATCTTTAGCCAACAGTCTAAGTCATTGGTTCTCTAAATACATCACAACGGAAGAAAGACAACTTCACATCTTTGGGATGAAAAAATTCTCAATTTCAACAATTGGCTAAGTTTCTGGTGTCATTCAAAGGGGATCCAGTGCCTGTCCACCTGGGATGACATGCTCGACAAGCCACGCTGCTTCGCTAGAGACAGCTAGCACCTGTCACCCTTAGGCTTTCGAATACTGGACAAGGCTCTTGCCACCCCCATAGTGCCTTTTTTAGGCAAGGCTCAAAAGACAAACCCACCACTGTAAATAGCACAAGTAACAAAAAACTGAGGGTAATGCTACTCAATGCCAGAAGTCTAAACCTCAGAATGCACACACTTGAGGCACTCCTCAGTATGGAGAAAATCGATATATGTGCAGTAACAGAAACCTGGTTTAAGGCTCCAGAGACCACCCCAGCACTACCAGGCTACCACTCATACCATACATTTTGGCCACAGAACCCAAATCGAAATACAAAAGGCGGGGGTGTATCCATATTCATCAAGGATACCCACACCTCAAGGTTAGTGGCACAGCACGATGCTTCAGAGATCATCCATGTGCAACTAACACTGGGCAAAACTGCAATTCAAATTGTAGCTTGCTACAGATCACCCACCATGTCCCAGGACCCCCATTCCACTTTTCTGGAAACACTGGAAAACATAAAGGTCCTACCAAACACCCTAATATTGGGTGATTTCAATTACCCAAACATTAACTGGGAGAACTACTCAAGTACTAACTCCCTTGCCCAGCTTTTCCTAGAATTTATAAAGTCAAATGCCCTGGTTCAACTGGTCAACACTCCCACCAGAGGTGACAACATATTGGACCTGGTCATCACCAACATGGGCGACCTGTGTTCCACACCAGAGGTCAACCCCTCTCTGGTTAGATCTGCCCATAAATAAATCACTTTGGATATCCATATTCCACCCCCACCCCCGGACAAGAAAACCACAGTGAAAAAACTTTTCAAAAGCAAACTTCACGTTACTTAAGACCGAGGTGGAAAGTTTCAAAGCCCCTGTGCTGAAGGATAACACTGTCCAAGCTGCTTTACTAATGCATTCTATGGGCAGCTACAAGAATGCATGGATCATGCCAGCCCAAGCAAACCCAAGACTCACTCCTCCAAGAAAAGGAAACCAGTCTGGTGGACTCCTGCCATAAACAAGCTATACAATAGAAAGAGGAAACTAGTACAGAAAAGAGTAAAATCCCAAGAAGGGAAGACATCCCTGATCAGTATCAGCAAGAAACTACAATCCCTCATAAAATCATCCAAGGCGAGCTTTGAAAGAAAAATTGCCAAGGAGTCCAAAGATAACCACAAGGCATTCTTTAGCTATGTCAAGAATCTAAGTGGCAATGCTCAGATCTGCTCAGAGTTAGTGCAGAATGGCACAAAATACACTAAACCGACCAATATCGCCAACATTCTGGCAAACAGGTTCAGCACAAACTTCACCCCCAAAAGGGCCCATAACCATACCAGAACAATGTAGAGTCCCTGAAATCACAGACACTCAGGTTAAAACAGCCCTCTCCAAAGCCAAAAACACAGCATCAATGGGACTGGACGGTGTCACAGGCTGTGTCCTACATGAGCTCTAAGACGAACTAGCCCCTCACCTAAACACACTGTTCAAACTCAGCCTCTCCACAGGCTACATACCCATAGAGTGGAGCATAGCAATGGTTATTCCACTCCACAAAGGTGGAGCCACAACAGACCCTGGGAACTATCACCCTATAAGCCTGACTAGCTTGGTCTGCAAGGCTATGGAACAAATCATCATGGAACTCATTAACAGAGAAACTGGGAACCTCCAAACACTGTACTCTACCCGGTTTGGCTTTGTTAAGAGCAGATCATGCCTTCTAAACCTGTTGGACTTCTTTAAGACAGTTACCAAGGCTATAGACAAGGGAAAGGTGGTACACACAGCCTACCTAGACCTCACTAAGGCCTTCGATACCATTCCCCATTCTGGTATTATAGACAAGCTCACCAGCCTGAACATTAACCCCTATGTCAAGAGATGGGTTGCCAACTGGCTCACAGACAGAACCCACATGGTGAGAGTTGCAGGAGCTAAGTCCAGCTCTAAACCGGTTACAAGTGGCATTCTCCAGGGCTCATTCCTAAGACCCCTCCTGTTCGGCATATACTTCTCAGAGGTACAAGCAAGCACAGGAGGACTATGGCTAACCAAGTTCGCCGATGACTGCAAACTAGTTGCAATAATTGACTCTCCAGCTGACACAGACCTCCTCCAAAAGAGTCACACTGAGACGGATACCTGGTGTCAAAATCATGGCCTCAAGCTAAATGCCAAAAAGTGCATAGTGATCCCCTTTGGAAAAAACAAAGTACCCACAAACTGCCACATAGGTGGTAGTCCCCTAAATACGTAAGATGAAATAAGGGATCTGGGGACCCAAGTAGATAGTAATCTCACCTTTGAAAATCACATTACGAAAGTGGTTAGAAAATCCTTCTACGTGGCCCACCTAATCACAAAAGGGTTCGCATCCAGATCAAAAGAGGTCATTGTGCCCCTCTACTCATCACTCATCAGACCCATCATAGAGTACAACACCCCATTTGGGATGTACCTTACAAAACACCTGCAACAGCTGGAAAGACCACAGAAGTACCTCACCAAGAGGATCACTGGCCTCAAACAGATGCCCTATGCAGCTCGACTGAAGAAACTCCAGTTGTACTCGGTTGCATACCGCCTACTCAGAGGTGATCTCTGCCTGACATACAAGGCCATGTCCAACCCAGAATTGATGGACATGCTCCATCTAAAGAAAAGCTTATCTCCTCAAGCCACATGCTCTAGGGATCTAAACCTCACCACTACAATAAATAGGATGTGCTGCAGGGATAGATTCCTGTCCCAGAGACTTCCCATGATTTGGAACAAGATCCCAATCTACATTAGGCAGAGCTCCTCGCTAACACTCTTCAAAAGAAACCTTGATGAGTGGCTAGGAAACAGAAAGTTTACCCTGGGGATCACTTCAGTGGCTCTGCTGGACAGAGGCACAGGAAACTAATCTAAGGGGGTGGCGAAAGCCAACACATTCTGGCTAGGCTTATAAATGCCTTCGGGCAGATAGCCTAGTACCAACCTATGAACCTTGACAAATCTTACAAGATATCTGGTTGTGGGAAGTGCCTAAATAGAACAAAAATTGCTTGTGATGATCTTTATGGAGAATCTGTCTCCCACACTGACATTACCCCTTTCTGTTTGCCATGAAACCCTACATCCAGAAACAAGGCAAAATGAACTGGTGTGGCACTTATTTGAAAATGGTAGAAACTAGCAGACAAATGAGTGCTCAGACTGAAGATCGAAGATGGTGTTTGGACTGGCGGCAAAGAAGTACTCAGGATTGTACACTTGGAAGTATCCTTTATGCCCTACACCATGTGTGAGGAGCATGCATATGGTGTACCCATTACAACCTAAATGCTTTGGTATACTGACTAGATTTTGGGCTGCTCTTGGCAGGGGATCCCTATTGTAAAGAACACTGCAACAGTGACATGGAAGGACATCTATATGTTATCAAGTTCATAATCCTTTACCTTCTGACTTTGCATTCTTGTACTGCAATCCAAATGATGTAATGTACACATACAACTTTGGAATTGACAGCACCAATATGTTTATATGTATATATATATATATATATATATAGAGAGAGAGAGAGAGAGAGAGAAAGAGGAAGAGAGAGATTTTTTTTAATTTAATTTTATTTATTTATTTTACATTTGTTTACCGGGATAGTCAGACTGGACCTCGGTCCATTTACAGCGGAGGCCGGGGAGAAAAGCTCCATACAGATTATAATAAGATCAATACCACAATTTACATTTTACATAATAAAAAAAACAGCATATGGAGATATTATAATGCAGGCAGTAGAACAAAATGAGAGTAGCAAGAGAAAGAATTACAAGTTTATGTCAGCAGTAGATTCCTAAGTCTTTAGCAGGTGTTTATACATGTAACTTGCAAGTTATTTTTTATAGTGAGAGATGGGGGATGCTATTTTATGCATGAGCATAACCAATGATTCATTAGGTGTATTTTGAGAGAGTTTTTAAATCTGGTTCCTGTAGGCGCAGAGGTAAGAGTAAGGGGGAGGTTGTTCCAGTTTTTGGCTGTGTTGTGGGATAACAGGGCTTGTCCTGCGGAGTTGCTGGCTTTGGAGATGCAGAGGAGTGATTTTTCAGATGAGCGTAGGGGGAGATTTGATATGTGCCTGGTTAGTAGTTGGTTAAGAGATGGAATTTTGTTGGGATAGTTCAGAATATTGTAGGCAAGAGTTAGCTGGTGATAGTTGAGTAGCTGAGGAAGTTCTAGCCAGTAAAGTTTGCACAGTGGTGTGTTTTGTAAGTGGAGTTATTAGCAAATCTAGCGATTTTATTGAAACAAGATTGAAGTCATTCAAGATCCTGTTTTCTTAGGTGGGTGAGGATTGGTGCAGCGTACAATAGGGTGGATAGGCAAGAGTAATTAGTGCCTGATCAGTTCGAAATTTTCTGTGTCTATATAGTGTACTAATTTTTTGTGCACCTTTGTGATGGTTTGTGAGATATGGACATCAAACAGTAGTTTGTTGTCGATTTCTACACCAAGGAGTTTGGTATGGTCAGTAGGGGAGATACTAGTGCCATTCTTGGATGTGATTGTAAATGGTTGATGGATAGTTTTAGTTTTGTTGGAAGTGAATATGAGTAGTTTAGTCTTATTGCGATTAAGGATGAGTTGGATTTGGGAAATCCAGTTTTCTACCGAGATGAAGGATTCTTGAGTAAGTTTATGAAGGGTAGTGAGTGATGGTGCAGAGCAGATGAGAGTGGAGTCATCTGCGTACTGAATGAGTGACGCATGTTAGGTGGAGGTATAGAGGCTGTTAGTAAATATGGAAAAGAGTAGGGGGCCTAGTATTGAACCCTCTGGAACACCTGTTGTGGTTGGAAGTAGGGGAGATAGTGTGTTTTGCCATTGCCTGTTGACTGTCAGACATTTAAATCATGCAAGAGTGGGAGGGGCAAAGGAAAGGGATGTCATGGAATCCAGTAGCATGGTGTGAGATACCATGTCGAATGCCTTGGATAGATCTAGGAATATTGCTGATACAAAGTTGTTGTTGTTTCTGTGCAGGTTCACTGTATTTGTAAAAGACAGGAGAGCATTTGTAGTGCTATGGTGCTGTCGGAAGCCGTGTTGTGTAGGTGAAAGGAGGTTGTTGGTGTTTAGAAATCGCATAACTTGGGAGTGAATACACCTCTCAAGTATTTTGGATAAGGGGGTAGGATGGCTAATAGGGTGGTAGTTAGTGAACTCGTAAGAGTTACCTCCTTTGTGCAGAGGAATTATGTATGAAACTTTCCATAACTTTGGGATGTAGGCTTCCTGAATGGAGTGGTTTTTGAGGATGGATACAAGATATGAAAGGGAATCAGCTGATATTTTTAAGTAGTCAGCAGGTAGGTTGTCTGCAGCAAGGGTGGTGGGTTTGAGTTTATGTAATAGTTTTTTGATAGTTGTAGTAGGGACAGGTGAGAGAGTGAAGGAGGGAATATTCTTAAGGTGTTTGCTAGGGGTGTCAGAGTGGTAGGTTTTGGAGATTTGAGAGGAAAGTGATAGAATAGTTTCAGTGAAGTGGTTGTTAAATTGAGAGGCAATGTCTGTGGTGTTATTGTTGGTGGTGGGAGTTGGAGTGGATGTTTTTCCTGGTTAAGAAGGGAGTTGATGGAGTGCCAAAACTTTTGTGGGTCTTTAGTGTGTTTCGTTTGGCTATTGAGGAAGTAGTTTTGCTTATCGAGTTTGGTTTGTCTCTTAGCCTGATTTCTTAGTCTTTGGTAGTTTTGCTTGGATAAATTTGTGTTGTCTGTTTTCCAGGCTTTCCATGATTTTTCTCTGGCTTTAAGTAGGACTTTGTGTCCCTACTTAGCCATGAGGCATAGTTTAGTTTGGGTCTGATCTTTCTAATGGGTGCAACTGAGTTGAGGATGCTAGTGAAAGTGTTGTTGAAGTATTCTGCTGCTTGGTCTAAGTCTAGTGTTAGTAGTGGGTTCCAGTTACATTGTTTTAGGATATTGTTTAGTTCTTGTATATTTAGTTTTCTGCTGTCTCTGACTTGTCTATAAGTGATAGGGTTGGAAAGGTTGGACCGTTTGCGCAGAAGGAATGTGGGGAGGTGATCACTCAGGGTGTCTGGTAGACATCCAGTGTGATAGTTATGTTTTGGGTGATTTACTAGACTCCAGTCTAAGATTGAGTCTTTGTGGGATTTCTTGTCTATTCTAGTAGGTTCCTGAATGAGCTGGGTGAATCCATAGAGATTGATATGATTAGTGGGGTTGTTGGAGTTACAAGCTAACCAGTTTGTGTTTAGGTCACCTAAGAGAATGGTTTCATTGGGTAGATTGGCTGAGATCCATTGTAACATTTATTCTATGGTGGTAGAATTGTTCCCTGGGGGATGTAGCAGGAGATAATGTTGATTGTTTTAGTATTGTTTATTCCTAGTGTTGAGATAATGGTTTCAGCATTTTGAAATGTAGGGATTTGGATTTTTCGGGTTTTATATTGAGTGTGTTTTTAAAGAGTATGGCTACTTCTCCACCTTTTTTATTTGTTCTGTCCTGTCTTAATATGTTAAATCCTAGTGGGAGAATTTCTTCATTCTGGATGTTGGGTTTTAACCAGTTTCGGTGACAGTTACTATGTCTGGGGAGTAGTGGGTTATGAATGCTTGAAAGTCAGTGAGTTTGTTGGTTATACTCCTGGTATTTATGTTAATGATTAGTAGGTCTGACCTTTGTTTGGGGGGGGGGGGGTAGGGAGTTGCTTGGTCCTGGGTTTGGATGGATGTCTCCTGATATGAGAGGTTTTCTTGCGATAAGTAATATGTGTTTTATGTGGTATTTGTATGATAGTTTTGTGATATGGGTTGTTGTTGTATTTTGTATATGTGTAGCATTAAGCTATCTGCAAATAGTGTAGCAGTAATGGTGAAATGTGTGTGTGTGTGTGTGTGTGTGTGTGTGTGTGTGTGTGTGTGTGTGTGTGTGTGTGTGTGTGTGTGTGTGTATGTGTGTGTGTGTGTGTGTGTGTGTGTGTGTGTGTGTGTGTGTGTGTGTGTGTGTGTGTATGTGTGTGTGTGTGTGTGTGTGTGTGTGTGTGTGTGTGTGTGTGTGTGTGTGTGTGTCTTGTATGGACATTTGTATTAAATAGTGAGGTGATGGGATGGATGGATGTGAAGTGTGTTAATGTTATGAGGGTTGGAAGGAGGCATCCTAAGATGATTTTCGTTTTGTATTAATTAGTGTAGCAGGATGGGAGAGGAAGAGGTAGGCTAAGAAGGGACGGTGTGGAGGTGTAGTGAGAAAGAAGGTGTGCTTGTTAGTTTGTGTGAGTGTTTCAGGTGAGAAGCGATAGGGTGGATTGGTGATTGCAGTGGTTTTGTGATAAATAAATGTAGAGGTAGTAGGGGTATGTGGGATATGGGGGTGGCGTAGGGGAGCAGAGTGAGCCTGAAGGGTGAACGGAGCAGGGCAGAACCACAAAGTGGATTCTCAGGAGCCAATCAGGTTCATCAGTGAGGCTTATGCACTGAAATTGCTTTATTGAGTAAGTAGCTCTCTTTGTGGAATAATTATTTTAAAGTGTACTACAAATCCAGATTTCAGTTGTTCTGGGAGTTGTTTGCTTTCAAGAACTGCTTTGAAGGATTAAACTATAGTTTAAGCTAGAAGGCTGGCGGTAGTTTAAGATAAGCAATAGTGATACCAGAGCTATGCTCTGACTGTGAACAGTGAGGTTTTAAGCTCTGTGTTCTGCTGCTATCTTGTGGCGTAGTTGGGGAAACCAATTTAACTTTATTGGTTTCATTAAAAGACTAAGAGAAAAGTGATTTAGGAGGGTGTGGGGGAACTGCCTCTTGGTAGTTCCGCGAGTGTACTAGCCCTGTTTCAGATAACTATGACAATGTGTGAAATCAAAAAAATAATACAACTGAGCTAAAAAGTTGTAGGCTATAACCTACAGTGTAATGGTTGAAGGATGCGTCCTGGGTGTCCACAATTTTAGTAGTCTGTTAGGTTTTCAATATAGTTGTTTTTTAGGAACTGCAGGTGGGGGGACCGCCGGATTAATAACGCAGAATTTCCAGGCTGAAAAAAAAGAAATAGGTGAAGGTTATGACTATGAGTAGGGTAATTGGAAGAACAGAGAGAGAGCTGGGTGTTAAGAGTGCAAGACTGGGGTAGAGGGTGAGTGCAGACGTAATATAGTGTATTTGCTGTGTAGCAAATCCAATAAATAACAATTAGCTTATAAGCCTGCTATTGAACCTTCGAATTAACTACCTTTCCACTCTACAAATCACCAGGGTAGTCACATGATCCTTCGCTTTCTTATGCTGCATATAGAAATTTTCATGTCTCACCCTACATGAAAACGAAGCTGTATTGCCCAGAATGTAGCTTACAAAGCAGTACAGGCATGGAAGGACAGTAACAAGCTAGTTTGCTTTTGGAGTTGTTATCAGATTATCAAGGCTACCATGCTGTCATATATAGTAGAATAGTTCAGTGCCCCGGCTGTGTTTAATTTACAACAGCTTTCTGTAGAGGCTTCCTGGTGTTTCTAGTGGTGGTACAAGCGTTAAATCACTTTCATATCAAATACGAGCAAATTAGCATTTCTCTAATATTAAATGGCTTCTACTGTACATTACAATTATGAGACAGCAGTAATCAACTTAGATTACTTACGATAAAGTGCCGATTTAGCAGCTACCAGTAATCACAAGAGTAATATCATTTATTACATTTCTACATCTAAACACCAGCAAGCTAGCATTTCCCTAGACAGAAATGGCTTCTACTGTACATAACAGTAGAAAAGAAGGCAGTTAGCAACTAATACATTTAAAAAATGCTGTTATAGCAGCTAGAGGGATAAAAAATGCAGTTTCAACAATTTACATCATTGAATATAACTGTATACAAATAACAGCAGCAGTTCCAACATTAATTTGGGCTAGGATGCAGGCACTACTGTATTCATGTGTGTAGGTCAGGCCTTAGCTAGTGCGCATGAGGTAGGTGATATTATGGCAGTTTCACACACAACAAATTGCAAGAGCAACAAGGAGCTGACTTAGATGTTAACTATCTCTATGATAGACAGTAGTTGCAGCATAAATACAGTATAGTTAGCAGAATAAACAGTACTTACGGGCAGCTCACCACGTGGACGACCAAGGGGATGTCTTGCTAAGGGAGACAGGATTTTAAATATGGCATCGTGAGTGTGAGCCAATACTTGAAAGTTAGGTTGGTTAGAGAGGGGAGGGGGAAATAGCATGTGATCCAATGTGGGGAGGGATAGCTAAAGCAATTGTTAGCACTAGGGGGATGGTTAGTCAGGTAGGCAAGAACCACAAAGTGGATTCTTAGGAGCCAATCAGGTTCATCAGTGAGTCTTATGCACTGAAATTGCTTTACTGGGTAAGTAGCACTCTTTGTGGAATACTTATTTTAATGTGTACTACAAATCCAGTTTTCAGTTGTTCTGGGAGTTGAGTTTGCTTTCAAGAACAGCTTTGAGGAATTAAACTATAGTTTAAGCTAGAAGGCTAGCGGTGGTTTAAGATAAGCAATACTGATACCAGACCTATGCTCTGACTGTGAACAGTGAGGTTTTAAGCTCTGTGTTCTGCTGCCATCTAGTGGGGTAGTTGGGGAAACCAATTTAACTTTATTGTTTTCATTAAAAGACTAAGAGAAAAGTGATTTAGGAGGGTATGGGGGGAACAGCCTCGAGGTAGTTCCGATAGTGTGCTAGCCCTATTTCAGATAACTATGACAATGTGTGAAGTCAAAAAATTAATACAACTGAGCTAAAAAGTTGTAGGCTATAACCTACAGTGTAATGGTTGAAGGATGCATGCTGGGTGTCCACAATTTTAGTAGTCTGTTAGGTTTTCAATATGCACCAAAAAACAGATTAGGCTCGCCACAGCAGAAATGTCAAACAAGAACCTTTAATAACTGCAGCATAGAGTAAGCGCTTTCACGTCCACATAATGCTTCTTCAGACTTTAACAACTGCACTAAAACACAATTCATTTAAATGGTAATACATACAAGTTTAGACCAGTCATGGCCAACTTGATTACATCATCATAAGCATCTCATTAAAACATATTAAAAACACAGAATGAGAAAATAAAATAAAAATGTATATCTATAAAAATGTGTGCACTTAAGACGCTCTATAAACGAAAACATATAAATATTAATGTGAATAGGGACGTACTGCTAGAAAAGGGTTTAACATCACCTTCTCATTCAGTCCATGCCCCTTGTGACCCTGGAGTTTTAGTATCCATCTATTCTCACACTCCTCAGTGTGATTCCTAATGTCTCCTAATCGATCAGTCTTTTTGATCAGTTCTAAAACATTAAATCTAAACTTATGTAACACCCCTACATCCAGAACGTGTCGAGCTAATGCATTGCGATCATCCTCTCTGTTGATCACATATGCGTGTTCTCTACACATTCTCGAATACTGCTGTTCGTTTTTCCTATATAAAAAGACCAGCCTGTCTGACAGACAGTCAGATATACTAAATCTCTAGATTTACAGTCAGCATAGAAGTTGAATCTATATTCATAACCTGTATCTGGATGTATAAAATCATTATTACCAGACATATAAACACATTGCTTACATCCTCTACAAGGGAAAGTACCTTGCCTGCTAGACAGAACTGATCCTTTCATATTGTTTTCATAACACAACAATCTCTTCAATGATTTTGTGTTCTTATACGAAAAACTAGGCTTTTGTCCCACTATCTCCGCAATTCTATCATCAGTGGTTAAAATACCCTCGTTTTTACTGATGACATTTTTAATCTTCGAATTCTTATTAGAATAGGGAATTATCATCCTGTTTTCCTGTTTACCTTAGCTCGTTGTTCACTGTTATTAACACTGTCTGTACTACGCTGGTTCTTATACAGGAAAGGTTTCCCTTTCCCCTTTCTCATGTATTTATTTACTTGATATAATCCTTCCACTTCTTTCTTGCTATATCCTCTTGATAAAAGATTGTCAGCTAGCATATCATGCTTCATCTTATAATGATCATCATCAGTAGTAAGACGGGACATTCTAAGCATCTGACTTTTTACAATATTACAATAAATATGCTGGGGATGCATACTACTGCGATGTAGAATGCTGTTCCTCCAGCAAGATTTTCTATATACTTCAGAATGTATCACATTGACTCCTTTAATTATTTGTACATCCAAAAATTCTATCGTGACATCAGAACTTTTATATTCAAACCTCAAGAAGTCAGCAGTACCATTTATATAGTCAATGAATTCACTTAACTCAGTCTCTGTACCAGCCCATGTAAAAATACATCTACAAAGCATTTGTACAACTTAATATGGTCACTATAAAAATGATTTGCCATAATATAATTACTCTCCCAATATGCTAACACATGGTTAACATATGAGTTGGCACAAGGGGTGCCTGTGGCAACCCATTTTTTCTGTAAATAATATGTGCCATTATACAGAAAAATATTGTTATTTAATAGCAAATCAAGTAACGCTAAGGTTCTAATAATTGAGTTCCTAGGGACTCCTTGTTCAATTAAAAAAACTCTCACAAACTCCATCCCTGTGTCATTTAGAATCGATGTGAACAAGGAGACAATGTCTAAAGTAACTAATAAATCATTACTCGTAGTGTGACTTAAAGATACATAGTCACCATAGCTTCCAAAAATTCTTGACTATCTTTCAATATGGATGTAGTCCTATCTACTACTGGTCTAAACTGTTTCTCAACAAAAATAGAAGCAGGTTCAGTTAACCATCCACCACCTGAGACAATGGGTCTCATAGATGCATTCACAAGAGTTTTGTGTAGTTTGGGAAGTCCCCTAAAAGTGGGGACCACAGGTTTCTCAAAGGTTTCTAATAATGGATGTCCTTGAGGTGAAAAGTGGAAGGTTTAGCAAATAAATTTCTACCTTTGTTTTTAGGAACTGCAGGTGGGGCGACAGCCAGATAAATAACGCAGAGCTTCCGGGAGTGTAATGGTTGAAGGATATATCCTGGGTGTCCACAATTTTAGTAGTCTGTTAGGTTTTCAGTATAGTTGTTTTCTAGGAACTGCAGGGGGGGGGGACACCCAATTAATAACGCAGAGCTTCCATGAGTGTAATGGTTGAAAGATGCATCCTGGGTGTCCACAAATGATGTAGTCTGTTAGGTTTTCAATATAGCTGTTTTTTAGGAAATGCATATGTGTGTGTGTGTGTGTGTGTGTGTGTGTGTGTGTGTGTGTGTATATAAATATATATATATATATATATATATATATATATATATATATATATATATATATATTATATTTATATATATATTTATTTCCTGTTTTTGGCGGATTACATCTTGGTTCTCTTTGGGATAGCATGATCCACGCACTCGTGTAGGATTCAGCAGTTGTAACCGTATTGTCCATCTGCATGGGTGTCGTGAAGTTCACCACTCCTGTCTTAAGAAGCATGAATTGGCTTTAGAGAAATTTTTTACCGTGGTTTCCTTAATGGGTGGTGGGGGCAGGATCTGGATATCAAAGGTGATTAGCTTATGGTCAGATCGGACCAACGAGGAGTTGACTTCAGGTGTGGAACACCGGTCACTCATGTTGGTAATGACTACGTCTAGGATATTGTTACCCTTAGTGGGGATGTGGATAAGTTGATCCAGGGCATTGGAGTTTATAAATTCCAGAAAGCATTGAGCTAAGGTGTTGGTACATGAGTCTTTTTCCCAGTTAATGGTGGGGATAGTTGAAGTCGCCCATTATTAGAGTGTTTTGTTGAACCCTAATATTTTACAGCACATCAAGAAAACAGGAGTGGGAATTCTGGGGCATGGTGGAGGATCTGTAGCAAGCTACAATTTGGATTGCAGTTTTGCCCAGAGTTAGTTGCACTTGGATAACCTTGGATGCATTATGCTGAGCAACTAGCCTGGAGGTGTGGATATCCTTAATGAATATGGACACACCTCCGCCTTTGGTGTTTCGGTCCAGGTTACATGGCTGAAAAGTGTGGTATGAGCTATAGGCTGGTAGTGGAGTGGTGCTCTCTGTAGCCTTGAACCAGGTCTCACTCACTGCACAGATATCTATGTTCTCCATTTTAAGGAGTGCCTGGAGGTTTTCAGTATAGTTGTTTTCTAGGAACTGCAGGGGGGGGGGGGACACCCAATTAATAACGCAGAGCTTCCATGAGTGTAATGGTTGAAAGATGCATCCTGGGTGTCCACAATTGATGTAGTCTGTTAGGTTTTCAATATAGCTGTTTTTTAGGAAATGCATATATGTGTGTGTGTGTGTGTGTATATAAATGTGCATTTTGAGATTTAGACTTCTAGCATTGAGTAGCATTACCTTCAGATTTTGCTTGCCGTTTCCTGTTACGGTTGTAAATTTGTCATTTGAACCTTGCCTAAAGGCACTATAGGGCAGCAAGAGCCTAGCCAGTATCAGAATCCCAGGGGCAACATGTGCAGGCCATCTGTGGCAAAGCATCGTGGTCTGTCGACCATGTCACCCCAAGCAGACATATACTGTATCCCCTTAGAATGACACCAGAAGCTTATCCAATTGTTGAAGTCAATAATTTTGTCCTTGTACTCTGGTATCATTCTGGGTGATGGCAGAATGCTACTCAGTGCTAGGGTCATACCTGCCTGGGCTAGAAGATCGGAGAGCTCTTCCATGTCTCTTTTCATGAGTCCAGGGAGGTACATCTCAGGTCATTTACACCAACAAGGACAATGACAGAGTCATATTTGTGCTTGTTGTGGAGTGACCTGATTGTGTGGGTTATGTGGCGGATCTGGCACCCGACAGGCAGCTGACAGTAACCTTCTCCTTGTTTAGCCTGGTGATTGGGACATCAGTGTGCCTGACTATAGATTCACCTATGACTAGTGTGTTGGATACATTGTTTTGCCTTATTGGCTGTGGTTGAATGGCACACTGAGTCTGTGGGCTATGTGTCATTTGGTTTGTGTTGGGGGATGGAGGTTGTTTGCATTTCTGCTTTGGAGGTCTCTGTTGCTTAGACAGATTATTATTGAGAGCCTCCGTGAATGTTTTTGTGCTACTATGTGTGGATTTTGGTGTTGTAGATTTAGTGAGACTATGTGACGAGTGTGGTGTGGTGCAAATGTTTACCTTCTCCTCATGACTGTCAAGTTCAGTCTTGGTTGGAGAGAGCTTTACCTCCAGTTTAGCTAGAAAAGTTCATCTCTCACAGGTTGTAGTGTTGGGTGGTAGGAGGAGAGGGTTGTCTGTGTACAAGAGGCAATTTCTACATTGCTTCAAGATGCCCAGATTCATCAGATAGACAGGAGAGAACACTGGGAGCTGACCCTTGGACATGCCTGAATAAAAAAACTTTTTTTTCCATTAGATAAGTGAGGAAAGTGAGTACAAGAGCTGTTTTTCTCTAAGCAAATGAGAAAAGTAAGTACAAAAACTGTTTTCCTCTAGGTAATGAGGAAGATTGAGTGCTATAGTAATTAGTAGCTTATTTAGTGCTTACAAGTTCTGAACAACGGCTGAGCATGAATAAGCAAATTTAAGTGCTAAAACTAAGAATCCGTATCTGCACTTGATGAGTTACAGGACAGAAACAAGTGCAAATGCAGGCTTTTAAATCAGAACATTGAGAGAGATGGAAGAGATTGCCCAAACGGCAAGTAACTACAATTTCTGGGCCAGAACCACTACTTATGTGGTAGACAGGTTACCTAGTGCTTATTACTCCCACTGATAAGCTAGAAGGCTTCCCTCCAACACAGAAAGGCTTGAGGGCGCTCAGGAGCTTCCATACAATCCTGGATACAGCAAATGTGTATCTGGAATACAAGTTACAGGAAAGGTAGGAAACAGGCTTACAGTTTTTTTTTATTACAGAAAAGTAGCTAAAACAGTAGTAAAAACAATTCACATGCAGTGCAAGGTAGCACACTTGAGTATGTAGCAATATTAGACCAAACACAGTTTAAAACATGCAATTAAATTAAAAGGGACTAAAAGCAAGTGCAGAAAGAGTTTATTAGGCAGAATGTGGTAAAGAGATGGGACTTGGGGGAGTGTCCCAGATCAAATCTACAGTGGGGCGGGCAACTGCAAAAGCCACCAAATTTAAACTACAAGCCAGAAATAGAGAGGGTGGGACAAAATAGTTTCAACAGAGATCTGAGCAACAATTAACAGTACAAACTCTAAAACCAAAAAATATATATACTCAGCTCTGTATATTTGCAGATAGATTGGAAAGCAGTCTCTCAGAACACAGGTTCCAGCAATGAAATGCAGGCTGTTACTAACAGGTCTAATTTTATGCAAGTGATCCATGAGTTAGAAAACCCACACGATATTAAAAACAGTTATACCAACTGAAGACACAGCAGAAAATAGGGGAAGGTGGGGAAAACAGTTTCAACAGAGATCTAAGCAACAATTAACAGTACAAACTCTAAAACCATAAAATAATACTCAGCTCTGTATATTGCAGGTTTCATAGGTAGGTACTAGGCTATCTGCCTGAGCGCATTTATAAGCCTAGCCAGAGTGTGTTGGCTTTCGCCGCCCCATTGATTAACTGATCCTCTGTCAAGCAGAGCCAATGAAGTGATCACAGGGGTGTATTTTCTGTTACTCATCCACTCGTCATGGTGTCTCTTGAAGAGTCTTAGCGAGGGGCTCTGCCTAATGTAGTTTGGAATTTTGTTCCAAAGCATGGGGAGTCTCTGTGACAGGAATCTATCCCTCCAGCATGTTCTATTTATTGTTGTGGTGAGGTTTAGCTCACTAGAGTGCATGGCTCGCAATGACTTGGATTTCTTTAAGTGGAGCATGTCCATCAATTCTGAGTTGGACATGGCTTTGTAAGTCAGGCAAAGATCACCTCTGAGTAAGCGATATGCCAATGAGTACAGCTGGAGTTTTTCAGTCGGGCTGCATAGGACATATGTTTGAGGGAAGTAATCCTCTTGGTGAGGTACTTTTGTGGTCTTTCCAGCTGTTGGAAGTGTATTGTGAAGAACACGCCAACTGGGGCATTGTACTCTATGATAAGTCTAAGGAGTGATGAGTAGAGGGGGCACTATAACCTCTTTATTTCTAGAACCCTTTAGTAATTAAATGGGCCACATAGAAGGATTTCCTAACTACTTTGGCAATATGATTGTTAAAAGAGAGAATACTATCTACCTGGGTCCCCAGATCTCTTATTACCTCTTCTGTATTAAGAGGGCTGCCACCTATGTGGTAAATAGTGGGTGTTTTGTTTTCCCAAATGGGATGACTATGCATTTTTTGGCATTTAGCTTGGGCCATGACTTTGACACCAGCTGTACATCTCTGTAAGGCCCTTTAGGAGGATGTCCATGTCAGCCGGAGAGTCAATTATGGCTCCCAGTTTGCAGTCATTGGTGAACTCCTCTGTTTGCCTGTACTTCTGAGAACTTCTGAGAAGTATATGCTGAAAAGTAAGGGTCTCAGGACTGAGCCTTGCAGGACACCACTTGTGAATGTTT
>NC_056743.1:348286853-348294353 GCF_019279795.1 Protopterus annectens
CTTTAGTCTTTAACCCAGACAGCTTTCAACACAGTAGAGGCAAGGTTCTTGAAACGGTGCCTTCTTTTGAACGCCAAAAAGACCAAGCTACTACTGTTTACAACAAACAGTAAGTCCAAGCCATAGATTTCTCCATTCAATCCAATAATGGCACCCTTATATCCCCCGACTCTTCCACCAAACTATTAGGAATTACAATTGATAATAACCTCACCTTTGACAATCACATTAATAACACCATTAAAACTGTTAATAAAAAACTAGGCTCCCTATAGAGGATAAAACCTTTCTTAACTCCAACAGCCAGAATGACTATTGCCCACTCCCATCTAAGTTCAACTCTTCTGTATGCAGCACCCATATACACTAATCTAAAAAAAATAATCTTACCAAACTAGCCAACTTCTGTAATAGTATTGCTAGATTTGCCACTGGAAACCCATATAGAACTCACCAATGTCTTAACCTTCACCAGCTAGACTGGCTCAAACTAAAAAACATTCTGATAATTTCACAACTTAACATTGTTCATAAGATTTTTTGCCAACCCAACAATATGCCGATACTCAACAACCTTATAGCACCCTATAGAAATCTTAATTCCTTACGCTCTTCCAATAAACTGTTAGCTAGTACCATCAAGTCTAACATCTTGGCTGGGGACTCACTGTTCTCCAATACTGCTGGAAAACAATGGCACCTCTTGCCACCTGACCTAACCTCACTTCCCTCCCTACCTCTCTTTAAACAAAGACTTAAGAAACACATTAAAACTCACTGGCAATGCCCTTGCTGTTACCCAGATTAATCCTCTGGATTTCTCTGCTGTTATTTCTTGACTTCCTGCTTTCCTACACTCTTTGCTGTCTACTCTTCTGAAGTAGTAGCACCTATAAGCCATCTGTACTACTTAGGCTATGAATGTATCCTGAAGGTCGTATTCCTGCCATTTCTATATACTTCCTCCTATTTCTACTGTTACTGTTTAACCCCTTGGAAATACAAACTGTCTGCAGTAAACTAGAATAGCCAAGCATATGAATATATCTTAACAATGTCTTGGGGTTGGCCCTAGATATTCATACTGTAAAATGATCTGTAGGTGTATTATGTATTATTGTAATTTGTCTCATGGTCTTCCCATAATTTAAATTGTAATACCTTTCTTGCATATTGTAAACATTTTTGTTTGGTTGTGGTTTATATGTCGATCTTTTCTTCCCGAGCCGCTTTCAAAAATGGAAATATATCCAGCTGGACCAGCCCGGTCAACAAATGTAAAATAAAAAATACATTAAATAAATATATATATATATATTATATATATATATATATATATATATATATATATATATATATATTTATTTATTTATATATATATATATATATATATATATATATATATATATATAATATATATATATATTTATAGATATATATTATATATATATTTATATGGGTCACCTTTAAAATCCTGAAAGCTCAAAATCCTGAATCTCAAAATCCTGAACACAAAATCCTTAAAGCTCAAAATCCTGAAAACTCATAATCCTGAATCTCATAATACTGAAAAACATACAGGACACCAACACTGATGTGTGATTGTGCGGACATTCGGGGTAGGGAGCAGGTCAGGTAAGTGTGCGATTGTGATGGATGTTAGGGTTAGGGGTGGGTTAAGTGAGTTAGGGTTAGGGTGCGGGTGAGGTGATTGTGCGATAGTGACAGAATTTGGGGTTAGGGGCGGGTTAAGTGAGTTAGGGTTAGGGCACAGGTGAGGTGAGTGTGCGATGGATGTTAGGGTTAGGGGTGGGTTAAGTGAGTTAGGGTTAGGGTGCGGGTGAGGTGATTGTGCGATAGTGACAGAATTTGGGGTTGGGGCGGGTTAAGTGAGTTAGGGTTAGGGCACAGGTGAGGTGAGTGTGCGATAGTGACGGACCTTAGGGTTAGGGTCTGGGTTAGGGTAAGTGGATAGATAGTAGTGTATGTGCAGTGTAGTGTAGCTGCAATATAGTCTGTGTTGGTGTCCTGTATGTTTTTCAGTATTATGAGATTCAGGATTATGAGTTTTCAGGATTCTGAGCTTTCAGGATTTTGTGTTCAGGATTTTGAGATTCAGGATTTTGAGCTTTCAGGATTTTAAAGGTGATCCATATTTATATATATATATATATATATATATATATATATATATATATATATATATAGTATATAAAAATATATATTTATATATATATATATATATATATATATATATATATATATATATATATATATAACTATATATATTTCTATATATAAATATGTATATAAATATGAAAAAACGATGCCCACAGATGAAGGTATGATGATATAACTCAAAATACAATTCGATAATCCAAGTGCAAAAAAGGTCCAAATGAAACGTTCACGTTAGTAATAGCAGAAAGGACAAAAGTTTAATCTACGTAAGCGCTTTCGCGGTAATCCGCTTCTTCAGACGTAACATCAAGTATCAGTTCCGTTTGCTTTAAATACATACATTTTCATCATTTCCTGGTAAAACAATAGTCGATTTAAAAACACAGAATCATAAAAGATATAGTAAATGCTTATGAATGTAACAGTATAAATAAAATTTCATCAAACATGAACTATTTCAATCTTACAGAATTACATACACGCAAAGCACTTGTTACAATGAATAAAAGTAAAAACTTGCGTATCCAAATTGACATCGCAACCACTCAACACTCATAAGAACTAATGCATTTGAAGGACATGCATAGTAATATGGATAATTATTATATGAAACATAAAATATGATAAATATATCGCTTAAATAATGTATATAAGTAAATATGTATAAATATATAAATAATAACTGTGCTAATGAATATTGTAATACCTAAATATAAAAATAATGAATAAGTAAGAAATGTTATATATATATATCTATAATAAATATCTAACCTAAAATGGTGAATAAATGAAATAATGAATGTTATTCACAAACCCATTATACAAAACTTTCTATCATTATTCCTATTGATGGTCATGGGCGTCTCAACTACTCAACACTCATAAAGCTAATGCATATATAACATGTATAGCAGTGTGCATAGGTATAATTAATGTACAACTAAAGCAATATATAAATAAATAAATACTAATAAATAATAGTGATAATAAATTGTTGTGATGCCTAGATGTGAAAATGTATATGTGTGTGTCTGTGTAAGCATCTAAATATTTAACCTAAAATGGTAATAAAAATTGATAATGAATGCTAATCACAGACATATTATACAAAAAAAGTGTTCATAACAATAAGCTATAGACAATATAATAGAATCATCTCAATGATCTAGATTTGAGCACAGGTTTTAGAGGCACAAACTCATTTAAACCTCTACCCCGATGTGCAGATAGCCGAAGAATCCACCTAATCTCGGATTCCTCGGTAAGGGTAACAAGGTCTCCACCTCTTAATGTGGGAATTTGAACATGTAAAGTTTGGAACATAAAAATATGCTCCTGACCATATAAATGCATGTGTTTAGCTAATGCGCTATGCATTTCTTTCCTTGTGTAGCAATAATAGTGGCCCCTTATTCTCTCACGTAGAGACCTATTCGTCTTGCCAACATAAAAGGCAAAACAAATTTTACAATACGCTACATACACTAAATGTCTAGTGGTACAACTGGACTGACACCTAAGTTCCCATAACTTCCCATCGTTGGGATTCCTAAAGAATCTAGATGTGTCAATGTACATGCATTGAGCACATGTACCACACTTTCTTGTTCCAGACTCAATAGCTGTGGGACATATACTAGTCATCGATTTCATCTTTGGAAAACATAACTGCTGTTTAAGACTTGTAAGATTAGTATATGTATATCTAGGGCAATTGCCAACTACACTCTTGGTCTCATTATCAGCTGTCATGATATTCCAATTGTCCATAATAGCTTTCTGGACAATGGAGATGTTCCTACCATAGGGCAACACAAAAGGAAGCCTGGAATCACAAGGGAAGACTCTGGAAGAAAACTTTCTTTGATCGGAAAAGTAGGGTTTGCCTTTAAGAGATCTATTCTTGATTACATCTGCACAGATCACATCTACGTCTGTCCTGGAGTAACCTCTGTCACAAAAATTCTCTTTAAGGTGTTCCAACTCCATACAAATACTCGCTCATCTGAACAAAGACATGATACTCTCAAGGCTTGACCTCTTACTATGTTTGCAAATGTCCTAGGATGGTGCATACTATTGATAGAAAGAAATGAAGCCCTATAACAAGGCTTCCTATAAACAATGGTTTTAAGGGTATGACCTTCTCTATATACAGTGACATCTAAATAACTGATGGAGTCAAGAGAATGTTCCATTGTAAAACGTAAAAAGCCATCTAAGTTATTAACATAACCCAGGAACGAGCTGAGTGAGTCACCAGTGCCGGACCACAGGAGAAAGAGGTCATCCACAAATCGTCTATAAAAGACGATATGTGGACAGGTCAATATGTATATAAATAAATATATATATATATATATATATATATTTATGTATATAAATAAATATATATATATATATATATATATAAATATGTACAAATAAATATATATGAATAAATATGCATAAATATATATAAATATATATAAATATAAATATATATATATATATATCTATATATATATATATATATATATATATATATATATATATATAGATATATATATATATATATATATATATATATATATATATATATATATATATATTTACATATTTATATATGTAATATAGTTAGTTATATAAATACATTTATACTTATATATATATATATATATATATATATATATATATATATATTTATATTTGTATATATATAAATATATCTATATATTTATATATATATATATATATATATATATATATATATATATATATATCTATATACACTCACACACACACACACACACACAAACACACATATATATTATATATATCTATATATATATATATATATATATATATATATATATATATATATATATCTATATATATATATATATATATATATATATATATATATATATATATATATATATATATATATATATATATATATGTATATATATATATATATATATATATATATATATATATATATATATATATATATATATATATATATATATATATATATATATATATTCATTTATTTATATATATATATATATATATATATATATATATATATATATATATATATATATGTATATATATAAACTATATTTATTTATATATACACATATATATATATATATATATATATATATATATATATATATATATATATATATATATATATATATATATATTTATTTATTTATTTATATATACATATATATATATATATTTATTTATTTATATATATATATATATATATATATATATATATATATACATATATGCATATATATATATATATATATATATATATATATATATATATATATATATATATATATATATATATATATATTTATAGACATATATATATATAAGTATCTATATATATATAGATATATATATACATATGTATATATAGTTATATTTACTCAGATATATATATATTTATATCTGTATATATATATATATATATATATATATATATATATATATATATATATATATATATATATATATATATATATATATATATATATATATATATATATATATATCTATATATATATATATATATATGTGTACACACACACACACACACACACACACACACACACACACACACACATATATATATGCACACACACACACATATATATATATATATATATATATATATACATATATATACATATTTATATATATATACATTTATAAATGTATTTATATATATACATTTATAAATATATTTACATATATATATATATATATATATATATATATATAGGTTCATAGGTTCATACTAGGCTATCTGCCCTAGGGCATTTATAAGCCTAGCCAGAGTGTGTTTCGCTTTAGCCACCCATTTTAAAATAATTTTGCTATGCCCTTTTTCAAAGGTTAGTATACTGTGCCTCTGTCTAACAGTGACACAGAAGTGATACCCAGGTAAACCTACGATCTCCCATCCACTCATCAAGATTCCTCTTGAAGAGAGTCAATGAGGGACTCTGCCTAACCTGGACTGGGATTTTATTCCAGAGTGAAGAGAGCCTCTGGGTTATGAATCTGTCCCTCCAGCATGTCCTATTTATTTCAGTGCTGAGGTTCAAGTATCTCGAGCATGTAGCTCAATGGTATTTGGATTTTCTGAGGTGCAGCATGTCCATTATTTCCTGGTTGGACATGGCTTTATACGTCAGGCACAGATCGCCTCTGAGCAGGCGGTATGCCACTGAGTAGAGCTGGAGTTTCTTTAACCGGGCAGCATATAGCATCTGTTTGAGCCCTTTTATCCTCTTGGTGAGGTACTTTTGGGGTCTTTCCAGTTGCTGCAGGTGTCTGGTAAGGTACTTCCCAAAAGGGGCATTGTACTCAATTATGGGCCTGATGAGGGATGAGTAAATAGGCACAATGACCTCCCCAGATCTAGATGTGAATCCCTTCATGATTAGGTGGGCTATATAAAATGTTTTTCTAACCACTTTGGCCACATGGTTGTCATATGAGAGATTGCTATCAACTTAGGTCCCCAGGTCCCTAATTTCTTCTTCGGTACTTAATGGATTACCACCTATGTGGTAATTTGTGGGCACTTTGTTTTTGCCAAAGGGGATGACTATACACTTTTTGGCGTTTAGCTTGAGGCCATGGCTCTGGCACCAGTTGTCTGTTTCTATGAGGCCCTTTTGGAGGATGCTTGTGTCGGCTGGAGTGTTGATTATGGCGCCCAGTTTGCAGTCATCTGCAAACTTGGTCAGCCACAGTCCCTCCATGTTGGCCTGTACCTCTGAGAAATATATACCAAACAAGAGAGGTCCCAGGACTGAGCCTTGTGGGACGCCACTTGTAACTGGTTTGGAGTCTGACATGACTCCTGCAATTCTAACCATGTGGGTTCTGTCCTTGAGCCAGTTTGCAACCCATCTAGTGACATAGGGGTTTATATTTAAGCTGGTGAGCTTATCTATAATGCCCGAGTGGGGTATTGTATCAAAGGCTTTTGCGAGCTCCAGGTAGGCTGTGTGGACCACCTTCCCCTCGTCAATGGCCTTAGTGACTGTTTCAAAGAAATCAACCAGGTTTAAGTGGCAGGATCTGCCCTTAGCAAAGCCAAACTGGGTAGGATCCAGTGTCTGTAGTTCCCCAATATCTTTATTTATGAGGTCCATGATGATCCTTTCCATAGCTTTGCAGACCAAGCTAGTCAGGCTTATGGGGCGATAGTTTCCATGATCCGTTGAGGCACCACCTTTGTGGAGAGGGACCACTGTTGCTGTACGCCACTCTTTGGGTACATATCCTGTAGTAAGTCTG
>NC_056743.1:348299353-348301853 GCF_019279795.1 Protopterus annectens
TTAGTCTATTCCATAGACATGACAAATCGTTTTCTAAACCTAACTCAGATGGGTTTAGTCTAGAGCATCTTAGAGTCTGTCCTTTAATTATATTTTTAAAAATATGTGGTGGATGCATGCTGGACCTATGTAGCAACATGTTGCTATGGCATGGTTTCCGATATACTCCTGTGTTAATAAGTCCATTATGCAATCTTTCTATAAAAATATCTAGAAATACTACCCTCTCAAAGGAATACTGCATAGTAAATTTTAAACAGTTAGTCAAATTATTCATAATAACAAGTAGTTTCTCAAGGTCATCTATTGTACCATTTCATAGAAAAAAGACATTGTCTACAAATCTACGAAAAAAGATGACATGTTCCTTGAATAATTGCTCTTTAAAAAGGACTTCTTGTTCCCAAAATGCTAAGAACATGTTGGCGTAGCTATTGGCACAAGGAGTGCCCATAGCTACGCCTTCATGTTGTTTGTAAATTCTATCACCAAACATCAATATGTTATTATAGAGAACAAGTTCAAGAAAGTGAACTATCAAATCTATTAACACTTCAGAATAGTTGCTACATTCTCTAAGGTAATTCGTAACATATGTTAAACCCAGCTCATTAGGAATTACCGTAAATAAGGACTGTATGTCCAAGGTAACAAAGTAACAAGCATCAGTGTAATCATAGTGTGTAACACATTCATAAAGATCCACTAAAAATTGTTTAGTATCACGTAAAACAAATTTGTTGTTATTTAAGACAGGTCTCAGGTGTTTCTATATAAACACTGATAGGTGTTCAGTAACCCACCCCCTTCCAGATACGATCGGTCTCATTGGTGGGTTATGTAGTTTCTTATGTAATTTAGGAAGTTCATATATTAATGGTATCATTGGTTTTTCAATAATAAGATATTCAAAGACATTTTTCTCAATCAATTTGCTCTTATAAATGTCCATAAGGGTAGAATGCACATAACTACAAATTCCATGAACGTCTTGCTCATTAATAATGTCATAATATTTATCTTCTAACATGGTATGCATAATACTCATATAATGTTCACTATCCAATACAACAACACCAGAGCCCTTATCTGCTGGTCTAATAACAATATTTTTATTTAATTGCAGATTATTCAGACTTTTTTTTTCATTATATGTTAAATTATCTGATCTTTTAAGTCTATTAAATTTCTTGGTTTCGTAATAGTTATGTAGCTCTTCTTCAGTTACTTTCATAAAAGCTTCCACCAAAGGATGGTTCAGTGGTACATAGTCACTGAGATTTTTAAATATAAAACCTTCATTAATAATTCTATCTTTATCCCTAAAGTTATATTTAAGCATTATGTTTCTACAAAAAATTTTCAAATCAGTGATAGTATCAGTGAGACGGCCAGTTGTCTTAGGAATATAATTTAAACCCTTACTTAATAAAGAAATGTCAGAATCAGTTAGTTCAACAGAAGATATATTGTGAACTAATTTTTCTTTATCCACATTTTCTTTAATGTGGTGTGGTGCAGAGAGTCTCCTGATAATTTTCTTTTTTGTCTCCATCTGCTCATGGAACGCGACCTCCTTGGGCCCTTGTCCATGCGCACAGGTAAGGGAAAAGTTAAGTCAGCATCTAAAATATGTTGGTTAACATTTTTGGCCTTTGGCCTTACTACTGGTTCTTTAATAGTTACAGGTTTGTTCTTAACAATATTAACTTCAGGATATAAATTAACATCATCTTGTACACTTGAATGTACTATTCTAATCACATCATTTGAGTCATTAAAGTCATAACAAAGTTCGTCAACTATTGCAATATCTGCATTATCTTTGATTACAGTATTAGATATTTGTTCTTCTCTAACATTAAGTTGTAAAGCAGAGTTTGTATTAGTAGTCTCAGTAACATTTTCATTCACATTACTAGGTATATCCAAGCTATTAGACACATTTAGAGCATGTGCTGCATCTTTATTACTAGTAGCAGTTTCCAAAAGTCCATTGATTCCATTCCTTTTGTTAGGTTGCAAGATATGGGCATTATTATCAGTTCTTTGGCCCTCATGCACATTAGAGACAGATCTACCATTGCCATGTCTCGGCCAAATAAAAACTTGGCCTAATCTAAAATCATTCAAATCACGTATCACTTTGTTTCTTTTTTGCTGTAGTAGTTTGCGGTCATAAGCAGAAACACAGTCAAGTAGGCTTTCAAATAGTGGATAAACAATAGTCTCAGGAAAGTCATTAAATAATTGCTTTTGCTTAGAGTTAATCATAGTAATCAATGTTTTCTCCTCAGGACTAAAATAGTCAATTAAAAGTTTAAGATACTCACGGCTGGTTTCTAAATTAATGCGTTGCCAGCGCGTTAAGAGTTCTGGAAATTCATCACCTTGGCTAGGCATACAAAACACCCTTAATCCACGAGGCACAATGCGATGGTCTAGACAATATTGGAAGTGGACGCGTTGAGCCTGTAAACGCTTTAGTTTAAAGAATTCC
>NC_056743.1:348304353-348316853 GCF_019279795.1 Protopterus annectens
TGTGTGTGTGTGTGTGTGTGTGTGTGTGTGTGTATGTATATATGGTTCTACCTCACTTCAACGACACGCCGGAACATCGACACGAAAACCGAGAGCCCCAGAAGATCGAAAGCTGAGAAGACCGACACGACGGGACCCAGAAGATCGACAGTGGAGAAGACCGACCCGACGGATGAAAGCACCGATGCCGAGGATGCCGACATGGGGAAAGGCTGTATAAGTATGCGGTAGTGACGGACGTTAGGGTGCGAGTAAGGTAAGTGTGGATATTGACGGTCTGTGGGGATAGGGGTGGGTTAAGTGAGTTAGGGTTAGGGAGTGGGTCAGGTAAGTGTGCGGTAGTGATTGTGTTTGGGTTAGGGGCGGGATAAGTGAGTTAGGGTTAGGGAGCGGGTCAGGTAAGTGTGCGGTAGTGATTGTGTTTGGGTTAGGGGCGGGATAAGTGAGTTAGGGTTAGGGAGCGGGTCAGGTAAGTGTGCGGTAGTGATTGTGTTTGGGTTAGGGGCAGGATAAGTGAGTTAGGGTTAGGGAGCGGGCCAGGTAAGTGTGCGGTAGTGACAGACCTTAGGGTTAGGGTTTGGGTTAGGGTTGTAGGTAGTTGTGTATGTGAGGTTTAGTGTGGGTTTGTAGGGATTTTGGTGTGCTTGTGTTGCGTATGTGGTTTTTGGATGGGGAATGTGTTTTGTTTGTTGATTGTGGTGTGTGAAGTGTATGAGGTTTCGTGTTTGTGTACCGTCGGTTATTTCTTGTCGGGCATGTGGAATTTCGTGTTTTGTACTGTCGGTTATGTGGTTTCGTGATTGCGTTGTCGGTGTTTTGGTGTTTCGCTTTATGTGAGGTAGAACCGTATATATATATATATATATATATATATATATATATATATATATATATATATATATATATATATATATATATATATATATATATATATATATATATATATATATATATATATATATATATATATATATATATATTATATATAATTTATATCAATGTATATATACGTGTGTGTGTGTGTGTGTATATATATATATATATATATATATATATATATATATATATATATATATATATATATATATCAATGTATATGTGTGTGTGTATATATATATATATATATATATATATATATATATATATATATATATATGTATATGTAAAGAATATCTATTAAATACCAACCTCTGTCTTATGCCTTCCTCCTTCTCCATAATGGTCCATTTCAGTATGTGTAGTTTGGCCACCATTGCCCTCATCAGCTGAACAGTTTCCTATTCCTCTCTACATTCTCTCCTGAAAACAATTCCAAAATATCCAGAGTTCTGCATGAGAGATGCCTGATTCCACTTCTCCTGCAAAAAACAGTTTTAAATCTTTCCCACTTCAAACTAGTGACCCTAGATTTGGAATTTTTCCTTCCAGACATTTCACACTCGTCAGTAAATTGCTGCAGTATACACTGATGACAGCAGTCACTTCTGCCTAAAAGGAGAGTAACATCTGCAAAAAAAAAAATGATGAGCGTTCTTGTCTATTAATCGTATACCCTGTAGACATTGGCTATTCTTTCATATACTCTGTGTAAAATTCATTAACTACTGAGGAACCAAAACAAACTGTTGGCAGAGTCCTAAACCCACCTTCAGTGTTTTTCACTTAAAGCTGGAAATATGGCCAAAGTTCTTGTTGTAAAATATACAGATCCTATGACCTGCATTTTTGCTGCTGGGACCCTATAGTGCTATAGTACTTTCCATAAGTTTTAAGATATTTCAAGACACATGGTGATGTGCCTTCTCCAGGACCGTAAAACAGATGTAGATATTTCACAGGTGTATACTAGACTAACACCTACTGGAGCCTTTATAAGCCTAGCCATGTGACCCAAATGTATCCCCTGAGTTATTATCCCATAGTGGTTGTTTTAAGGGGTGTATGTTAGGGTAGGATATAATGTCTGCCTCTGTCCATCAGAGACACGGTGTTAGACCACAGGGGATTTTCCAATTTCCCATCCACTGGTCCAGATTACACCTGAATAGGGCTAGGGAAGGGCTCTGCTTCACATGGGTGGAAAGTCTATTCCAGATAATGGGGATTCTGTAAGATACATACTGGTCCCTGCAGTGGGGTTCCTATTTTACGACTGAAGACACATTCTTTCAAATGCATCTTGATTGAACGTGAAAGCACGAAACGGCATAAAAGCGATTTTGTTCCCTGGGAAAGAAATCTCTTGGCCGCCTCCGTTACGTTTCCATTTTCATCACTGTAGTGCGATCTCGGAGTTGGTATATTTACGTAGAGGGTGTGGGGGAGCAGCCCCTCAGATTGGGGAGAGTGGGGATGAAGCCCCCCACTTTATGTAATGTTTTAAAGGTTTTTTTTCTTTTGTGGAAGAGTGATTTTTTTTTCCCTTGGAGAAAAATCATTGTTCTAAGTGTTCAGGATTGTAAGCTTTCACTTACATGGGGCCAATAAATCAGCATGTGCTGATTTAATATAGACCCCTCTAATGTGCCTTATTTAAGTCACAAGCAAATTTTAAATCCTTAGATCTAGTAGTTTTGGTACTGTTCATTTTGTATATATGCAAAAGGTCCATCAGAGCAGTATCTAAGTATGCATGCATAAATTGCCTCTCAGCAGTCTTTAGTAAACAGAGTATAGAGAGAAAACTTTGAGGCAATTTGCATAGGGCATGCTTTTAATGCCCTGTTTTCTTTTTGTGAGGAACCTTTGTGGATGTTCCAGTTGCTTGTGCATCATCATTGACCCCCTTTTGCCATTTTGTAAATGGGGTCTGTGTGTCATGTTAACTGTTTCCATCTTTCTCAGTTCAGTGCCACACTCCTGCCTTCTTTGACAGTCATGCCTGACGATCTCTCACAGTATCCATTCACCACTTTACTGGATGTCTAGGTCTCCTCTTATCTTCTTCCTGGCTGTTCCAAATCTTCTTGACCAGATTGTCTTCTGCTTTTCTGCACATATGCTTGAAGCACTGCAGTCTGTTCTCTTTTGATCTTTTCTGCAATCGTAGCTGCTTTGGCTTCTGCTATGTCCTCATTTCTTCATCCATCCTACAGTGTGCATCCTCCCACCCATCTCAGGAACTTCATCTCCATCACCTCTAGCTTTCTCAACTGCCTTGCCTTTACTGCCCAGTTTTCTGTGCTATACGGTAGTACTGGTCACACCATTGTTGTGTACTCCTTACCTTTCAGCTTCAGTGACATTCTTCTGTCATAGACTTCACCTAACCCCCTCTGATTCTAGCTTTGACCTCTTCATTCAGACTTCCCTTCACCTCTACCACCCTCAGATACCTGAAGTGGGTAATCTAGTCATTATCTTCCCTTCTATCTCAATTCAGCAGTGATTACCCCAATTCGCTGCCATTACCAATGTCTTATCTGTACTTAGTGTCATCCCTTGTCCCTTCAATTTTACATTCCATTCCCCTATCCTTTCATGAATTTATTGCTCAGAATCTGACTGTAAGGCCACATCATCTGCATACAACAACTTTTTTGATCTGTTCCCTCCAACCTGTTTGCTAATGTAATTCATCACCAGTATGAACAGCAGTGGGCTCAGAGCTCTGAACCCTCATGCACACCCACTCCCACTGGGAAACCCCTCTGTGAGACTGAACACTCTTCATACATGAGTCATTTTTTACTTGTAGATAGCCTGGACTATGTCTACCCATGTTTCTGGGACTTCAAACAGCCTCAGAACTGTCCAAATCAGCTTTTTTGGGACCTTGTCATATGCTTTCTCTAAGTCTAGGAATGCACAATTGAACTCTATCCTCATCCCTAGCATCTCCACTATCTGTCTTACTGCAAACATTGGTTCAGCTGTGCTGCATCCTAACCTGAATCCAAACTGCTCATCTCTATCTTACTTCCTAGTACTCTGTGTAGCCGTTTATCAGTCACACCCTCTAGAACTTTCATTAGGCGTGACAGAAGTTTGATACCTCTGTACTAACCAGACTTTTGGATGACCCCTTTGTTCTTGTACACTGTCACAATTATGGGGTCTATATCAGAAGATCAAAGTTTCAAAACTTCGAATCTGACATGATCGACACCATATGATCGAAGTTTTGAAACTTCGACTCTTTTAACAGAGATCTTCGTACAGCACGGAAAGGAAAGATTTCCCTTTTCTGCACTGTAGTACGATCTTGGAGTAGGTATATTTAAGTAGCGGGGGGGGCACAGCTTCCCACATGGGGAGTGCAGGGGGCTTGATTATTTGGTGTAGATCATATCAGATTCGAAGTTTTGAAACTTTGATAATGTAATATACACCCTGATTATGTTGTATGTGCCTGGTCAGGTAAATTCAGAAGAGAGTATTATACTCAATGATGGGGCTGAAAGAGGACTGAGTACAGTGGCGCAGTGACTTTATAGGAGCCAGAAAACTGGCACATTTCTGACCCATCCATTGCACTTAAATAGGGATAGAAAAGAAGTCTGCTTTACACTGATGGTTAACCTGTTACAGAAAATGGAAATTCTCTGAGAGAGATTTCTGTCTCTTCAACATATCCTGTTTATGTTGCAAGCAAACTTTTTTTTTTTTAATCTAGTAGTTCTGATCCTCTTTGTTTTGTGGATGTGCAAAAGATTCATCAAAACAGGGCCCAAGGATTCCTTGAACACCAGGCAAAAATCACCTCTCAGAAGTCTGTATGATACTAAGTAAAGACACAGGACTTTGAGGCAATTAGTGTAGGACATTCTGTTTACTTCCTGTATTCTGCTGTAAGGAACCTTTGTGGATGCTCCAGTTTATGCATTTGTCTGGTCAGGCATAAAAAATGGAGTATTATACTCTATAATGGGCCTGATGAGGGCAGAGTCAAAGTACAGCGATATGATGACCTCCTCGACCTAGATGGTATGCCCTTATAGGTTCATATTTTCATAGGCTGGTACTAGGCTATTGGCCCTAGGGCCTATATAAGCCTAGCCATAACAATTCCCTGGCTATTTCTTCCCACACTATTTACTTCCCTGGACCCCTGTCTAGCAGGGCAACTGATGTGATCCCCGGGGTGAATTTCCTTTCTTTCCTTGCTCTCAGGTTGCAGTCATATACAAACTTTGTTAGCCAGAGGCCTTTGATATTAGCTTTGACATCCATGAAGTAGATACTAAATAAGAATGGGCAAAGCACAGGCCCCTGGGGTGACTCCACTGGTGACCAGCCTCTTTGTGGAGGTGGCATCAGAGATTCCTTCCTCCTGGGTCCTGGCAATGAGCCAGCTAACTATCCAACATGATGTAAAGGGGATTATGACTCGTTCTGTAAGTTTGTTGATAATGCCCAAGTGGCTATTGTACCCAATGCCTTAGCCAGATCCAGATAGGCAGTATGCACAGTTTTCCAGATCCAGGTAGGCAGTATGCACAGTTTTCCAGATCCAGGTAGGCAGTATGCACAGTTTTCCAGATCCAGGTAGGCAGTATGCACAGTTTTCCAGATCCAGATAGGCAGTATGCACAGTTTTCCAGATCCAGGTAGGCAGTATGCACAGTTTTCCAGATCCAGGTAGGCAGTATGCACAGTTTTCCAGATCCAGGTAGGCAGTATGCACAGTTTTCCAGATCCAGGTAGGCAGTATGCACCGTTTCTTCCCTTATCCCTTGCCTTAATCACCCTTTCAAAGAATCAGTAAACTTGACCTTCCTTTGACAAAGCCAAACTGGAATGGGTGCAGTGACTGTAGGCCTCCTATGTCCTTGCTGATAATTTATATGATAATTCTTTCCATGACTTTCAAATAAGACTAATCAGACTAATGGTTCTGTTGTTTTCAGGATCAGTTGAAGGTCCTCCCTTATGAAGAGAGATGACTGGTCACAGTCCTCCATTCATGTGGCACAAAGCCTGTTTGAAGACTACAGTTAGCTAATGAGTCCAGGGGGACCTGGTAAACTGTATTCAGACTGTTCAGGAGGCACCCTGGGATGTTACCTCAGTCCATTGAGTCATGTTATTGGCTTTAATGAGTGCAGCAAGTGCCTGCTTCCTAGTTACAGTTGGCAGAGTTATGTTTTAAAGTATTACTGGGGGAATGGTTGGGGGTAAAGTTGTTACTGAATTTGTCCACTAACTAGTTTGCTACACTGCCAGGCTCAGTGAATGTGGCACCATTAACCACCAGTTTATTATATTGCTATGCGCTGCCTTTGAGGTTTCTGATGTAGCTGCAGAAGTTCTTATGGTTATCTTTCAACTGGGAGGCTATCTTAACCTCTGAGTTAGCTTTGATTAACTTAATAAGCCCTCTTAGTTGCCTATTTACTTTGATGAGACGAGTAAGTCTTTCCATGAGTAGAGTGTTAGATCGGACGGTGTCTCCAATAGGTCAAAGTATGCATTGTGAGCTTCTTGGGACATGGAGGGTGACCTACAGCTGGCCAGGATATGCTACAGGATTCTGTCTATGGTGATCTGCACATAGAGGAGCTCCATCACGCCATCCTGTTTGACCAACCTAGAGGTATGCAAGTTATTGATGTATACGGAGATGACGCCTGCTTGTTCTCTTTGACCTTCTCTACAACTGGGGCTACTTTGGCTTCTACTCTTCTCCCTTAATTTCTTCATCTGTCCCACAGTGTGCATCCTACTACCCATCTCAGGCACTTGACTTCTTCAGTCACTGCCCCTTCCAGATACGAAGTTGTTAAACTATTCCACTACTTTCCCTTCTGTCTCAGTTTTTAGCGTCCGTTGCTTTTCTTATTGCCAGCTTGACCACTGACATGTCTGTATTCAGTTTCACCCTATCTGCCCTCTGTTTTACTTTCTAGTGCCCTGCCATTTGTTGAAGTTCTTGTTCAGATTCTGCTTGTAGTGCCACAGTTCATACAGCAGTTGTGCTGATTTGGCCCTGCTGAACTGTTTGTTGATGTCGTTTATCACATATGTGGACAGAAGTGGGCTAAGAGCTGAATTGTGATGCACACTCATTCCTATGGGAAACCCCAATGGGGGTCTGAACAGTGTTTATGGTGTCCTTGTACATAGTCTGCACTAGTTTAGCAGTGTTTGTGGAACTTCTTAACATCACAGGCCCATCAGAATCAGCATTCATGGGATCTTGTCATGTGCTTTTTGCAAGTCTAGGAATGCAGAATTGGGCACTCTTCGTCTCCAGTTTATTGACCACTGTTTGTCTCATTGCAAATATTGGTTCATTCATACTGCATCCTGATCTGAATCCAAACTTATCATTTGCTTGGATTTACATCTAACTTTCTACTACTTTGCATATCCATTTATCAGTCTTTGTATCTAGCATTTTCATGTGGAGTGACAGGGGTTTGATACCTCTGTACTGGATGCCATTGTGAGTATTCATTTTGCCCTTGCACACTGGTACTAGAATGCTTTTCCACCAGTCATTTGGGATGCACATGTCTCCCTATACTGTGAAGAGTAACTGTAGGAGGTGTTTCTCCCATAATGCCCACAACATTTTGATCATATCTGTTATGGTGTCATCTGAGCCTGATGCTTTCTGTCATTTCATTTTGCTCAGCCTGCTTTTCACTTCTAGGGTGGATGCTCCTTCCTCTTTCCATGCAGGCTGTGCACAAGGATGGAGGGTTGTCTTCATTCAGAAGCTTTTGGAAATACTGCAGTACTCTTCCCATCTGCCTTTGATGTCCTCTCTCCTGGTGAGCAGGTTGCTGCTGGCATGCCTTATGAATGGTGTCAGCCAGCTATCATCTTTATCTTTCTGTTTTGGTTATGTAACTTGATAGTATTTCTTCATGCCATCTGCTGAGTCACTTTCCAGAAGCTGGTACAGCTTTTCCTGATTTTTTTCTTTTTCAGTACTACTGCCTTTGCCTCTTTCTTAACTCTGCAGTGTCCCTTTTAGCTTGGTCTTTAGTTTCTATCTTCAGCGTCTCCTTGCACTCCTCCTTCTTTTCGTGACCTCATGGACACTGCATTCCAACATCAGCTTGTCTTCTTGCACTCCTCCTTCTTTTCGTGACCTCGTGGACACTGCATTCCAACATCAGCTTTCCTGATGTCCTTTATTTCCCTACCTCATATCTGTTGTATCATCTTCGTCTTTCATCTTTAGGGATGAAATCTAAATCCAGCATCTGCCACAGATGGAATGTGCGTCTACATATTACCCAGGGTAACACCACCTATGGAATGTGCTTCTACATATTACCCAGGGTAACACCACCTATGGAATGTGCTTCTACATATTACCCAGGGTAACACCACCTATGGAATGTGCTTCTACATATTACCCAGGGTAACACCACCTATGGAATGTGCTTCTACATATTACCCAGGGTAACACCACCTATGGAATGTGCTTCTACATATTACCCAGGGTAACACCACCTATGGAATGTGCTTCTACATATTACCCAGGGTAACACCACCTATGGAATGTGCTTCTACATATTACCCAGGGTAACACCACCTATGGAATGTGCTTCTACATATTACCCAGGGAAAAACCACCTGTAGAATGGCTTCTACATATTACCCAGGGTAACACCACATATAGAATGTGCTTCTACATATTACCCACGGTAACACCACCTATGGAATGTGCTTCTACATATTACCCAGGGTAAAACCACCTGTAGAATGTGCTTCTACATATTACCTACTGTAACACCACATATGGAATGTGCTTCTACATATTACCCAGGGTAACACCACCTATGGAATGTGCTTCTACATATTACCCAGGGTAAAACCACCTGTAGAATGTGCTTCTACATATTACCCAGGGTAACACCACATATGGAATGTGCTTCTACATATTACCCAGGGTAACACCACCTATGGAATGTGCTTCTACATATTACCCAGGGTAACACCACCTATAGAATGTGCTTCTACATATTACCCAGGGTAAACCCGCCTATAGAATGTGCTTCTACATATTACCCAGGGTAACACCACATATGGAATGTGCTTCTACATATTACCCACGGTAACACCACCTATGGAATGTGCTTCTACATATTATCCAGGGTAAAATCACCTGTAGAATGTGCTTCTACATATTAGCCAGGGTAACACCACATATGGAATGTGCTTCTACATATTACCCAGGGTAAAGCCACCTGTGGAATGTGCTTCTACATATTACCCAGGGTAAAACCACCTATGGAATGTGCTTCTACATATTACCCAGGGTAACATCACATATGGAATGTGCTTCTACATATTGCCCAAGGTAAAGCCACCTGTGGAATGTGCTTCTACATAATACCCAGGGTAACACCACATATGGAATGTGCTTCTACATATTACCCAGGGTAACACCATCGATGGAATGTGCTTCTACATATTACCCAGGGTAAAACCACCTATGGAATGTGCTTCTACATATTACCCAGGGTAAAACCATAATAACATTCAAGCTTCATTAATTTGAACAGATGAGCTTGAATAATCTCAGACAGTGGCTACACATGTTCTAACTATATCATATTAAACATTTCTACATCTTGGTCTTTGTTATACCTCCTGTGCTTCCGTTTTCATCCTCCTCCTCCCCCCTGCTTCCTTATAATCCAAGTTAATATTATTCTAAGTATGTCTCCCAAGTTAACTCTGTCTCCGACCATCACCTTCTGAACTATTAGCTCGCTTCCAATGGTTCTTCACTAATGACATTTTGACTAAGTTGGCAAGGGCTGACATAATGATAGTTTAATACAAACATTGTGGACCAGGAACTCTATCCTCATGCAGAGATTACCCAAAGGTAATTGAAATGATTCAATGTGAAGTTTGTTATACAGACCTACATTACAAATCTTTGCTTTTCCTTTCACAATTAGCCTGTTGGTTCTCCCTGAACACCAGAGATCTTTCCAGGACAAGCCACTGTCTTGAATATACATTATTAACATGTAAATACTATCAGTGTTCCTCTGTCTATTGTACTGTGTTGCTTTAATTTCAAGGATGACTCTAATGTTTTAATTATTGGCTATGTCATATGATGAGATATCCTTGATGGAGGGCCATAGGTCCACTACGACTGACATCTTAGTGGTCACATGATGCCCTTTGGTTTTGATTGGTTTATGTAATATGCTACTAGATGTCATAAATAATGTCTTCCGGTGATGGTCATGTGATTCTATAACGTCAAATCTGTTTTCCATGGGACTGGAGTCCAAGCTAAATAATTACACTAACTATGTCATTTGTGTTCAGAGTTAGTCTTAAGAAAATAAAGGCTGCACTGGTGGGTTTGGATATAATCTTAAAATGATCCTTTCAGACAGGTCAATGTGCACTTGTATGGTTCTAGATTACAAACTCTCTCCTCATTTAAATAGTTGGCTTATGGTGCCATTTGCAAATGACATTTAAACAGTACCTCAAATGAGTGCTAGCAATCTTTTGTCACTCTGGACATCTGCTAGACTTTGCTGTCAGAGCAGCAATAAGAATAAACCCTTTTTTTATTTTGTTTACTAGTTTTGCAAGTGGATTAATCCATTGTGGACCCTTTACAGTTATTTTCATGACTAAAGGAAAATGTAGTACGCCCGGTTTATCTGCCATATTCTTTGTAAAGGTATCAGGAAAGCATAATGCTAGTAGAAAACCCATGGAGGTACAAACTGAACATGCAAACTGTACACCAACCATTCACCCATATTAAAAGTGAATCCCAGATTGATGTAGGAGTTGTTGAGCAGAAAACATGTTCACTGATGCACATACTCAGCTGTACTTAAATCATGAATTGATGTCGATCATCCAAGCAAACTTTTGATTATTTATTCAAAACGTACTCGTCACAAAACATCATGAGCATATTTTGAAACAAAACATCATGAGCATATTTTTCTCACCCTCCATCCTGTACCTAGTTCTTTGTGCCTTGCTTAATAGGTTGTAACTGACTGCCATCTATGAATATGATAACTCATCAGGCACCCATCTTACCTACATACTTTGGCAAGCAGACTACATACTTTGGCAAGCAGAAAACCATCCATTTGAGCATATAATTTATGTATAAACTCCATCTGTGACAGCTGTAAGATGAGCTGGCATTATTGAGAATGTTAGAATCAGATAGATACTGGTATCATGTCAAAGGATGATAGGGTAACATGGATGTTAGTAACTTCCCAAATTAGTATGTCTCTAGGAGAAATTAAAGAACTACATTTCAACTTTTATTCTTGGTTTTTAGGCAACAGAATAATGACTGGGCTATTTTTTCAACTTTTTTATTTTGCAAAAAAAAAAACTTGTACCCTGCCAAGCCAATGGGGCAATCACTTTCACACACCAAGTGCCTACTGCCCTGTATCCACCATAGCCACTGTCCATTTCAGATGTCTATTATTAAATAAAAATAATAGCCACACTAATGTAATCTAACTTGCTTACCCAAACATGTATAGCCCTACCAATCTAAGGTGTAAGTCACTTAAAGGCACTGACTATCCTGTACCCGCCTCATCCACTGTAAACTTCGGATGTCTTACTCTGATCAAGTAAAAGATAATTGTCACACTATTACAAGCTTCTCACTCAAACACTTATAGTTCTACCAAACCATGCGGTCAGCCACTTAGAGATGTTGACAGTTTAGTTGGACAGTGAGGACTGCACTAACTTCAGAACTATTGCTATTTTTTTACCCACAGAGTACTTTCTTAAAAAATGTGATGTATATGCACTATATACTTGTCTCACCTTGAATTCAATGCCTGAGACTGACTCATGGTACCCGTGAAGCAAAGTGTGCTTAAATTGCAACAAAACAGCTTACGACTGCTGTGAGTTCCATCCTACTATTACTGGTGTAAAAGAAAAAAACACATCCACTTGTATACTCTGGAAGGGAGGAGGCAAACTATAGATTATATTTGTTGTTTTTATTTTGTGCCTCTATTTTTTATAAATGAAAGAACATAAAATTCAGCTGGGTAGATTGACATAGTATGGCAATATCTATCTATCAATAGGCCATGAAAGGCATTCTTATGGGCTAAAACTTGTGCAAGGGTCTGGAGTCTGAAACTACTGTAGCAAAACTTCTAGTGATCTCAAACAGAAGTGATATCTCCCAAAAGCACATGAGCATCTGGTACCAATGAATTATGTAGTTTCCTTAAGTGTTACTACTTCTACCAGAAGCCCGTGTGCTTTGGTCTCAGTCTATGATGTGTTTCATGTATCTGTTCTTTATTTTGCCATTTTGTAATGTACAGATCACAGTGGAAAATATAGTTTGGATCTTTGCCCTAACCCAGACACTTAACATATAAGATAGAAATAAATGCTTTACTAATAGCACAATAGTCCAACCACAGCTTCTTTCTAAGTAAAGAAAAAAGTGGACACATTTGTAAACCGTGACAATCTGTATCAATATGTAATTAGAGTATATAAATAATGAGTGTAATTCCTGTTAACCTTTAATTTGTATTACACATGCA
>NC_056743.1:348319353-348589353 GCF_019279795.1 Protopterus annectens
CAGGGTGAGAATATTTAAGTAGGGGGGTGGGGGGTGCAGGGGTTCTTGCCCCCCTGCTTTTATGTAGTAGAGAGCTTGTGTTTGTGTGTGTGCAGTAGAAGCATGAAATTCAAAATCTCCAGTGTGCGAGATTTTGAATTTCGCGGTTCTGCTTTTTCGTGGTTTCAAAAATTCGACTTTATAGCTTCAAAATACTAAATTCGGAGCTATGGTCTTGGTAAAATGTGGTTTGGAGAACTGTACTTTTGGCAATGTGAATGGGAACTATATATATATATATATATATATATATATATATATATATATATAGATATATATATAAAATACACACACGCACACATATATACATATACATGTGTATAAACATGAGTGCATGCACACACACACACACACACACACACACACACATACGCATATATGGGTACATTTCAATCGACCGACAAGTCGGAAGACGGACATTCACTCCACCGACACATGAAAACATCGACAGCGGAAACATGGACATTTCACAGGTAAGACTTTTAAATTCGCTAATCATGCCTACCACACATGCATAACACTGCCACACGTCCTAAACCATGGTAGGCTTGATTAGCGAATTTAAAAGTCTTACCTGTGAAATGTCCGTGTTTGCGCTGTCGATGTTTTCTTGTGTCGGTGGAGTGAATGTCGGTCTTCTGACTTGTCGGTCGATTGAAATGTACCCGCATATATATATATATATATACACACACACACACACACACACACACACACACACACACACACATACACATATAATATATACATATACATATGTATAAACACGAGTGCATACACATACACACACACATATATAATATATACATTTGTATAAACGCACACACACACACACACACACACACATATATATATATATATATATATATATATATATTGCATTCTTTCATTTCATTGTTACCTTAATGATCCTCCCTTAAAAGGTTACTCAAACCCTTAAGTACCTAACTGCTTTAAATCGTTAGCATGTCTCCTATCAGGTTACTCTGTTTATTTTTGTTGCTGTTTATCACGCAGGAGCACTTTATGCTATGTTTATTAGGCATGAATGTTTTATGCTTTAAACTTTATCTAAATGCTACTCTCTTCTCAGTAACAAAGTAATACTTCTTTTTTTGACATTTAAAAATGCAATTAACATATTGCAGTCTGGATTTTTGTTGACTTTCTTTGTCTATTAGAGCAGTGATCTGAATGCTACAGATGTTTCAGCTTGCTTAACCATTATATTTTGCACTGTCGTTAATGAGCAGTTTAACTTCAGTTGTCATTATCCAGTGATGTGTTTCAGAACAGTGAGCAGTATCTGCTCTGTGTCCATCTGTTATTTTTGTTCTGCATTTAGATTTGTCTTTCTATTTCCTCATTTGCATAGCGTCCTGAAACATCACACTGCTTCGAGCAGTACTTCCCCATCACTTCACATTTAACAAATTCTGTTTCTGAGATATATTTTAGAATGTTATATTTTATGTACTTGAGGAAAGAAAGCAAGAACATAATATTAAACCTGTCAGGAACATATTTATGAAATATGATGCCTTTACTGAATGAATCACTTGCATTAATTTCTGTCTTGAGTGTTGTTCTTAATAATGAGCCATGCGTCCTGACATACTTATCACTTCAAAGATTCATTTGGGCTTATTTGTGTAGTAAATAGCATTTACACATCTAATGCTATTAGTTGATGTGCATTATATAAAGTGCGATTTATGTTTTCATTCATTATTCTCACTTGATAAAGCTCATTGGCCCTGTTAAGTGGTGAATTAACCCGTTCTACCACAGATGCTGTTTTCTAATTACAGATTCACTTTGGGATAAATATATTTATAATGCACAGCACTCAGCAAGGTGTTTTTAAATTGGATTTGAGGCAAATATATTTTAATGCAAATGCTGATTGAAATAAGCAGTTCTAAAGATTCTTATTATAAACTGTTAGGAGTTCAGAAATATGGACTAATGTTTTCAAAAATAATTATTTTGAATGTACTTTTGGCTAAATCTGTCATCTGATGTGTTAATATCTTATATCATTTTTGAGTACTGATGGTTGGCTTACAAAATGTATACTTTCCATTCACCCTTATCAATACTCCTTCCACAGAACCACAAAATAACTCAAACTGTTACACCTTCCAACCATTACCTACTTCCATGGTCAAGAAGTTACTCTCTAAACTAAAAATCGTCACCCTTGCCCTGATAATTTAGCATTAGTCTAAATCAAATTAGCAGCAGAAGCCTTAGCTTAGCTACTATCAATTGTAATAAAATAAATCCGTTAAGAAAGGGTATTTTCCCACTCTCTGGAAAAAAAACATAGATCTTCCCCTTGTCTTCTTTTTCTTTCAGCTATTCCCATTAGGGGGCACCACAGCGGATCATCTCTTTCCATTTCTTCCTGTCCTCTGCATCTTGCTCTGTCACACCAACCACCTGCATGTCCTCTCTCACCACATCCATAAACCTTATCTTAGGCCTTCCTCTTTTCCTGCTACCTGGCAGCTTCATCCTTAGCATCCTTTTCGGTTCATTCGCTGGTACTAGGCTATCGGCCCTAGAGCCTACAAGCCTAGCCACAACACTTCCCGTGCTATTTCTTTCCACAGTATTTACTTCCCTGGACCCCTGGTCCAAACCAACGCAATCTCACCTCTCTGGCTTTGTCTCCAAACCTTCCAACCTGGGCTGACCCTCTAATATACTTATTCCTAATCCTGTTTACCCTCATCACACCAGTGCAAATCTTAACATTTTTAACTCTGACACATCCAGCTCTGACTCCTGCCTTTTCATCAATGCTACCGTCTCCAACCCATATAACATAGCTGGTCTCACTACCCTCTTGTAGACCTTCCCTTTCACTCTTACTGGTACTCGTCTGTCAAAAATCACTTCTGACACACTTCTCCATGCACTCCACCCTGCCTGTACTCTCTTCTTCACCTCTCTTCCACACTCACCATTACTCTGAACTGTTGATTCCAAGTATTCAAACTCATCCACCTTTACCAACTCTACTCCCTGCATCCTCACCATTCCTCTATCCTTCCTCTCATTCACACACAGATATTCTGTCTTAGTCCTGCTGACCTTCATTCCTCTCCTCTCTAGAGCATATCTCCATCTCTCCAGGGTCTCCTCCACCTGTTCCCTACTCTCACTACAGATCCCAATGTCATCTGCAAACATCATAGTCCACTGGGAGTCCTGCCTGATCTTGTCTGTCAACCTGTCCATCACCACTGCAAATAAGAAAGGGTTCAGAGTTGATCCTTGATGTAATCTCACCTCCACCTTAAATGCATCTGTCACTCCCACTGCAGATCTCACCACTGTCACACTACCCTCGTACATATCTTGTACCACTCTTACATACTTCTTTGCCACTCCCGACTTCTTCATACAGTACCACAACTCCTCTCTAGGCACCCTGTCATATGCTTTCTCTAAGCCACAAAGACACAATGCAACTCCTTCTGACATTCTCTGTACTTCTCCATCAACACTCTCAGAGCAAACATCACATCTGTAGTGTTCTTTCCTGGCATTAAACCATACTGCTGACCACTAATCATCACCTCCCTTCTTAACCTAGCTTCTACTGCTCTTTCCCATAACTTCAGGCTGTGACTGATCAATTTAATCCCTCTGTAGTTACTACAGCTCTGCACATCACCCTTATTCTTAAACTTCGGTACCAAAACACTTTTTTCTCCACTCCTCAGGCATCGTCTCACTTTCCAAGATTTCATTAAACAATCTGGTTAAAAATTCCACTGCCATTTCTCCTAAACACCTCCAAGCTTCCACAGGTATGTCATCTGGACCAACAGCCTTTCCATTCTTCATCCTCTTCATAGCTGTCCTTACTTCCTCCTTGCTAATCCGCTGCACTTCCTGATTCACTGTCCCCACATCATCCAACCTTCTCTCTCTCTCTCATTCTCTTCATTCATCAGCCCCTCAGAGTACTTTCTCCATCTACTCAACACACTCTCCTCGCTTGTGAGTACTTCACTCAGTATCCTTTATCATCTTTGCCTGCTGCACATAGGTTCATAGGTTCATAGGTTTATAGGTTCATAGGGAGGTACTAGGCTATCTGCCTGAGGGCATTTATAAGCCTAGCCAGAGTGTGTCAGCTTTCGCTGCCCCATTGATTAATTAACTGAGCCTCTGTCAAGAAAAGCCAATGAAGTGATCCCAGGGGTGTATTTTCTGTTACCCATCCACTCATCAAGGTTCCTCTTGAAGAGTGTTAGTGACAAGATCTGCCTAATGTAGTTAGGAATTTTGTTCCAAAGCATGGGGAGTCTCTGTGACAGGAATCTATCCCTCCAGCATGCTCTATTTATGGTTTAGCTCACTAGAGCAAGTGGCTCGCACTGAGTTGGATTTCTTAAGGTAGAGCATGTCCATCAATTCTGAGTTGGACATGGCTTTGTAAGTCAGGCAGAGATCACCTCTGAGTAAGCAGTATGCCACTGAGTACAGCTGGAGTTTTTCCAGTCGGGCTGCATAGGACATATGTTTGAGGCCAGTAATCCTCTTGGTGAGGTACTTTTTTGGTCTTTCCAGCTGTTGGAAGTGTCTTGTGAGTTATATCCCAAATGTGGCATTGTACTCTATGATGGGTCTGATGAGTGATGAGTAGAGGGGCACTACAACCTCTCTATTTCTAGATGCGAACCCTTTAGTAATTAGATGGGCTACATAAAAGGATTCCCTAACTACTTTGGCAATATGATTGTCAAAGTAGAGATTACTATGTACCTCGATCCCCAGATCTCTCATTACCTCTTCTGTATTAAGGGGGCTGCCACCTATGTGATAATTCATGGGTGTTTTGTTTTTTCACAAATGGGATGACTATGCATTTTTTGGCATTTAGCTTGAGACTTTGACACCAGGAGTCCATCTCAGTAAGGCCCTTTTGGAAAATGTCCATGTCAGCCGGAGAGTCAGTTATGGCTCCCAGTTTGCAGTTATCGGTGAACCTGGTTAGCCATAGTCCTCCTGTGTTTGCCTGTACTTCTGTGAAGTATATACTGAACAGTAGGGGTCCCAGGACCAAGCCTTGTGGGACACCACTTGTGACTGGTTTAGAGTCTGACCTGGAGCCTGCTATTCTTACAGTGTGAGTTCTGTCTGTAAGCCAGTTGGCAACCCATATCATGACATAGGGGTTTATGTTCAGGCTGGTGAGTTTTTCTATAATTCCCGAGTGGGGAATGGTGTCAAAAGCCTTGGCAAGGTCAAGGTAGGCTGTGTGAACCACCTTCCCCTCATCTATGGCCTTGGTGACTGTCTCAAAGAAGTCAACCAGGTTTAGTAGGCATGATCTGCCCTTAACAAAGCTGAACTGGGTCAGGTCAAGTGTTTGGAGGTTCCCAATGTCTTTGTTAATGAGTTCCATGATGATGCGCTCCATAGCCTTGCAGACCAGGCAAGTCAGGCTTATGGGGTGATAGTTATCAGGGTCAGTTGTGGCCCCTCCTTTGTGGAGTGGAATAACCATTGCTGTGCACCATTCTATGGGCACGTAGCCTGTGGAGAGGCTGAGGTTGAACGGTGTGTTTAGGTGGCGGGTTAGTTCGTTCTGTAGTTTGTGTAAGGCGCAGCCTGGGACACCATTTGTCCCTACTGATGCTGTGCTTTTGGCTTTTGAAAGGGCTGTTTTCACCTGTGCATCTGTGATTTCCGGGACACTACACTTTTCCGATATTGTTGTAGACCCTTTTGGGGGTGAGAGGAGGGTGAAGTTTGCACTGAATCTATCTGCCAGGATGTTGGCAATATCAGTAGGTTCAGTATATTTTGTGCTATTTTGCACTGCCTCAGAGCATATCTGTGAGTTGCCACTTAGATTCTTGACATAGCTAAAGAAGGCTTTGTGGTTATCTTTTGAATCATTGGCTATTTTTCTTTTGAAGTTAGCCTTGGATGATTACATGAGGGACCTTAGTTTCTTACTGATACTGATCAAGGATGTCTTTCCTTCTTGGGATTTGCTTTTTTTCTGAACTAGTTTCCTCCTTCTATTGTATAGCCTGTATTATGGCAGAGATCCACCAGACAGGTTTCCTTCTCTTAGGGTTGTGAGTCTTGGTTTTGCTAGTGATGGCACAATCCGTGCATCCTTGTAGGTGCTCATAGACTGTATTTGTAAAGTTTCCTGCATCTTGGACACTGTTATCCTTTAGTGTGGGGGCTGTGAAACTTACCACCTCTGTCTTAAGTAAGGTGAAGTTTACTATAGAAAAGTTTTCACTGTTGTTTCCTTGGTTGGGGGTGGTGGTGTGGTGTGGACATCCAGAGTGATTAGTTTATGGTCTGATCTAACCAGTGATGGGTTGACCTCCGGTGCGGAACACCTGCTGCCCATGTTGGTGATGACCAGGTCCAATATGTTTTCACCTCTGGTAGGGGAGTTTACCAGCTGATCCAGGGCATTTGAGTTGATAAATTCCAGGAAGCGCTGGACCTGGGAGCTTGTACTTAAGTAGTTTTCCCAGTTAATGGTAGGGTAATTGAAATTGCCCAATTTCAGGGTGTTCGGTAGAACCTTCATGTTTTCCAGGGTCTCCAGAAAGGTGGAGTGGTGGTCCTGGTTCACAGAAGGTGATCTGTAGCAGGCCACAATTTGCATTGTAGATTTGCCCGATGTTAGTTGCACATGGATGATCTCAGAGGTATCATGCTGCACCACTAACCTGGAGGTGTAGGTATCCTTGATGAATATGGATACACCCCCTCCTTTTGTTATTCAGTCCATGTTCTGTGGCCGAAATGTGTGGTATGAGTTGTAGCCCAGTATTGCTGGGGTGCTTTGTGGAGCCTTGAACCAGGTTTTAGTTACTGCACAGATGTCGACGTTCTCCATACTGAGCAGTGCTTCAAGTGCGTGCATTTTGAGATTTAAACTCCTGGTGTTGAGTATCATAACCCTCATTTTTTTATTTGTGCTGTTTATGGAGGTGGGTTTGACTTTTGAGCCTTGCCGAAAAAAGGCACTATGGGGGCAGCAAGACCCTTGGCCAGTATTCAAAAGCCTAGGGATGACAGGTGCACTCCGTATCTTGCAAAGCAACGAGGCTTGTTGAGCATGTTGTCCCAGGCTGACAGACACTGGATCCCATTTTGACACCAGAAGCTTAGCCAATTGTTGAAAATGATCATTTTTTTCTTTATACTGAGGTATCATTCTTGGTGATTGTAAGATGCTACTCAGGGCAGGGTCATACCCGACTGGGCTACATGATCAGAGAGCTCTTCCATGCCTCTTTTCATGTAGTCCAGGGAGGTACATCTAAGGTCATTCACACCAACATGAACAATGACAGAGTCATATTTGTACTTGTTCTGGAGTGACCTGAGTGCTTTTGTTATGTGGCGGATTCTGGCTCCTGACAGGCAGCTAACCGTAACCTTCTCCTTGTCCAGCCTAGTGAGTGGGACGTCAGTGTGCCTGACTATAGAGTTGCCTATTACTAGTGTGTTAGTTATGTTATTTTGCCTTAAGGGCTGTGATTGTGTGGCACTGATTTTGTATTTTATGTGTTGTCTGGTTTGTGATGGGAGGTGCAGGTTTTTTGGGTGTCTGCTTTGGAGATCTCTGATGCTTTTGCAGGTTTTTATTTAGAGTGACTGAGTACGGTTTTGTGTATTTATGTCTATTTTTTGCCAGTGCTTGTTTAGTATGTCTATGTGAGGCTGGAGGTGTGGTGCAAGTGTTGACCTTCTTCTTCTTATGACTGCCTGTTCCAGTCTTGGGTGGAGAGAGCTTAGCCTCCAGTTTAGCTATATAATTGCATCTCTCGCATATGTTAATGTTTTGTGGTAGGAGGAGAGGGTTGTCTGTTTATATGAGGCAGTTATAACATTGCCTCAGGATACCTTAGTTCACCAGCTGGACTGGAGAGTATATGTGAAATTGCCCTTTGGTCATGCCTGAATAGTAGGGTGAGCTGCTTAGTTGCTTGTTTGGTGAGGGGTGAATAATGAGCCTTGCCCTGCTGGGCAATCAAGTGTCGGGGTATATTAGTGCTTGCTATTAGGTCTGAGCAAGTGCTGGATTGTAGGATGGTTTTTAAGTGCTTAGGTTGAGAGTTAGACTACTTTCAAGGTAAAAACTGAAGAGGAGACTTGGTGGAGCCGGGAATAATTTAGCACTAGCTAACTGGTGCTGCCCAGACGTGCGAAACCATGTGAACGTGTTTTTTACAGCAGGGAAATGAAAGAGATAGAAATTAGTCCAGAATGGCCTCTTGTTTACTTCTACATCTTTACTAGCTCAGTCCCTCTGTTTAGCCAATCAGTACAGGTCCATTTCTCCCTCCTTAGTGTCCATCCTTTCATACAACTCTTCATACGCCTTATCCTTAACTTTCGCCACCTCTCTCTTTGCCATGTAACACATCTCCTTTTACTCCAGTCTACTTTCTTCATCTCTCTGACAATCCCACTTCTTTGCCAACCTCTTTCTCTGTATACTCTCCTGTACTTCCTCGTTCCACCAGCAGGTCTCCTTGTCCTCCTTCCTCTGTCCAGATGTCACACCAAGCACATTTCTAGCATTCCCCCTTAATAGCTCTGCTGTAGTTACCCAGCTGTTTGGTAACTCTTACCTGTCACCCAGTGCCTGTCTTAACTCTTCCCTGAACTCCACCTCACGATCACCCTTTTTCAATTTCCACCATTTGATCCTTGGTGCTGCCCTCACACTCATCCTCCACTTCTTGATCACCAGTGTCATCCTACAAACCACCATCCTATGCTGCCTAACTATACTTTCCCCTGCCACCACTTTACAGTCTCCAATCTCCTTCAGACTGGCCCTTCTACATAAGATATAATCCACCTGTGTGCATCTTCCTCCACTCTTGTATGTCACCCTATGCTTCTCCCTCTTGTTAAAATTCATATTCACCACAGCCATTTTTGCAAAGTCCACTACCATCTGACCTTCTGCATTCCTTTGCTTAACACCATACCTACCTATCACTTCCTCATCCCCTGTGTTCCCTTCACCAACATGCCCATTGAAATCTTCTCCAATCACCATTCTCTCATCCTTGGGTACACTCACCAGCACTTCATCCAACTCACTCCAAAATTGTTCTTTCTCATCCATCGCAAACCCAACTTGCAGAGCATATGCACTGACAACATTCATTATTACACCATCAGTTTCAAGCTTCATAAACATCACTCTATCCGACACTCTTTTCACCTCCAAAACTCTCTTGCCATACTGTTCCTTCAGGATAACCCTACCCTATTTCTCTTCCCATCCACACTATGATAGTACAATTTGAACCCACCTCCAATACACCTTACTTCCCTTTCATCTGGTCTCTTGTACGCACAATATATCAACCTTCCTTCTGTCCATCATATCAGCTAGCTCTCTCCCTATACCAGTCATGCTGCCAACATTCAAAGTTCCTACCCTCACTACCACAATCCTAACCTTTCTCCTCTCTTCCTGCCTTTGGGCATGCCTTCCCCCTCTTCTTCTCCTTCTCCTCCTTCAGCCAACAGTAGCTCAATTTCTGCCAGCACCCTGTCGGCTAACAGTACTGGCTTTGCACAAATGTTTAATGACATTTTTAATTACAAGAGCCATATTATCCTGTCTGTCAAAGGTACTAGGGAAATGTGCTCAAATGCAAGTTCTCAGATACTTTACGGACAACAGCCTTATCGCCTGGCTGCAGCATGGTTTCAGCTCACACCACAGCACTTCAACTGTCCTTGTAAACTTTATCACCACAGTAAATCAGAGTAGGAATAATGAAAAATAAGTTTCAGTAGCATTCCTAGAAATGACTATGGTATTTGACACCCCTCCTCTCATCATAAACTGATACTCAGATTATCCTCACTAGGTTTAGGAGGCTCATCAGAAAGGATGCAGGCAGTAAAACGGCAGCATGAGATTTCCTCCTTTCCATCCATAATAGAGTCCTGCAAGGATCAGTTCTTGATCCTCTGCTTTTTATATCTTCACCAGTGATCTGCAAACTGCAATGAAACCTGTATCCATTATTTAATCTGCAGATGAGTCTACACTAATCTGCTCATCTAAAAACCTAGCTACACTACAACTGCTCACCTAGGAAACTCTCATCTCCATCGATCCCTTGTTAATGACTTGTATTTACTGCTACCCCACCCCAAAAAAATTAACTGATCCTATCCACTCCCAAGTAATTATCCACCCACAAACAAATATTTTCTATTGCCTCCTCCAATAATACCAAGATAGAGATAGTAATTAATATCAAACTATTCGGTGTCCTTATTGATGACAACCTAAACATTGACTACCATGTAAAACAGGTCCCTATCATTCCAGTGAAAAATCAGTTCAGCGAATGGCATTTTCAGTGCATTTGCATTGAACTTGCAGTTCGTCGAACTGTTCATACTGAGATTGCAGTACAGTGAGGATCGAGAAATGTTCCCTATCCCCACTGTCGTGTGATCTTGGAGTTGGTATATGTAATTAATTGGGGGTGTGGGGGTACCACCCCCCACATGAGGGGAAATCGATGAATGTCATTTCCGTTTAAATGCCGTTCGCTGAACCGATGGTTTGATGTAGTGATATAGACCCAGTAAAACATGCAATAAATAAAACTCATTACAGATTTGGGACACTCTCTAGGATCAAACCATACCTGACAGACGATAGAATAACCACTGCCTCTGGTTACGTCCCCCTCAGCTTCTCTATGCCACATCATAATTATCAACCTGCAATCCACCTTCCACTCTTCACTAGACCAGTACTATAATAAACTAGAAAAATCTGATTCAAATCACAGCTATGGATCCCACCACTCTATATGCTGCATACCACTACATTGGCTTGAGCTACAACCCTCTCTAATCCACTCATAGTTAGTGGCCACCCACAAAATCATGTACACCCTGATAAACAACAAAATCATATACACCCTGATAAATGTCCAAGTCTTAACAACATAATTCAGCATTAACCAACAAAATCATATACACCCTGATAAATGTCCAAGTTTAAAGAAGACAATCCAGCATTAACCTAAAAAATTATATACACCCAGATAAATGTCCAAGTCTAAACAACATAATCCAGCATTAACCCACAAAATCATATACACCCAGATAAATGTCCAAATCTAAACCACATAATCCAGCATTATATCCCCAGTAGATCAATGCACTCTACTGACTGACTGCTGCTGTCTGTAAACAAATGCAATAATTTGGCTGGAAATGCACTCTGCTCCTGTTACACCTTAAAAGTATGGAACTGAGGATCTCTTTACCCCTAGCTCTTAGAGAAATAGAAAATGCTAGCATTTCTGCAACTAAAGCAATATCTATGTGACACATGGCTATGCTCATGCTCCACTCATGGCTGACCCACTTACCGTAAACCTAACTACAAACCTACATCTCATTCAGCTCTGCAACTTCCTTCTGTCCTTATTCCTCCCCGGTCAGTTATAGTGATGTTTTCCATTCTAAATGCCTCCACTCAAGCCTACTCTACTCCAACAATTTCCACACTGTACATTAGCCACAGTCTTGTACATTTTGACTACTGCATACACAATGATGTATTGTTAGGACTCCCATAATGCTCTTTGTTTACTTACCACAGCTTTACTCTGTTATGCTCTGTTTGATATGTCTAATTTATAATGACTGTGAAGGTTTTCTTCCCGGGCCTCTGTTGAAAAGGGGCAACTTTTTTGCCCAGACAGCACATCCTAGTAAGCAAATGCAATGCATAAAATAAATAAATAAACCATCAGCCAACTCACATACTAGAAACCTATCCTGCTAGGTGGCAAACATAGTTTGAATGCTCGATACTTGTAAGAACAAGCAGCAATTTCCTGCAGAAAGGTGTAACTTTATCCATTGATATATCTGCTACACTCAGTCTGCTTTTGGGTTATGCGTAAACTGTACACGCTCTGCTATCTTATCTGCTCATAAAGATTTTAGCTTCATGCAGAGGATACTGCATAGCTCTTTGCAGACGCAATTCCCAGAATCGGATCTAGCTTCATGCTGAGGATGCTGCATAGCTCTTTGCAGACACAATTCCCAGAATCGGATATAGCTTCATGCTGAGGATGCTGCATAGCTCTTTGCAGACACAATTCCCAGAATCGGATATAGCTTCATGCTGAGGAAGCTGTATAGCTCTTTGTAGGCACAATTCCCAGAATCGGATATAGCTTCATGCTGAGGATGCTGTATAGCTCTTTGCAGGCGCAATTCCCAGAATCGGATATAGCTTCATGCTGAGGATGCTGCATAGCTCTTTGCAGGCGCAATTCCCAGAATCGGATATAGCTTCATGCTGAGGATGCTGCATAGCTCTTTGCAGGCACAATTCCCAGAATCAGATATAGCTTCATGCTGAGTTTGCTGCATAGCTCTTTGCAGGCACAATTCCCAGAATCGGATATAGCTTCCTGCTGAGGATGCTGCATAGCTCTTTGCAGGCACAATTCCCAGAATCGATATAGCTTCATGCTGAGGATGCTGCATAGCTCTTTGCAGGCACAATTCCCAGAATCGGATATAGCTTCATGCTGAGGATGCTGCATAGCTCTTTGCAGGCACAATTCCCAGAATCGGATATAGCTTCATGCTGAGGATGCTGCATAGCTCTTTGCAGGCACAATTCCCAGAATTGGATATAGCTTCATGCTGAGGATGCTGCATAGCTCTTTGCAGGCACAATTCCCAGAATTGGATATAGTTTCATGCTAAGGATGCTGCATAGCTCTTTGCAGGCACAATTCCCAGAATCGGATATAGCTTCATGCTGAGTTTGCTGCATAGCTCTTTGCAGGTACAATTCCCAGAATCAGATATAGCTTCATGCTGAGGATGCTGCATAGCTCTTTGCAGGCACAATTCCCAGAATCGGATATAGCTTCATGCTGAGAATGCTGCATAGCTCTTTGCAGGCACAATTCCCAGAATCAGATATAGCTTCATACTGAGGATGCTGCCTAGCTCTTTGCAGGCACAATTCCCAGAATCAGATATAGCTTCATGCTGAGGATTCTGCCTAGCTCTTTGCAGACACAATTTCCAGAATCAGATATAGCTTCATGCAGAGGATGCTGCCTAACTCTTTGCAGGCACAATTCCCAGAATCGGATATAGCTTCATGCAGAGGAAGCTGCCTAGCTCTTTGCAGGCACAATTCCCAGAATTGGATATAGCTTCATGCTGAGGAAGCTGCCTAGCTCTTTGCAGGTGCAATTCCCAGAATCGGATATAGCTTCATGCTGAGGAAGCTGCCTAGCTCTTTGCAGGCGCAATTCCCAGAATCGGATATAGCTTCATGCTGAGGACGCTGCCTAGCTCTTTGCAGACGCAATTCCCAGAATCGGATATAGCTTCGTGCTGAGGACGCTGCCTAGCTCTTTACAGGCACAATTTCCAGAATCAGATATAGCTTCATGCTGAGGACGCTGCCTAGCTCTTTGCAGACACAATTCCCAGAATCGGATATAGCTTCATGCTGAGGACACTGCCTAGCTCTTTGCAGACACAATTCCCAGAATCGGATATAGCTTCATGCTGAGGATACTGCATAGCTCTTTGCAGACACAATTCCCAGAATTGGATATAGCTTCATGCTGAGGATGCTGTATAGCTCTTTGTAGGCACAATTCCCAGAATCGGATCTAGCTTCATGCTGAGGATGCTGCATAGCTCTTTGCAGACACAATTCCCAGAATCGGATCTAGCTTCATACTGAGGATGCTGTGTAGCTCTTTACAGGCACAATTCCCAGAATCAGATATAGCTTCATGCTGAGGATGCTGCATAGCTCTTTACAGGCACAATTCCCAGAATCGGATATAGTTTCATGCTGAGGACGCTGCATAGCTCTTTGCAGGCACAATTCCCAGAATCTGATATAGCTTCACGCTGAGGATGCTGCATAGCTCTTTGCAGGTACAATTCCCAGAATCGGATATAGCTTCATGCTGAGGATGCTGCATAGCTCTTTGCAGGCACAATTCCCAGAATCGGATATAGCTTCATGCTGAGGATGCTGCATAACTCTTTGCAGGCACAATTCCCAGAATCAGATATTTTTGCTTTGCTCCTCATGCTTCTGTGGTCAGATGTGATGCTTCTTTTCGGGATAGTTCGGACTTCGTCTGTATTGAGTCTGTACATGTCAGCTTGGATGAAGCTGTAAATGTAATTTCATCTCTATATCCAACTTACTGTGACCTGAAGTCACAAGACTGACTAAATCTTATTGGAGAGAAACTTTCCCATCTTTGTTAACCAAAAAAAAAAAGGGTTACCTCCATTACTCGGAAAACCTATTTTGAAAAGATGACGTTCAAAAAGTACTCTCGCATTTCCAAACTTCAATTACCATTATACAGAAAGTTGTATGAATTTAAATGTATGTTTATCTGAGATTACAGCCTTTTAGATTGTCGTATGCCCTGCTTAAGATCTTACCACAGCACTGAGGTGACCCTTAATGGGCTAGCAAGGGACCTCCAAATGGTGAGAAATTGTGATTACATTCTGTCTTGTTTTTATCTTGATCACTTACTGCTGTTTGTTGCTGTTAAGTTTGATATCCTAATCAAAACCTCAGGTGCTGTTGTAGACTGAACAATTTGTACTTAGATTTTTTCTTTTTTTTAGCCTCTTGAATTATTGGTTACATTCAGTAGGTTATCCCTTGGACTAACTCCTATAATTATGGCACGTTGCCAAACATCTGGTGATTTATCCTATTGCCAGGACTAAGGAACAATGTCTCATGCACTGGGGTGACCCTGATGTGATTACTGCAATACCATTTACATTAGACATATGGATGTATATCTGTATAGACTTTGTAATTTGTCAGACATACTTGTGTAGGAGTGTGGTGCTCCTTTCATATTGAAGTTTTTTCTCCATGATCTAACTGGTTACAAAGTGCAGACAGATCAATATATAAGATGCTTATTATTACTCATTACTTATTGTCAGATTCCATGCCTTAAATAACCTAGATGCTATTTATTTAACAGAGGACGTTGAGCCTTATGTCCTAGTTAGGCCACAAAGGTCATCATGTGAAGGGTTGCTAGATATTTGTTTTATTTATTTCTCCTTTTGTAACATGTTTGTCCTTCTAGACAAATATCGTCTTTTCAAGGGAGGCCCGAGTTGGTATTTACAATACTAGGGGAAATTTCTCCAGGGCATCAGGCAACTTCCCCTACTCATCATTGTATTGAGTGGGACCCATTTTGCTGGAGAACTTCCTGCTTTCATTCCAGGGCAGAGGCGGCTCAGAGAAACAGGGAGGCAGATGGAGATAGAAGCAGATGGAGTGGTGTGAGAAATGGAGAAGAAAGCAGCTATGAAGACCAAAGAACGTGCGCAGGATTCTGAGGAGATGTTTAAAACAAATCTGTTTGATGGGGGTGAGTCGGCAAATGCTTGTTTTATAATTACAACCCTCCAGTTGGGAGGGTTTTGGGATGATTTACTTAAAGAAATGGTGATGCAGAGTGAGACAGAAAGTAAAGGCGATGTTTCCTGGAAGAATTTATGGAGGAACATACCAAAGGAGGCTGCAGAGAGACAATCCTGAAGAATAGTGGTGAGATGGAAAATAAGACATATGCAGAAAAAGTAAAAGAAGGCCAAAGGGGGAGTAGCAGATGTAAATGAAAGATGGAAGCACATGGCAAGGATTCAAAGTAAAGAAGACAAAGCAATAGACAGGTATGAAGTATGGAGCAATTTAATAGCTCCTTTGGGTGTAAAAGCAGATGAGGTAAGAGCATGTACTCTTATAAGTTTATAGGTTCATAAATGGTTACTTGGCTTTTAGCCCTAGGGCCTTTATAAGCCTAGCCATGTTATACTCTTGTTCCCTTATTGACCAACTTGTGTGGTCTATATTTGCAGCACTAGTCTATGATGCCCATATCCAAGAGGGACATACGTGCCACCCTTGGGGTTAATTTATGATCTGCTACCTAGTTGTCTAAGTTATGATAAAATAGGGTCATTGAGGAGCTCTGTTTTATGTGAATTGGGAGTTTGTTCTAGAGGGATGTCAATCTCTGGGAGACGTATCTGTTTCTCCAGCATGTTCTGTTCATATTGTAGGCTAGGTTAAGATCCCTAGAGTGAGTGACTCATCCCCTTTGACTTGCAGATGTGCAGCATTTCCACTAGGCCAGGGTCCAAGACTGCTCTGTAGGCCAGACACAAGTCACCTCTCAGAAGCTTATAAGATACAGAATACAGTGACAGGACCTTCAGTCTGTTCATGCAGATCATGTGTTGATGCCCCTGAATTTTCTTGGTGTGAAACCTCTGAGGTGTCTCCAGTTGCTGCAGGGGTCGGTTGAGGTACATACAGAAAGAAATATTATACTCTATTAGTGGTCTGATGAGGGATGAGTACAGGAGCATTACAACATCCTTAGCTCTGGATGTGATGGCATTACTTATGAGATGTGCAGTGTAGAAGGCCTTCCTTACCACTGTGCACGCATGGTGATTGAAGTTAAGGTTACTATCAACTTGTGTTCCCAAATCTCTCACCGCAGCATTTGAGCTAAGGGTGTACTGTTAATATTCTAATTTGCAGGAGCTTCCCCTTTGCCAAAAAGGATGATAGTGCACTTTTTGTGTTTATTTTAAATCCATGGCTTTGGCTAATTATTTGTCTGTATAAGTTGCCTTTTCTATGTCCCTTATTAACAAAGGGACATTTTGTGACATATCTGAGACTGGGTTTCAATGGAAAATTTTCTTGGGGAATATGAAAAAAAAAGACTGTAACCCATAGAATCTTTGTGTTAAATGCATTTAACAAATAAACAAAAAAGAGAATTAATGTACTATTTTGAACAGAGGTGGAAAGAGAGAGTTTGAAAGATCACTTGAAAACTTTATGTAAATAAGTACTGGATATTGCAAAAGTTTATCATAAGGGGGTTATGGACTTGTGGGTGGGAATGTAAGATAGAGAAATTATATATATATTCCGAGCAAGATAAATGAGTAGGGGAATAGTGGTGTCATAAAATACTGAGGACAACTGAAAACGTTTTAACTTTTTTTTGTGGAAAAGGACATTTGATAAGTAACTGTGATAAAAAATGTTATATTTGTGACAAAATGAGACATGATGCAAAAATGTGAATTGAAATGTCATAAATGTAAAGAAAATTGGACATTTATGGATAGATTGCAAAAACAAAAATAACAGTAAGGGTAAGACAAAGTAAGGAGAAATTTGGGCCTAATTATTTTATGGCTACAATAGATGTAGTGAATTTATTCACAGTAATTCCACACATAGAAGGTTTGGAAATGTTTGAGGCCAGCTTATTAAAATTTAGTGGTATGAAAGGCTCAAAATGTAGATTTTTGACAGAATTGATGGAAATTGTTCTTGAAAACAATTTTTATACATGAATGAAGAATATTATAAACAAAAAACTGGTGTGGCCATGGGGGCAAGATGTGCCCCAATATATGCTAACTTGGTTTTAACACACTGGGAGACAGAGCATGTCTTCACATCTCCTTTTTGGAACAAAATTGCTGCTTATTTACGATATCTGGATGATATACTTATTGTTTGGAAGGGAAGTAAGGATGAATTTACTGAATTTGTAGAATTTTTGGGTACGACATCTAGTTTTCTAAAATTCACCAATCAAATTTATGATAATGATTGTGAATTTTTAGACATAGTTTTTTTCATTTCACAATAATAACATACAATCCAATATTTTCAGGAAAAATACTTTTTCAAATTCTTTTTTACATTTTGACAGCTGTCATCCGTACCACCAAAAGAATTTAGTTAAGGGCCAGATGGTCAGGCTGTCCAGAATAATTAGCAACGATAAAGTATTTAATCATGAGATGGAAAAACTATTAACATGTTTTTAGATAGGGGTTATCCCCATGATCTATTACCTAATATTAAGAAAGAGATTAATATTAAAAGGTATTCATTGTATAGACCTATTATCAAATTTGGTGTTATTAACACAATGGAAGTTAAACAATTAGTGTCCAGACAAGATACTTTTATTTTACCCTATAACGAAACATCTCCTGAAATTGCGAGCATTATTCATGAAACTTGGACCAGTGTTATTAGTAGCAATGGAGAAGTAGTAGAAGTGGTAGGTACATATCCCAAGATCACTTACATTAGAGGTAGAAATCTTAAAGATATTTTTGAAACTAGTACCAACATTGATAATTTTAAAAGGTCGAGAATGAGTAAATGTGGAGCATGCCAGGTTTGTAAATACATTAATGATGGCCCATATGTTGCTATAACAAATTTTGGCAAAACAATTAGATGCCCAGGCCATTGTAATTGTAATTCAACTATGGTTGTATATGTAGCAACTTGCTCCACATGCCAAGCATTTTATGTTGGCAAAACCATCAGGAAGCTTAGAGTACGTATAGGTGAACATGTAAGGGACATCAAAACACACAAAAACACCAGTGCCTTATACAACCATAGTGTTAGATGTTCAAACTTTAAGAGGTTCTTATTTTTTATTATTGACAGAATGCCACACAACGTGCATAAGGGAGGTGATGAAAAAGTTATTCTGGAAGCTAAGGAATGCATTTGACAACTTAGGGTGAATGCCTGTACTTTGCCAGGCATTAATGATTATATTTCTATTTCTAGTGTACTTAAACTTAGATCATATTTTATTTAAGTATGATTTTAATAATTTTAACAATTTTAACATTTTAATTAATATTTACATACAATTTACCTTTATTAATACATTCATAATTTATTACATTTTAGAATAGACATCATGTATTGGACTCATTTACTATTACACACTTGATATTTATTTATAAATATATAAATTCACATACATATTAAACACATCAAGTGAGTAGTATCGTAGATTCATTGTAGTAGTATCAGATATTATCAAATTTATATTTACGTATGTGTTTACTACATTTAAATTTTGTAAACTTTTGTATTTTTGTGACTGCTGTTCATCTTTTAACTTTTTTATCTATTTACTGTTTACCAAACATTTATTTGGACAATAACTGTAAGGTCTTATTCATTATTTCACAGCATTGGTCATTTGTTTTGAGGCTTAGACTAATTCCAGTGTTTATTTAGCAACAATCATGCAATTATATAATTATTCAATTAATTTAACAATTTCATTTAAAGTATTTAAGGGATGGCTTTTATTCTGAAGAATTTGTACTCTGAAGATGCCATTTATGATATTGGGTGAAAGCGCTTAGTACATGGATACAATTATTTTTGTCGATGTATCATCGTTTTTATTTATTTATTTATTAAAACGTTTAATCAACCTACTAGTATTTTACGGTTTACTGAGTGGCTTTTTAGCTTACCAGTTGTTCTACAATACATTCAGAATTTGAAAGATCATTTGAAAACGTTATGTAAATAAGTACTGGATATTGCAAAAGTTTATCATAAGGGGGTTATGGACTTGTGGGTGGGAATGTAAAATAGAGAAATTATATATATATTCCGAGCAAGATAAATGAGTAGGGGAATAGTGGTGTCATAAAATACTGAGCACAACTGAAAACGTTTTAACTTTTTTTGTGGAAAAGGACATTTGATAAGTAACTGTGATAAAAAATGTTATATTTGTGACAAAATGAGACATGCAAAAATGTGAATTGAAATGTCATAAATGTAAAAAAATTGGACATTTATGGATAGATTGCAAAAAGAAAAATAACAGTAAAGAAATAGAGAAGAAAATAAATAAAATACATTTTAGAAGTAGTAGAAATAGAATAAAAATTAGAAGAGAAGAGAAAATAAAGCAGATGTAGAAAATGGTTCTGAAATAAATGATGAAGACATAAACCGGTGGGGGGGGGGGGTAGTAAAAGGGAAAATTATATTTGTAAAAGGGTAAAAGACAAAAAATGAACATTTTAAAGGATAAGTGCAAAAGGAAAAAAACGAATGAAAAAGAGTGTATAGAGCTAATGATTGGGGGTTGATATAACGGTTAAGGTGTTTAACTTATAGACACAAGGTCCAGAGTTTGATTCTCACCTTTTGGGGGGAAATTGGTTAGGCTTAGAATGGTATTAAGAAAGCTTGCCTTATGAAACCACAAATCTAAGGAAAGAGGAAGATGAAAATTTTAGATTTCTTTCTGTAAATATGAATAGTATTAAGAATAAAGGAAGAATATGAATTTTGGAGTGGTGTAATACATGTGATATAGATGCAATCATATTAGAAGACAATATTTTTAAAAATGAAAAGAGATCACAAACAAATAAACTATGGGGAAGAAAGATATTCTGTAGTTTGAGAAATGATAGAAGTTATAGAATAGCGGCATTCTGTAGAAATATAGTAAAGATATCACATGTAACTTTCACAAAAACGAGAAGCTTAACCATTGTAGATTTAAAGTGGAAAGAACAAGTCTATAGAATTATAACATTATATGCTTGTACTAAGTGTAAAGTAAGGAAATGATTATTTCATCAGATTTTAGACAGTGTAGTGGTAAATATGAATATTATAATTGGAGACTTTAATTGGGATTTAAGAGGCAATGGAGTATTTAAATCTTGTCAGTGGAATTTATGGTTATTCTGATGAAGTCTTCAGTGGAGACACAAAAACACTAAATCTACTTTGAAAGTTTAATAAACTAGTGAAATAAATGGTATGTTGGTCTTTTGAGTGGCTGCCAGCCTGGGCATTTTAGGGTTGACAGCTTTTCATGTCAAGAATTCTGGACATGTACGTGAAAGCAAAATGTGTGTAGAATAGATGTATGCTTTTCACCTCCCCTGAAAGAGTGGTGTAAGACATGGATGGCCTATAAGTTGTATACTCTGCATAACTTATGAATATGATAGTATGTGAAATAAATTACAAAATGAAGGATGTGGAGTTTATAGCATCTGTAGGGTTAAGAATTCCAGGTCTGTTAATATATGCAGATGATATAATAATTGGAAAAAAAATTTTTATTAGTATTACTTTGTACAAACATATTCTTCTGTTCTTCAGTGTCATTGAGCAATGTCCCTTACGTCTACACTGTCTAGAAAAATTCTGGACAGTTGGCAGCCCTATGTCATTTTGGTTTTGGTTAAGTATAGTTTTTTGCCTGGGCTACTACAGGCTGTGTTGATGGTTAAAAAAAGAAAGGAAATGATACATGAAAATTGGTTGAAATTACAAGATGTGGTGAATTAAAAATTTAGGACAAAAATTCACTGCCTTACAAAAGGGATTGTATAGAACTGAAATAGATCATTTTATAGATTATAGATTAGTATTCATAGATTAGTATTAAGCTAACTGCCCTTGTGAGCCATTTTAAGCTTAGCCAATTATCCCTTGTGAGACTCAAACCCTGCACTTTGTGTTTGTAAGGCAAACACTTTAACCATTAGGCTACCCTCCCAACCGGAGGTAGTTGCAACAAGATTTTCTGTTCATTTTGCAATCTGGCTGATAAAGGAAAACAAGGAACACATAAAATAGGCAAAAGAGTAAAAATGATAAATGAGAAAGCATGGAGTAAAGGAAAGACATTAGTGAAACAGTTATGGAAAGATCATATTACTATGAGAACATTTTACAAAAATTGGTCTGAATGGTGGATGATATTTAAGAAAAAATATTAAAAAAATGTTTCTACGGTGGCAGTATGGTCTGAGAAAAGTAGAGAAAGAAAAAAAAAACTATAATGATGCATTGGAAGATTGAGAACATAACTATAGAAAGTACTTTGATAAAGGAAAAGAATTGTATGAAAAAAATCAAGAAAAAAAATCAAGAATTTTTAAATAAGCAAATATATTTTTATAGGGAAAAAAGTATCAAGTTACTAAAGCAGATTTGTAAAATCAGATGGTAGTGTAATGAGAGAAATACACATAAAAGAAGAAATAGAACTCAGGAAAACTTTATGAATAGTATGATGCAATATGCACAAGAAATGTTTAAAAAATAAGGTAGGAAAAATGTGGAAAGCAAAAGAGTTAACAGAGCAACAGAATAAAGACTTAGGAAAAGGGATTTCTTTAAACGAGCTAAAGTATTAGGACAAGTAAATATAGATTCAGCTGCAAGCCTAGATGGAATAGGGTATGAAATGTATAAAAATTTAAGGGGTTGGCAAAAAAATTAAAAAAAATTGAATGAATGGTTAAATGAAGGTTTTATGTATAAAGAATTGCATAACGGAATACTTAAGAAGGAAAATAGAAGACAATTAAAAACTGGGGACTGATAGTATTGAATAATAATGATTATAGGATTTTTATAAAAATATAAGAGATTTGAAACTGCAATAGAAAACATTATGGAAGCTAGTATATATAGAATAAAGGCAAAGAGTTGTCAAGAATTACTAATGATAGAGAAATTGTGGGTGATATGAATATAAAAGAAGAGGCAAAAATCATGATAGGAGATATTAAGGCATGAGGTACAATTGGACATGAAACCTTATTGACAATAATGAAGGAATATTATATTAGTGAATAAGTTAGGAAATTATGTATGCCAGTGTACAGTAGTAATAATAAAGTAAAAGTAGTTGTAAATGGCTGGTTAAGCCAAGATGTATATATGAAGAGTGGTGTAAGACATGGATGGCCTATAAGTTGTATACTCTGCATAACTTATGAATATGATAGTATGTGAAATAAATTGCAAAATGAAGGATGTGGAGTTTATAACACCTGTAGGGTTAAGAATTCCAGGTCTGTTAATATATGCAGATGATATAATAATTGCAAAAAAACAAAATTTGGATAAAACAAGTAATTTACACAAATGAGTGTCTAGATGTGATTTTGATGGTTTTAAATAAATAGAAAAGTAAAGTTGCAAACATTTAGGTGATGTAAAGAACGGAGGTATATATTTTACAATAAATGAAATTTCAGTGTTAGATCTAAAATTTGGGAATAAAGATACAAGCAAAATTCAATGCGGAAAAACAATAAAAGAAATAAAACAAACCTTCTTTTCTGGAGAAAATATAAATTATCATTTAGAAAAAAGATTTACTTAATAAATTCAGTGCTGATGGAAAAATAGCATATTTAGCAAGTGTAAAACACTTTAAAGAAACTTTAAAAAAATGGTAAGCACTTACATCCTATATTAAGAACGTCATCAGATCATGGGTTGTTTTTTATTTTAAAGTATCTTTAAAATGTTTTGGATTTTATGCCTTGTGATCCATTTTATTATTTTGAATATTGTATACTATGGTTCAGAGGAATTCGTTGAGTGGTTTTGAGTTTGCTCATTGATATTTAGCAAGAGTATTTATGCTGCCAACACTATTTATAAAGGATTTATTTCAGAACATTTTAATTTATATATTTATATAGAGTTCTAGATTAAACCCAGTAAAAAGGGGAGTTTTGTATGTAAATAAAATGAAAGGAGGTTTAGGGTTAATTAACCCAGTGGCATATGACACTTAAATAAATTTGTACAAAGTGTTCAAGTAGATAAATGAAAAAGATTAGTAGTCAAACTGTATAAATATAAGCATAATAAATGTTGTGGTATGGTAAAAAAACAGTAAAATAGAAAAAATGCATAAATGAAAAAAGTTACCAAGAAAAAATATTTTTGTGGAAAACAAAAATTGATCTAGAAAAAAGATAGAAATGTGTGGTATAAGCACATCACTTAATCACATAAAACATCACTATTTCAAACTATGGGAAAATATAGATAAAAAAATGTAAGTTATAAAAATAGGAAGCAAATAATATAATCAGAAAGTAGAATGTCAACATGTTTTTTGGAGACTGGTAATAGATTACCAGTAAAAGGAAATATGCCATATAAAAAAATGAGAAAGTGTTTACATTATCAAGAAGAAGGAACTTTGAACATGTGTTTTTGAAATGTAAAAGGATAAAAATGTTTTTAGAAAACTAAGTAAAGAAGATATTTTCAAAGATGTAAAAGTAGTGGATAAAATAAACATGGATAGTTAAATATGGATATTATATGACTAGAAGTAAAGACTATCTTATAAGAATAGATGAAATGTAATTTTATGTATATGGGTTATATGGAAGGAAAGAATAAGTTGTATTATGCTTAATGGTAAATGGATTTTACCAACAATATTAAGTAAAAATGAGATGGTGGTTATGAAAAAAGGAATGGGGTCTAATTGGGACAAAAGCTTAGTATGGTTGTAGAGGAAATTGTGAATATGTGTAAATATATTATCTCTATATTTGTACATTTTTAAATATTTGTAAATATGTTATTATAAATAAGAGTTATTTTTGTATATAAATAAAGGACCCCAACTCACTACCTTGTAGTCATGATTGGCTGTGCATGAGTAAGTACATCCCATACCTAGCGCAGTGGTAGCTGGGTGGATGGTGTGTGAGATGGTGTGAATACCTGTCAGAGTGGAGATATACTTGAGCTCTAAAATCAAAGCAAATAATAGTTTGGAGGATTTGGCAATTGTTTTCAAGAAGGAGTTACTCAAATTGCTGGATAACACTGAAAAGAAAGAATGTATTGTTACAACCCTCCAATCAGGAGGGTAGCAGAATTTCATAGAAAAAGAAGATAATGTTAAAAGTTTTTTTTTTGAGGGTTCATAGTAAATGGAACATGGAGATGGACAGATATGAGGAATGGGACATAGTTATACTTCTTTTGGGTATCAAGACACATAAGGTGATAGCTTTTATTCTGATAAATAAGGTGCTATTTTGTGATATTATTTTTGAAACTGCTCAAAGTATGGAAACATTTTTATGTGAATATGAGAAAAGACAAAATGACAATCAGTGGAATGATTATGTGGTTAAATCGTTCAATTCTGAATAGAAGTTGAAAGAGATACTTAAAATAAATGAAAACGTTTTTGCAAAGAAGTTGGACATTTCTAGCATTTTTTGATAGTAGGGGCAATAGAGAGGGGGATGAGATTGTAGCATTTTTGAAAATGGAAAATGAAAAAAATATATACATATCCCAAGGATTATAACTATTGAGGGTAAAAAGGTGTGACAGCCAAGAACATTTTTTCTTCTTTGTGAACTTGAATGTTATAAATGTAAATAAAAAGCTGGACATATGTGGATGTATTGTAAAGAAAAAGATAATGAACCAGATAGTGAAAATAAGATGCAAGATAAAAAACAAAATGAAGAAGAAATAATAGAAACAATGGAAAGAGAATTAGAGAAAAAAGAAGATGAGATATAAATAGATTTTGAAGTTAGTGATGAGGAAGCCATAAGCTGGAAAGGAGTAAAAGGTAAGAAATGAATTCCACTAGTGAAAGGGTTAACATTGTTTGTTAACATCTTATTAATATATATATATATATATATATATATATATATATATATATATATATATATATATTATATTTTATAAAATGTATTCCTATATGTTAATATATATTTAAAAGGCCACTCATATAGTATCACTCTGAATACTGGAGTCCCTTGCTGTTTACCCTGCTAACACATGACTGCACAGGCAGGTACACAAGACTAACCACATCATCACGTTTCCGATAATCCAACAGTGGTGGTCCTCATCAGCAACAATGTTGAAGCAGTGTACAAGGTCGAGGTGGAACAACTGATTACTTGCTGTGCAGTGTACAAGGTCGAGGTGGAACAACTGATTACTTGCTGTGCAGTGTACAAGGTCGAGGTGGAACAACTGATTACTTGCTGTGCAGTGTACAAGGTCGAGGTGGAACAACTGATTACTTGCTGTGCAGTGTACAAGGTCGAGGTGGAACAACTGATTACTTGCCGTGCAGTGTACAAGGTTGAGGTGGAACAACCGATTACTTGCTGTGCAGTGTACAAGGTTGAGGTGGAACAACTGATTACTTGCTGTGCAGTGTACAAGGTTGAGGTGGAACAACTGATTACTTGTTGAAGCAGTGTACAAGGTCGAGGTGGAACAACTGATTACTTGCTGTGCAGTGTACAAGGTTGAGGTGGAACAACTGATTACTTGTTGAAGCAGTGTACAAGGCTGAGGTGGAACAACTGATTACTTGCTGTGCAGTGTACAAGGTTGAGGTGGAACAACTGATTACTTGCTGAAGCAGTGTACAAGGCTGAGGTGGAACAACTGATTACTTGCTGTGCAGTGTACAAGGTTGAGGTGGAACAACTGATTACTTGCTGTGCAGTGTACAAGGTTGAGGTGGAACAACTGATTACTTGCTGTGCAGTGTACAAGGTTGAGGTGGAACAACTGATTACTTGCTGTGCAGTGTACAAGGTTGAGGTGGAACAACTGATTACTTGCTGTGCAGTGTACAAGGTTGAGGTGGAACAACTGATTACTTGTTGAAGCAGTGTACAAGGTCGAGGTGGAACAACCGATTACTTTTTGAAGCAGTGTACAAGGTTGAGGTGGAACAACTGATTACTTGCTGTGCAGTGTACAAGGTTGAGGTGGAACAACTGATTACTTGCTGTGCAGTGTACAAGGTTGAGGTGGAACAACTGATTACTTGTTGAAGCAGTGTACAAGGTCGAGGTGGAACAACCGATTACTTGTTGAAGCAGTGTACAAGGTTGAGGTGGAACAACTGATTACTTGCTGTGCAGTGTACAAGGTTGAGGTGGAACAACTGATTACTTGCTGTGCAGTGTACAAGGTTGAGGTGGAACAACTGATTACTTGCTGTGCAGTGTACAAGGTTGAGGTGGAACAACTGATTACTTGCTGTGCAGTGTACAAGGTTGAGGTGGAACAACTGATTACTTGCTGTGCAGTGTACAAGGTTGAGGTGGAACAACTGATTACTTGCTGTGCAGTGTATAAGGTTGAGGTGGAACAACTGATTACTTGTTGAAGCAGTGTACAAGGTCGAGGTGGAACAACCGATTACTTGTTGAAGCAGTTTACAAGGTCGAGGTGGAACAACTGATTACTTGCTGTACAGTGTACAAGGTTGAGGTGGAACAACTGATTACTTGTTGAAGCAGTGTACAAGGTCGAGGTGGAACAACTGATTACTTGCTGTGCAGTGTACAAGGTTGAGGTGGAACAACTGATTACTTGTTGAAGCAGTGTACAAGGTTGAGGTGGAACAACTGATTACTTGCTGTGCAGTGTACAAGGTTGAGGTGGAACAACTGATTACTTGCTGTAACACTAACAACTTAGCACTAAATGTGAACAAGACAAAAGAAATAATTGTGGACTATGGGAAAAACCAAAAGGAACATTCACCTCTTTTCCTCAGTGGAGAAACAGTGGAGATGGTGGGAAGCACAATGTTTCTAGGGATGCATATTGATGAGGACTTGTCCTGATCTACCAATACAAATGCCATTGTCAGAAAGGGACATCAGAGGCTACACTTTTTGAGAAGGTTGAGGAGAGCAAACATACCATCAACAGTTCTCACAACCTTCTATAGGTGTACAATAAAAAGGATTCTAACAAACAGCCTCACAGTATGGTATGGAATCTGTTCTCTCTCTCTCTGAGTGAAAGGCTCTCAAGAGAGTGGTGAAGGCAGCCAAGAAGATCAAGATCACCCTACCAGCTATCCAGGTCCTGCACTTGTTCAGATGTCTAGGCAGGGCCAAAGGAATAAGTAAGGACTGCACACACCCTGCTCACAGACTGTTCACTTACCTATCATCTGACAAGCGCTCCCATAGCATAAGATGCAGAACTATGAGATTCAGAAACCACTTCTTTCCACAGGCCATTAGACTGTTGAACTCTTGCAACAATCATGCTCCATGCTGTCCATCTGGGTCATTACGTCACTGTGGAAGACCATCTAAAATTGTATAATAACTTGACTGTCTGTCTCAATGCAATAATAGTGCAATACCCATTAAGTTGAGCCAATTCACTGGTTATCAGGCACAGTAGTAAGATGAGAGAGATGTCTCAGTAGAGTGCAATATCTAATGCTAGTCTGTAACTCAGTCATCAGTCCAATACTCATAAATGTCTCATTCTGGGCAATACTCAATGTAGGTCTTTAATGCAATATCTTACCTCAGTGCTGTGCAACACTTAAGCAAATAAAGAGATCACTATATAATACATGTCAAATTGGGTTTAATTTATGTGCAATATTAAGATTATATAGCTAGAACATGGTATAGAGTAAGTAGTTATTTATATATTAATATCTTGCATTAAGTCTGTGTGATATCTGCACATTTGAGTCTGGAGATATGGAATTTTGTTCAGTTTTTGCACTTTTATCTTTCTGAATGACAATAAAGTTTACTTTAACTTTGACTTTTGACTTTGACATAAAGATAGAGACAGCAAATGTAAAAGTCTGAACTCAGAAGGGAAATGGAAAGGAAATGGCTTAGAAACACTATATTTAAAACATAAATAGCACAGGAGACAATGTTTTACCTTAAACTAAGGAGTAAGGAAGTCAGCAATGTAAGAGTTCTTTCAGTTAATGCTATCAGTATACAAAACGTACAGAGAGGAATGATGATTCTAGAATGGCGTGAAAAAGTGATGCAGATGCTATTAGTTTACAAAACGTACAGAGAGGAATGATGATTCTAGAATGGCGTGAAAAAGTGATGCAGATGCTATTAGTATACAAAATGTACAGAGAGGAATGATGACTCTACAATGGTGTAAAAAAGTGATGCAGATGCTATTAGTATACAAAACATACAGAGAGGAATGATGATTCTAGAATGGCATAAAAAAGTGATGCAGATGCTATTAGTATACAAAACATACAGAGAGGAATGATGATTCTAGAATGGCGTGAAAAAGTGATGCAGATGCTATTAGTATACAAAACGTACAGAGAGGAATGATGATTCTAGAATGGCGTGAAAAAGTGATGCAGATGCTATTAGTATACAAAATGTACAGAGAGGAATGATGACTCTACAATGGTGTAAAAAAGTGATGCAGATGCTATTAGTATACAAAACATACAGAGAGGAATGATGATTCTAGAATGGCATAAAAACGTGATGTAGATGCTATTAGTCTACAAAACATAGAGAGAGGAATTATGATTCTAGAATGGCGTAAAAATGTGATGCAGACATAATTACTTTAGAGGATACATGATTCTTAAATAAAGATTACAAACAGAAAAATATGGAATGGAAAAGTAATATGGAATTTTGGCAATGTGTGCAGTTCATGAATAGTGATTCTATGTAGAAATGTTGTGAAAATTCTAGATATAACATTAGTTAAGATGGAGAGACTCACTATTGCAGATTTAAGGTAGAAGGAAAAGTGTCACCTATAAAGAAAGAGAAAATGTATTTAATCAATTGTTAGATTATGTAGTAATAAACAAATACTATAACAACAGGAGATTTTTAATTTTGATTTAATGAAAAGAAAGAATAAAAAAGATATATGAAAGATGAGAGAAGTTATGCAGTATGGGAATTTGGTATTATGTAACAGAGAGGTATGGACATGTAGAATAGGCATGTTAAAATCTGAAATAAATTATTTCAAAGTGTCTAAAAGCATAAATATAATGGAAGGAGTTTCGGTTGAAACAGGATTTACAGATCATTTTGCTATATATATATATCCATGGAAATAAATGAAAATAAAAATACATTAAACTGCATGTTGTTGTTGTTGTGTCTTTCAGCTTTTTCCGGGTAGGGGTCGCCACAGCGGAACTCCGGTCCGCTAATGATTGGCAGTAGATTTTTACATGCCGAGTTGCCAGCTCTGACGCACAACCTTCAACGAAGGTACACCCATTCACGCATGTCTCCACACAGAAGCCGCTGTAGCTGAGAATCGAACAGGACAATGTCATACTGTGGGGCGACAATGCTACCACAGCTACATTAAACTACATAAGGGTATTAAAACAATAAAAGGAAAAATAAATGAAAAAGTATGGAATGAAAAAGAGAAAAGAGATAATACAGTTATGCTGAGATCACATTATCATGAGGAAGTTTTATAACAACTGGTCAAAATGGTGGTTTATTTTTAAAAGAAAATAGAAAAGATACTTTTTACAATGTCAACATGAGACAAGAAATATGGGAAAATTATCATATATTAGAACACACGGAGATGTGTCTGAAAATTTAGAAAGAAACAAAAGAGTGTTATGATAAATAGAGCTATATAAAAGAAACAAAAAGTTAATTATGTAAACAACTATATAAAAGAAACTGAAAAAGTTAATTATGTAAACAAAGGTATGTACTAGAAGTCAACTTCAAATCATAGATATAATAAAGCATGTAGAAGAAATTTTTAAAACAACAAGAAGAGAATACAATATAACATGAAGATTAAAAAATTCAGAAGAAATGAATAAAGAAATTGAAAAAGAACATACTCTAGATGAAGTAGACATAGTATTTAAATGTTTAAATATAGATTCAGCAAGTCCTAATGGCATTGGGTTTGAAATGTATAATAACCTAGAGGAATGGCAAAAAAATATTTGTTGCAAGTTTTCAATGGTTAAATTAAGGTTTTAAGCATAAGAAATTATGCAGTGGCAGAATGGAGAAAAAAGAAGATATAAAGAACTGGAGACCAGTAATATTGAATAATATGGAACACAGTATGTTTATGGATGACGCAGTGGTGCAGTGGTAGCATTGTTGCCTCACAGCAAGAGGTTCTCTGGTTCAATTCAATTCTTGACTAGAGTACCTTCTGTGTGGAGTCTGCATGTCCTCCCTGTGTTCTTGTGGGTTTCCTACGGTTTCCCACCACATTCAAAGGCATGCATCTGGAGCATTTCTCCCTGGGCCTCCATTGAAAATTGGCTTTGTTTCAAGTCAGACTTTCCCAGTTAACAAATGTTAAATAAATAAAAAAATAATAATAATTTTATTTTATTATTTATTTTATTTTACATTTGTTTACTGTGAAAGTCTGACTAGATACATGTTCTTTTTCAGCGGTGGCCCGAGGAGAAAAGCTCCACATTGAACATACAGAAATACAATATATTGATCGTATACATAGGATGAAGAAGTTAAAATACTAGGTTAGACAAACAGCTATACATAAAGGGTAATTAATGGGTTACTGAGCTACATGATACATAAGTTTTAACCAAAACAATAAGAATCAAACGATTAAACAAAAACTAGACAGACATTACATCATTATACGTATCTGTGCAAATAGAGAGACAAGCTGACAGTACACCTATCTGAGTGTAGTCTACAAGTAAATTGAGATGTGTAGTCCGAATACGTCATCAGCTCTATAGTGGTAAATACTGTGTAATGTTAGTATGCAAAAAGGAGTAGGTAATGGAATAGACAGAGGCAGAATGGTTTAGACTGCAAGTGAAGCCAAGGTAATACAGAAACAGACTTGAAAATAAGATGTCCTATATTATGAAAGAAAGATTATATGGTATAAAAGGAAAAGGATGTCAAGAATCATTAATGATAAGAGAAATGGTAAATGATATTTTAGAAGTTAATTAAGCATTTGACTCAACTGAACATGAAATGTTATGGGCTATAATGAAAGGGTATAATTTCAGTAATAAAGCTAAGAATGTATGTCACTTCATTGATTTAATAAAGAAGAAATAGAGACGGATAAAGACATAAGAACAGGATGTGCAGTAAGTAGCATTTTATTTGCTTTAGTCATGAATATGATTGTTAATTTAATACTAAAATGAATAATGTGAAATATTTTATGCAAAAAGATTTTGAAATGCCAGTGTTACTGACATGCGCAGATGAGATAATTATAGTAACCAAAAACAGTTTGCTGATAAGAGAAAAAAGAGTTTAATGTGGAGGGCAAAATCTTTGGTAAAGAAGGACACAACACACAATAGGAAGCATTATTAAAAGAATCGAAAGGAAATGTAGATTGGCGTACAAGAAAAGAGTGAATTTGATACAGTTTTACCCATCCATACTAAATTTATCTATCAAGTGTGCTTATGATTCCAATAATGCATGAGAAACATTTGCTAGAGATAATTTTCATATTTATTTGGGGTTCTAGATTAAATTCAGTTAAAATGGGCACATTATGTATATGGATAGAAAGCAAGGAGGCTAACATCTGTCAAAACCCAGTGGTTTATGTAGCATCTTTGAATTTGTATAAAGTATTGACATAGATAAATGATAAAAATAAGAAATTAATTTCAAAAGTGTTTTACTATAAGGATGAAGACCATTGGAAAATAAGTCATAAAAGAATTTTAAAAATGTCTATCAGGAATTACAGAATTATCTACAAATGGTAAATATGTGGAAAATAAAGACTGATGAAATATAGAATAATCAAAATACATGGTACAAAACCATAGTAAGTCAATATTATTGTACTAATCCACAGGAGAATCTATCATAGGAAAAGATAAGTCCAAAATGACAAAAAATACACTGAACCCACAGACATTGCCAACATCCTGGCAGACAGGTTCAGTGCAAACTTCTCCCCCCCTTCCCCCCCAAAAGAGCAAATATCTATCCCAGCAGAGAGTTGTCTCCCTGACATCTCAGATGCTCAGGTGAGAGCTGCCCTCTCCAAAGCAAAAAACACAGCATCAATGGGACCAGACGGTGTCCCGGGCTGCGTCCTACACAAGCTCCAAGAAGAGCTAGAACCTCATATAAAGTTACTGTTCAATCTCAGCCTTACTACAGGATATGTACCCAAGGAATGGTGTACAGCAACAGTGGTCCCACTCCACAAAGGTGGTGCCTCAATGGACCCTGGAAACTATCGCCTCATAAGCCTGACTAGCCTGGTCTGTAAAGCTATGGAGCGGATCATCATGGAACTCATAAACAAAGACATTGGGGACCTACAGATGCTGGATCCTACCCAATTCAGCTTTGTCAAGGGCAGATCCTGCCTCTTGAACCTGGTCAATTTCTTTAAAACAGTCACCAAGGCCATAGATGAAGGGAAGGTAGTCCACACAGACTTCCTGGACCTCGCAAAAGCCTCTGATACACTACCCCACTCTGGCATCATAAAAAAGCTCTCCAGCTTAAATATCAACCCCTACATCATAAGATGGGGTTGCAAACTTGCTCAAGGATATAACCCACATGGACAGAATTGCGGGAGCCATGTCAGACTCTAAACCAGTTACAAGTGGCATCCCACAAGGCTCAGTCCTGGGACCTCTCTTGTTCGGTATATATTTTTCTGAGGTACAGACCAACACGGGAGGACTATGGCTGACCAAGTTCGCTGATGACTGCAAACTAGGTGCCATAATCGACTCTCCAGCTGACACAAGCATCCTCCAAAAGGGTCTCACAGAGACGGATAACTGGTGCCAAAGCCATGGCCTAAAGCTAAACGCCAAAAAGTGTATAGTCATCCCCTTTGGGAAAAACAAAGTGCCCATAAATTACCACATAGGCGGTAATCTGTTAAGTACAGAGGAAGTAATTAGGAACCTGGGGACCCAAATTGATGGTAATCTCTCCTTTGACAACCACATTGCCAAAGTGGTTAGAAAGACCTATATAACCCACCTTATCATGAAAGGATTCACATCTAGATCAAGGGAGGTCATTGTCCCCCTTTACTCATCACTCATCTGGCCCATAATTGAATACAATGCCCCATTTGGGATGTACCTTACCCAACACCTGCAGCAACTGGAAAGATCCCAAAAGTACCTCACCAAGAGGTTCAAGGGACTCAAACAGATGACCTACGCTGCTCGGCTAAAGAAACTCCAGCTCTACTCAGTTGCATACCACTTACTTAGAGGCGATCTGTGCCTGACGTATAAAGCCATGTCCAACCCAGAACTAATGGGCATGCTCCACCTCAAAAAATCCAAATCCCTTAGAGCTACGTGCTCGAGGGACTTGAACCTCAACACAGAAATTAATAGGACATGCTAGAGAGACAGATTTATAACCCAGAGGCTCCCAACACTTTGGAATAGGATCCCAGTCTAAGTCAGGCAGAGCCCCTCGCTGACTCTCTTCAAGAGGAATCTTGACGAGTGGATGGTAGATCATAGGTTTACCCCGGGGATCACTTCTGTGTCACTACTAGACAGAGGCACAGTAAACTAACCTAAAAAGGGCACAGTAAAACTCATTTAAAAGGGTGGCAAAAGCCAAACACACTCTGGCTAGGCTTGTAAATGCCCTAGGGCAGATAGCCTAGCATCAACCTATGAACCTATTAAAGAAAGAAATGGATTGCATAGCATGAAATTAGAATCTCATAGGAATAAAAAAGGCAATATGCCATATAAAAAGTGAAAAAAAATTGTTTACATTGTGGTGCAAAAAGAAGAAACCTCTGAACATAGTTTCTTGTAATGTAAGAGTGTTAAAAATAAGTGGGACAAATTTTGTGCCAATTTTTTTTAATGTTTCAAACATAGAAATCATATAAATATGGAGCTGATTAAACATATTTTATAAGAATATAAGTAAAGAATTAAAAATAAAAAAAGATAAAATGTTTTATGCATTATGGCTAATATGGAATGAGATAATGAATGAAATCAGGTTTAATGGAGAATCGTTATTGTCAACAATATTGTAAAAGATTAGATGGTGGTTTGGAAAAAGGATTTGGGCTCAGATTTTAAATAAGAATGCATAAGTACAAAGAAAATTGAAAAATCATTATGCACAAGTAGGAATGTGTACATAATTACATAACTTTGTAAATATGTATGGATAATATGTAAATATTGTAAATAAGTTATTATGTAAATAAGATGTAAAAAAAAGGACCCATACTCTTTTTGATAGGAGCCATCAGATCTTTTGCATCCACCTGAGCCACCACCAACTAACACTTTGGTTTACCATCTCATCTGAATGATAAGACAGTCAGGACACACTCAGGAGTGTGACACCCCCCATATGCCACACTACAGTGTCAGCAACTGACCTACTTGCTTTGGGAACAGAACCCACAGCTTTTTGCACCAAAGTGAGTGTGCTACCTGTTAAACCTTTGACCCTGCATTGAAAAGAATGTCTTGAGACTTTGTTGACTTTAATCTTTCTTGTAGGATTAACTACCATCTCTAGGTTGTCCACGTACTATTGAGCCTTCCTTCTGGAGGTCCATTAATTACCACCTTTTTAGGAGGGTACATTTAAATATATATATATATATATATATATATATATATATATATATATATATATCTGTTAGGTTTTAACATTTATTTATTTTAGCTATATATCATCCTAAAACTGATTGTTGTAATGGCTGTTTTGCTATACTATTTTAACTTTTTACTATAATACTTTGACTTTTAAACATCTAAATATATTAAACAAAAATAAATGAATCATTTGTCAAAATCCACTTATCTGGGACAATTTTATTCAAGATTTCTTTCATTATTGGTCACCATATTGTATTACAGCCAAATAAAAAATAAGGTTTTAATGAAGCTATGAATAGTAATGTTTGCCTTTACTGGATATACAGAAAACACAGTAGCTGTTACCATGTTTATTTACTACATTAGAGAACTTGAGTCACTCTTCCTTTTGTATTGCCTGCTCAGTTGACATATTTGCTTTAACTTTACCTAATCAACCCAGTTTTCCATAGATAGTCTAAGGTTGTGACCTTGTGGTGACCTCATTAAGCACTTCCATTCTGGATCATGCTGGACCCCAGCTCAGTTGTGGGTTTTGCAATCCACGTGGTCCTTTCTGTTCATATCATCACCTTCCCTGTTCAGGAAGGATGTTGGTCTTATCCCCTCCCTGATGTGAGAACTGTATGGCCTACTTATAAGGATGCTGGGCCTATACCCTCCCTGATGTGAGAACTGTATGGCCTACTTATAAGGATGTTGGGCCTATCCCCTCCCTGATGTGAGAACTGTATGGCCTACTTATAAGGATGTTGGGCCTATCCCCTCCCTGATGTGAGAACTGTATGGCCTACTTATAAGGATGCTGTGATGTGAGAACTGTATGGCCTACTTATAAGGATGCTGGGCCTATCCCCTCCCTGATGTGAGAACTGTATGGCCTACTTATAAGGATGCTGGGCCTATACCCTCCCTGATGTGAGAACTGTATGGCCTACTTATTTCGCATGTTAAGCTAACCAGCCCCCCTTCTGAGTTGGAAGAGGTGGTAGGGAGTAGCTCTAGGACTGAACCTAGGAGTACATGGCAAGTGACAGGTCTTAGGAGTAGGTAAAACTGTCCATCTTTGTTTCCTGAGTTCTGTTTTTGAGCCAATTTAATATCCAAAGATTTACATATGGATAGTCAGTCATCAATTATTACCCCAAGGAGTTTGGTGTGTGAGGCAGGGGAGATAGTGGTGCCATCTAGGGAGGAAAGAGACAAGTTGGATTTAAGGTGAGAGAGTGTCTGAGGTAGGAAGAGAAGGAGTTGGGTTTTTTTAAGGTTAAGGATTAGTTCATTGTTTCTGAGCCGTTTTTAACAGAGTTAAAGGAGTTCTGTGTTAGTGTGTGTAGTTCAGAGATAGTATTTGAGATAGATAAGAGAGTAGAGTCATCTGCGTATTGTATTACAGATGAGAGACTGCAGTATGAATGTAGGTTGTTGGTAAAAATGCTGAAAAAGAGCAGTCCAAGTATGGAGCCTTGGGGTACTCCTGTTTGAACAGCAAGGAAGGGCGAGAGAGCCTGTTGCCATCTAACAGCTGGTTTTCTGCCAGTGAGGTAGGAGAGGTTTAGGTCTGAGAGTTTGTTAAGAAGGGTGGGCTGAGAGACAATGGCGAAGGCTTTAGAGAGATCAAGGAATAGACAGGACATGAGGAGGGTGTTGTCCCTAGCTTCCCTGCAACCTTTTGAGTAAAGGATAGTAAGGCAGTCGAGGTACTGTGTTAGGGCGGAAACCATGTTGTGAGGGGGTGAGGAGATTTTCATGAATGAGATAGGACAGTAGTTCAGTATGTATACATTTTTCCAGGATCTTAGAGAGTGGTGAGAGAATAGTGATTGGTCTATAGTTAGAGGGTTCAACAGAGTTGCCACCTTTGTGCAGAGGAGTGGAATAGAAGGATTTCTTTTTTTCCAGTATGGTAGATTCCTGAATGGAGTGGTTGATTAAGATAGATACAGGGTATGCAGTAGAGTCAGCAGCAATTTTCATAAATTGAGGGGGGATTTTATCAGTGGAGAGAGAGCATGGTTCTAGTTTAAGAAACAGGGATTTGATATATTTAGTAGAAACAGGTCACAAGATAAAAGGCTGAGAGACAGAGGACCATAGAGGTTTAGGGGAGGTGAGGGTGATACAGAAGAGTTGGGATAAGTAGAGTTACCAGAGGGTTACCAGCTGTTTGTTTTGTGTATATGCAGGAGAGACAGATGAGCATAGAGGTTTAGGGGGAGGTAAGGGTGACACCCCTATGATCTTATACAGATCTTCAACAGATTATCCTACCTATGAACAGGTTCTTTGCAAACATTGTACCTTTGACTTTCATACATTGTTTTGTTTGTGTCATTGCCTAATGCAAACTACAAATAAGATATAATTAACAAGGATAGCTGTATCATGTACATATTGCACTAATTTAGCAATGCTGTGGCAAGTCGCTGTAGAAATTATAGATACTGTAATTATGGAGAAGCAAACACTGAGCCATAAAGACAACTACCATCACTGGAAGTGAACTAGGACTGCCTTATTCACCTTTACTGATGGGTTTCCATTTCATATTTATCTATAACCATCTGGTGGCAGATGAATAACAGATTGTACTGCAACAAAATATTTGCTCAAGTGTTAGTAGGGCATGAAAGGCATTCAGACCCCACCCTGATGGGCCTCCTGCATATCCACAAAAACAAACAGCACCAGTATTCCCCATTCTAAAAACTTATACCTTGTCTGTGATATAAATAAGACCTGCTGGGAAGATAAGTATGTACCCCAGAGACTACCCTTTCTCTGAAACAAGCAGCGATGGGAAGCAGAGTTCCTTCCTAACCCAATTCAAATTTAACTTGGACAACTGGATGGGGAACATAAAGTTCATCCCTGGTTTGGCAGCTATGTCTCCAATAGACATAGGCAGCTTGAAAATGGTTTGTGTTCTTTCGAAGTGGTGTTATAAAACCACATGTAGCTCAGAAACAAATATTTAATTGTTTAGCAGCTGCAGGAGCTGTAACTGCACACTTTTACAGAATTATTGACTAAGACAACAGTAAAGCAATATGTCTATAGCTGTTTAAGGCCAGTGATGCACCCCCTCTTTGCAAGGGTATAGTGCCTGAGTGATGCACCCCCTCTTTGTAAGGGTACAGTGCCTGAGTGATGCACCCCCTCTTTGTAAGGGTACAGTGCCTGAGTGATGCACCCCCTCTTTGTAAGGGTACAGTGCCTGAGTGATGCACCCCCTCTTTGTAAGGGTACAGTGCCTAAGTGATGCACCCCCCCTCTTTGTAAGGGTACAGTGCCTGCCCTTTTCTATGTGGACTGAAGAACATCATATATAGAACATCAGCACATTGTCTTTCCTGAGCACAGTAGCAGGGGGTGACACATTTCGGAAGTTTAGAAGTTTTCTATTGATACAAATTAGGGTTTTAGTTTACCTGACATAGTTGTAACTGTGCAGTGCATGAACACCAGACATTCTTTGAGTGATAGTAAGGCATGAGGACAGGAATATGTTTGTTGTAGTTTGACAGAGTAAAACAACAGTAGGAATCAAAATGATTGTTTTATGCCTCCTTGTTTAGGTCAGGGGGCATAGAAAGAGTTACTTTATGCCCTGGGTAGGAGAAGAGCTTCCTAGGAATATGAAAAATAGCACAGTGTTGGTCAATGCTTTGCCAGTAACTACAGTGAGTTTTCTTTATTCATTGGTTTGCTACATTTTGTAAGATAATTAGTATGCTTTATTTGGCAGTCAGCTCCATGATGTAGACTTATAAGTTCAGAGGCACACAGGTGTTTTCTAAACATGAAGTTAGCAGACCATTGAGGAACCTTATCCAAATACTCATCTGCCCCAAAGTGTTTTCTGCTTAAGTAACTTGCTTCAGGTCACACAGTAGGCAGATGAAGGCTGAGAGAATCAAACCCTGCACCACAGGAAGTAGCTCATTACAACTCACTATGCTACAGTAGGCAGATGAAGGCTGAGAGAATCAAACCCTGCACCACAGGAAGTAGCTCATTACAACTCACTATGCTACAGTAGGCAGATGAAGGCTGAGAGAATCAAACCCTGCACCACATGAAGTAGCTCATTACAACTCACTATGCTACAGTAGGCAGATGAAGGCTGAGAGAATCAAACCCTGCACCACAGGAAGTAGCTCATTACAACTCACTATGCTACAGTAGGCAGATGAAGGCTGAGAGAATCAAACCCTGCACCACAGGAAGTAGCTCATTACAACTCACTATGCTACAGTAGGCAGATGAAGGCTGAGAGAATCAAACCCTGCACCACAGGAAGTAGCTCATTACAACTCACTATGCTACAGTAGGCAGATGAAGGCTGAGAGAATCAAACCCTGCACCACAGGAAGTAGGTCATTACAACTCACTATGCTACAGTAGGCAGATGAAGGCTGAGAGAATCAAACCCTGCACCACAGGAAGTAGCTCATTACAACTCACTATGCTACAGTAGGCAGATGAAGGCTGAGAGAATCAAACCCTGCACCACAGGAAGTAGCTCATTACAACTCACTATGCTACAGTAGGCAGATGAAGGCTGAGAGAATCAAACCCTGCACCACAGGAAGTAGCTCATTACAACTCACTATGCTACAGTAGACAGATGAAGGCTGAGAGAATCAAACCCTGCACCACAGGAAGTAGCTCATTACAACTCACTATGCTACAGTAGGCAGATGAAGGCTGAGAGAATCAAACCCTGCACCACAGGAAGTAGCTCATTACAACTCACTATGCTACAGTAGGCAGATGAAGGCTGAGAGAATCAAACCCTGCACCACAGGAAGTAGCTCATTACAACTCACTATGCTACAGTAGGCAGATGAAGGCTGAGAGAATCAAACCCTGCACCACAGGAAGTAGCTCATTACAACTCACTATGCTACAGTAGGCAGATGAAGGCTGAGAGAATCAAACCCTGCACCACAGGAAGTAGCTCATTACAACTCACTATGCTACAGTAGGCAGATGAAGGCTGAGAGAATCAAACCCTGCACCACAGGAAGTAGCTCATTACAACTCACTATGCTACAGTAGGCAGATGAAGGCTGAGAGAATCAAACCCTGCACCACAGGAAGTAGCTCATTGCAACTCACTATGCTACAGTAGGCAGATGAAGGCTGAGAGAATCAAACCCTGCACCACATGAAGTAGCTCATTACAACTCACTATGCTGCAGTAGGCAGATGAAGGCTGAGAGAATCAAACCCTGCACCACATGAAGTAGCTCATTACAACTCACTATGCTACAGTAGGCAGATGAAGGCTGAGAGAATCAAACCCTGCACCACAGGAAGTAGCTCATTACAACTCACTATGCTACAGTAGGCAGATGAAGGCTGAGAGAATCAAACCCTGCACCACAGGAAGTAGCTCATTACAACTCACTATGCTACAGTAGGCAGATGAAGGCTGAGAGAATCAAACCCTGCACCACAGGTAGTAGCTCATTACAACTCACTATGCTACAGTAGGCAGATGAAGGCTGAGAGAATCAAACCCTGCACCACATGAAGTAGCTCATTACAACTCACTATGCTACAGTAGGCAGATGAAGGCTGAGAGAATCAAACCCTGCACCACAGGAAGTAGGTCATTACAACTCACTATGCTACAGTAGGCAGATGAAGGCTGAGAGAATCAAACCCTGCACCACAGGAAGTAGCTCATTACAACTCACTATGCTACAGTAGGCAGATGAAGGCTGAGAGAATCAAACCCTGCACCACAGGAAGTAGCTCATTACAACTCACTATGCTACAGTAGGCAGATGAAGGCTGAGAGAATCAAACCCTGCACCACATGACGTAGCTCATTACAACTCACTATGCTACAGTAGGCAGATGAAGGCTGAGAGAATCAAACCCTGTACCACAGGAAGTAGCTCATTACAACTCACTATGCTACAGTAGGCAGATGAAGGCTGAAAGAATCAAACCCTGCACCACATGAAGTAGCTCATTACAACTCACTATGCTACAGTAGGCAGATGAAGGCTGAGAGAATCAAACCCTGCACCACAGGAAGTAGCTCATTACAACTCACTATGCTACAGTAGGCAGATGAAGGCTGAGAGAATCAAACCCTGCACCACAGGAAGTAGCTCATTACAACTCACTATGCTACAGTAGGCAGATGAAGGCTGAGAGAATCAAACCCTGCACCACAGGAAGTAGCTCATTACAACTCACTATGCTACAGTAGGCAGATGAAGGCTGAGAGAATCAAACCCTGCACCACAGGAAGTAGCTCATTACAACTCACTATGCTACAGTAGGCAGATGAAGGCTGAGAGAATCAAACCCTGCACCACAGGAAGTAGCTCATTACAACTCACTATGCTACAGTAGGCAGATGAAGGCTGAGAGAATCAAACCCTGCACCACAGGAAGTAGCTCATTACAACTCACTATGCTACAGTAGGCAGATGAAGGCTGAGAGAATCAAACCCTGCACCACAGGAAGTAGCTCATTACAACTCACTATGCTACAGTAGGCAGATGAAGGCTGAAAGAATCAAACCCTGCACCATAGGAAGTAGCTCATTACAACTCACTATGCTACAGTTGACAGATGAAGGCTGAGAGAATCAAACCCTGCACCACAGGAAGTAGCTCATTACAACTCACTATGCTACAGTAGGCAGATGAAGGCTGAGAGAATCAAACCCTGCACCACAGGAAGTAGGTCATTACAACTCACTATGCTACAGTAGGCAGATGAAGGCTGAGAGAATCAAATCCTGCACCACAGGAAGTAGGTCATTACAACTCACTATGCTACAGTAGGCAGATGAAGGCTGAAAGAATCAAACCCTGCACCACATGAAGTAGCTCATTACAACTCACTATGGTTTGAGTTCATTTAGTGTTTTGAGAACCTCTAGAAGCTGGCAGAGATGGGAATAGAGACTTTTGCCTTGATCATCACGGGATGAGGGATGTGTCTTAGGGACATAACTTTGGAGAAACTAAGTTTTACACCAATGGACTCTGGTTCACTGAGCACATGGTGCCATGGTGTAGTCACATTCCGCATGCGCAGGCAGACTGGGCTCACCTTGTAGTGCAGAACACAAAAGAGCTTGAGAAGTCAATGAAGGATAGGGGGTATTCTGTCCAGGGGAAATTGCAGGCCACACCATAGCACCAGCAAGTTCAGCAACACCCTGCCATCCAACTGTCATTACTGGGGAAATGCATGAGCCAATATGGTTGTCCAAGGCAGGAACAATTGAGTTGTAAGGCTCTTGCTGGCTTGGGAATGCTCACTTTGTTCCTCCATGGAATGAACGGACTGATTAGGTGTTGATCAGCCTAGGAATACTCACCTTGTTCCTCCATGGAATGAGCAGGGAAATTAGGTGTTGACAGAGGAATCATCAGACAAGATCCTATGGGGAAGCAAAATGATAAATTAAACTATTTAAAAAATATATGCTTTGTTCTGTGATATTTGGTCATTTTGAGCAATGTTTTAATCACCAGACTAGTTCAAGGAAGGTTACTTACTTTGGTGCTTTATTTAATTGATTGTGCTAATTTAACTGATCTCAGAACATGAAACAAGTTCCTGGCTCAGACATGGTCATATTTCTAGAGTAACCCTTATCTCTTTACTCTTTGTACTTTGTGTCTTTTTCACATTCTGAATGTAATATATGTTTTACATTGTGTTCTGTTAAGCTATGCACCTGCAATTTCTTTTTGAGCGATTTTGAAAATGGCAAACAGAGACTTTGGATGTTCCATTTTTGCCAACATGCATAAAACTGCATGAGTTTATTTCAGAAGATTAAGGATATGAGCTGCTAAAGAACTTCATTCTGTAGTCCAAGGTTGGACTCCTTAAGTACCCATTTACATAGTCTGTGATTCTGAACAGGAGACACGGTTAGAAAGGGATTAAGGGTCTCCCCCGAAAACAAGAGCACAGGAACTTATTCAACTGTTTAACAAAACTGTAGACATTTTTCATCTGTGGAGCTCTTTTGTTAACCATATAGTGAGAACATTGCTGATATCCGACAGTATATACTGCAAACAACACACCTGATACACTTGTAATAGGTGACTCTATTGTCAGGCACACTGACGTCCCGCTCACCAGGCTGAACAAGGAGAAGGTCACGGTGAGCAGCCTGTCTGGCGCTAGGATCCGCCACATAACACAAGCACTCAGGTCACTCCAAGGCAAGTACAAATATGACTCAGTCATTGTCCATGCTGGTGTGAATGACCTGAGACGTACCTCCCTGGACTACATGAAAAGAGACATAGAGGAGCTCTCTGAGCATGTAGCCCAGGCTGGTATGACCCTGACCTTGAGTAGCATCTTACCCTCACCAAGAATGATGCCACAATATGAAGACAAGATGATCAATTTCAACAATTGGCTTAAGTATTGGTGTAATTCAAAGGGGATCCAATGCCTGTCAGCATGGGATGATATGCACGACAAGCCACGATGCTTTGCTAGGGACGGCTTGCACCTGTCACCCCTGGGCTTTCGGATATTGGCAAAGGCTCTTGCTACCCCCATAGTGCCTTTTTTAGGCAAGGCTCAAAAGATAAACCCACCTCCATAGGTATCACAAGGGATAAGAAACTAAGAGTAATGCTACTCAACGCTAGAAGTCTAAACCTCAAGATGCACGCACTCGAAACTCTCCTTAGCATGGAGAACATCGATATCTGTGCAGTAACAGAAACCTGGTTCAGGACTCCCGAGAGCACCCCAGCACTACCAGGTTATACCTCATACCATGCTTTTCGGCCCCAAAACTTGGACCGAACCACAAAAGGAGGGGGAGTATCGATATTCATCAAAGATACCCACACCTCCAGGTTGGTGGCAAAGCACGAAGCATCAGAGACTATCCATGTGCAACTAACAGTGGGTAAAACTGCCTTCCAGTTTATAGCCTGCTACAGACCACCCTCCCAAGCCCAGGAACCCCACTCGGCCTTCCTGAGAACACTGGAAAATATGAAGGTCTCTCCGAACACCATTATATTGGGTGACTTCAACTACCCAAACATAGATTGGGAGCATTACTCTAGCTCCAACACCCTTGCCCAAAGGTTCCTAGAATTCATTAACTCAAATGCTATGGAACAACTTGTTACCACTCCCACAAGAGGGGAAAACATACTGGACCTGATCATCACCAACATGGGGACTCTATGCTCCAGACCAGAAGTGTATCCCTCACTGGTAAGATCAGACCATAAACTGATCTCACTGGATATTCACATCCCGACCCCACCCCCTGCCCAGAAAACCACAGTGAAAAACTTCTCTAAAGCAAATTTCACACTCCTCAAAACCGAGGTGGAATCCTTCAAAGTCACCGGGCCTGTGGAAAATATGGCCCAGACCGCAGAATCCTTTATAAATGCATTCTATGAACACCTTCAGGAATGCATGGATCATGCAATCCCAAATAAAACCAAGACCCAATCCTCCAAAGGCAGATGACCTGTCTGGTGGACCCCAGCCATAAACAAACTATACAATAGAAGGAGGAAGCTACTAAATGATAGAGCAAAATCCCAAAAAGGGAAGGCATCTCTGATCAGTATTAGCAAAAAACTAAGGGCACTCATAAAATCGTCAAAGGCCAGCTTCGAGAGAAAAATTGCACAGGACACTAAAGATAATCACAAGGCTTTCTTTAGTTATGTTAGGAACCTGGGTGGGAATTCACAGATATGCTCAGAATTAGTCCAAAATGACAAAAAATACACTGATCCCACAGATATTGCCAACATCCTAGCTGACAGGTTCAGCGCAAACCCCCCCCCCACCAAAAGGGCAAATATCTATCCCAGCAGAGTGCTGCCCCCCCGACATCTCAGATGCTCAGGTGGGAGCCGCCCTCTCCAAAGCAAAAAACACAGCATCAATGGGACCAGACGGTGTCCCAGGCTGCGTCCTACATGAACTCCAAGAAGAGCTAAACCCAAACATAAAACTACTGTTCAATCTCAGCCTTACTACAGGATATGTACCCAAAGAGTGGTGTACAGCAACAGTGGTCCCTCTCCACAAAGGTGGTGCCGCAATGGACCCTGGAAACTATCGCCCCATAAGCCTGAATAGCTTGGTCTGCAAAGCTATGGAAAGGATCATTATGGACCTCATAAATAAAGATATTGGGGACCTACAGACACTGGATCCTACCCAGTTTGGCTTTGTTAAGGGCAGATCCTGCCTCTTAAACCTGGTTGACTTCTTTGAAACAGTCACCAAGGCCATTGACAAAGGGAAGGTGGTCCACACAGCCTATCTGGACCTCGCAAAAGCCTTCGATACAATACCCCACTCGGGCATTATTGATAAGCTCACCAACTTAAATATAAACCCCTATGTCACTAGATGGGTTGCAAACTGGCTCAAGGACAGAACCCACATGGTTAGAATTGCTGGAGCCATGTCAGACTCCAAACCAGTTACAAGTGGCGTCCCACAAGGCTCAGTCCTGGGACCTCTCTTGTTTGGTATATATTTCTCGGAGGTACAGGCCAACACGGAAGGACTGTGGCTGACCAAGTTCGCAGATGACTGCAAACTGGGTGCCATAATCGACTCTCCAGCTGACACAAGCATCCTCCAAAAGGGCCTCATAGAAACAGACAACTGGTGCCAGAGCCATGGCCTCAAGCTAAATGCCAAAAAGTGTATAGTCATCCCCTTTGGCAAAAACAAAGTGCCCACAAATTACCACATAGGTGGTAATCCATTAAGTACAGAAGAAGTCATTAGGGACCTGGGTACCCAAGTTGATAGCAATCTCTCATTTGACAACCACATGGCCAAAGTGGTTAGAAAAACATTTTATATAGCCCACCTAATCATGAAGGGGTTCACATCTAGATTAGGGGAGGTCATCGTGCCTCTTTACTCATCCCTCATCAGGCCCATAATCGAGTACAATGCCCCTTTTGGGATGTACCTTACCAAACACCTGCAGCAACTGGAAAGACCCCAAAAGTACCTCACCAAGAGGATCAAAGGGCTCAAACAGATGCCATATGCTGCCCGGTTAAAGAAACTCCAGCTCTACTCAGTGGCATACCGACTGCTCAGAGGTGACCTGTGCCTGACATATAAGGCCATGTCCAACCCGGAATTAAGGGACATGCTGCACCTCAAAAAATCCAAATCCCATCGAGCTACACGCCGAGAGACTTGAACCTCAGCACTGAAATAAATAGGACATGCTGGAGGGACAGATTCATAACCCAGAGGCTCCCTTCACTATGGAATAAAATCCCAGTCCAGGTTAGGCAGAGTCCCTCATTGACTCTCTTCAAGAGGAATCTTGATGAGTGGATGGGAGATCATAGGTTTACCCCGGGTATCACTTCTGTGTCACTGTTAGACAGAGGCACAGTATACTAACCTCGAAAAAGGGCATAGCAAAATTAATTTAAAATGGGTGGTGAAAGCCAAACATACTCTGGCTAGGCTTATAAATGCCCTAGGGCAGATAGCCTAGTATGAACCTATGAACCTAAAAGCCATCACAGTAAGGATGTGATGACCACAGACAGTGTCTGCTGCAAAAGCCACAGCACAGCTGACGTTAGTGACCTCATACAGTATCTACTACAAAGGTCATCAAAGAATACCCCAAGATTTCAGGCAGTGCTTTTGTATGACTTCTAATATGTGCATACAGCACAATTCAAGGCATGAGTGCGAGTCTCTGGAAAAAAAAAACTGAGAGGCTATTGCTATGTTTTTCTACATATCAGGCCTTCAAGCTTTTGATGCTGTTGTAGGAGTTTTCTGTATAACTGGAAAAATATGCAGCACAATTGTTTTATGTGCCTTTCTACTACATTTTCCTGTTGTTTTACAAAAAATGATAGAATCTGTGTCTGATAACTGAGCAGGAATTTACCCGTTGTAGATTAATGCAGATCTCTTTGGTTCTGTACTTCACAAACTGTTGAGAATAATTGCTGTTAATCTAGCTGTGTCTTTAAAATGTTACATCCTGTTGAGGTAAAATTCATTCTAGATTGTTATTTTAACTACCTTGCAGCTTTCTACTCATTGATATAGCAAGAATTAAAGTTTCTCATCTCACTACAAACTTTACATGAGCACATCAGCTACCTGAATTGATCTTTGAGGAGCATACCACTGTTTCTTTGGTAAACAACGCTACGTGTTCAGAAATTCAGTGTAATTGATTTGATGACAGTCACTACTCTGGGAGAGCACAGGATTTGTAAACTATGCAGTGAAAGTGTACTTAAAATTATAAACTGCTAGAGCAGACATTATCCTGTTGCACAGCGAATTGATTTATAGGCCTACTAGAGCTTGAATGGCATGTTTGAACCCCTGGACAATACTCAACAGCATTACAATGATTTTGTGGTAATGCCTGGTCATTGATTAATTCTGAATGAAGAGACTTATCTTCATCATTTTCTGACAGCTGTGAAACCTCCGGATTTTATGCATCTTGTCAGGGCATTGAGTCTAATAACTTACTGTTTCAGTAGTTTCGAGGGTATAGTTATATGAAGGAGTATGTCGACAAAATTGAAGTATGACTGCCTCATCCCAAACACACAAAATAATTGCTATCTTAGTTACTTAGAGCTCATACTAAAAATACACACACACACAGACACACACACACACACACACACACACACACACACACACACACACACACACACACACACACACACACACACACCATTTTCCTAATACTCAAGAAATTGCTGAAAGGATATGCTTATTCAAGCATGCCGCATTCAGGTGTGCTTTACTTCCCTGACGTTCAAATTGCTGAAAGATACATTTATGAAGCAACCATCACTGCAGTGTATTTGGTGAAAAACAATTGAGGTTAGTTGTGAGGTTGCATCCTGAGAGTTTTTACAGTTGTCATTATAATGTTTTCTTATGCAGTCGTCATTCCCCCTTGAAGTGCTAATTGTTTCACTCCAGATATTTATTCTAAGCATTTTACACTACACTTTAGACCTTTGGAATACAACACATTTCACATTACCCAAATATGATACTGATATGTTTGAAATGCTTAAATTTGCAATTTCACATACAAATTGTGTATTTTATAAGCTGCTTCTTTGGGTCACAAAAGGAAGCATGCCTTTCAAAGATTTAGTATATTGTTTTGTTCACAAGCCATCTCTATATACATAGAGATATACATACACATATTCTTTACTGCTGTCTGTGTTACTTTATCTATTAACCTTTGTTATCTGGATGAATGTGAGTGACCTGATCTAAGTATCATTTTCAGCCATGTCCCGGGCTTCAGATAATTGTGAAGTGTTAAATACAGTAGTATGGTGGTCTAGAAGGTTATACTATATAATAGGTGAATCAATATACATTTTTATTTTATTTATTTTACATTTGTTAACAGGGATAGTCCAAATGGATGCATGTCCATTTTCAGTGGAGGTCCGGGGAGAAAAGCTCCAAAGAAACATATATGCAAGACATACAAAGAAAATATTCTAACATGTTTCTAATATATACAACAGACCATATAGACGAGCAGACATTATTAATTCATTGACAAAGACATATAGAATGATCAATACATATACAAACAATATTAAAGTATGTTAAATATCTAGAGTCACGTCATGCATCTGAATGTGGTATTGAAAAGACTGTACAGTCCTATCAGGAGACAATGTGCTTAAGTCAAGAGTTACTGCAGTAGTGGAGTAGGACTGAAGTTAGTCTGGTGTGGAGCAGGGACATAACCATTTGTTGTTGAGATGGCTTTTGATAGATTTTTTAAATTTGGATAGAGAAGATTCCAGGGTAATGGATGAAGGCAGGGAGTTACAAATTTTGGATATGTAAGATGAGTTGAGGGAGTCACTGGCATGGTAACTCTCAATAGTAACTTATCTGTGGAGCGGAGTTGCCTAGGACAGGAATACTGCTGAATTAGGTTGCTTAAAGCTGGGGTTTTATTTGGGTGGGAGAGCAGCTTTTAAGTGATGATAAGTCGATTGTAGATTAATAAAGTTGGCAGTTCAGGCCAGTTCAATTGTTTTAGGTTATGACAGTGATGGGTTCTAAAAGATGAGTTATTAGCAAATTTGGCTATTTGATTATAGCAGGTTGCCAGATTGCTGGTTTCTGTTTTGGATAGATTTGTTAGGATTGGGGATGCATAAAGTAATGTTGAGAGCAAGTGAATATGAGCAATTGTGGTCTTAGCAGTATGGGTCAGGAAGGATTTGTGTTTGTCGACAAAATTGAAGTATGACTGCCTCATCCCAAACACACTAAATAATTGCTATCTTAGTTACTTAGATAATAAGGTGATTTGCATGAGTTTTAGGACATTTGTAGAAGAATATGAGCATATGCACTAGGATAAGGGCATGCTCGTGAGTGTGAAGGCATGCACACAAGAATATGAACATTTGCACAAGGAGAAGGGCATGCTCGTGAGTGTGAAGGCATGCACACAAGAATATGAACATTTGCACAAGGAGAAGGGCATGCTCGTGAGTATGAAGGCATGCTCATAAGGATATCCATATGTGCATCTTCCACTTACATTTGTTAACTGTGAATTTCCACCATGGAGGAACTTTTCAGGAAGAATTCCCAGGGATGCAGCTTTAAAACAATAAACAAGAAGAAGAAGAAGTCTATATGTTACAGAGGACACTGTGCAGTTAAATAATATAAAACATAGCTATTATAAAGCCCTGGTTATGGCACAGGTAGCTTAGGTGCATTTGGAGGGTTATGCATCTGAAGTACTGACATGGACTGGATTGGAGGGTGCATATTCAGGCAGTCCTCATGGCTGATGACTGTCAGACTACAGGGATGTGTTGGGGAAGTGTTGGCCACAGAGGTAAAATAGGAGGCGGACACTGGCTGAGTTCCCATGGAGATGTGGATGATACCTCCATATGTCCTGAGTGCATGTTCATCCTTGAACATTAAAGGCTGCATGCAAAGGCAAGGGGAAAACTATGCCATAATTGCACAATACTCTCCAGATGACGAACTAAAAGCACACCTACAAGTGCTCAAAATTTTCTCAGATGATACAAGAATGTCATTTGGTCTTGATAAGTATGCAAAAGCAACCTTTAAAGCAAGAATACTGCCGTACCAAGAAAATATTCTGGGGCAGGGATGTGATATAAAAGAACTTAAGCAAGAGGGATTGTATAAATATTTAAGAATTGATGAAGTATCTACAATAAAGCAAGAGCAAATGTGAATAAAACTTGGTAAGGAATATTTTAGAAGACTGAAATTAATACTGAAAACAGCTCTGACATCTAGGAACAAAGTTCAAGCTATAAACCAATTTGCTCTTCCTGTCCTAATTTATATTTTTGGATTGACTGACTGGCCTCAAAAGGTATTGAATCAGTTGGAGAGGAAAACAAGAAAGATTCCTTATAATTATCAAATGATTTATAAAAATCAGTGTATACCAAGATTTTATATTCCCCGAAGAAGATATGGGCCACCTTGAAATTGATGTGCATGTATAGATCTGGAATCATAGGACTGCATACATATCTGCTGACCTCACAAGATCCAAACATAGTTAGAGTTTTAAAACATGAGGAGAATGAATCTAAGATGACTTCCCCGTTTAGTCAATCAGGAATGGAAATCAAACCAGAATTAGATAAAAATCAGTCTGCAACTGAATGTGGGGAAAAAGAAAGAATATAAATGGAAGTATCAGATGAGAAGGCAAGAAATGGGAAAAATGCATAATTATAGTTGCAAGTACAGAAAACCCTTGTAACAACCTCATGTTAATCAGGACTGAATGCAGGAATGGGTAAGGAGAGAGAAATTTAAACCAAAAGATGAAAGATTAAAATTGGTGGCCCAGGATAATGGAGTGCATACACATTGGTTTATAAAGTTCATAGAACATGTTTGAGAAACAGAAAAATCCAGGTTTTGTAAAGTGAGTTGGAAACAGTCATAGGATTATAGGCTCATAGGATCATAGGAAGTTACTAGGCTATTGGTCCTGTGGCCCTTACAAGCCTGGCCAAGAATTTAGCCATGTTCTGACAAGTCAGCACCTCATGCCCTTGTCCAGCAGGGACACAGGTGGAATCCCAGGGGTGTATTTTCTGTTCCCCATCCAGTTATTCAAGTTGCACTTAAAAAGGGTTAATGAGGTACTCTGTTTGATGTGGAGCGGGAGTCTGTTCCCCAGAAGGGGGAGTCTCTGGGACTCAAATCTGTCCCACCAAGTCCTACTGATATTATAGACCAGGTTGAGGTCACGCATGTGGGTTACTCGAGTGGAGTTTGACTTGCAGATGTGCAGCAGCCCCAATAAGGTGGGGTCTGAGATTGCTTTGTATAGCAGATAGAGGTCACCTCTGAGTCTATAGGAGACTGAGTAGAGGGACAGGGCCTTTAGCCTATCTGTGTAGGGTAGATGTTTGAGGCCCTGGATTCCCCTGGTGAGAAAACTCTGTGATCCTCCAGCTGCTGCTTGTGCTTTGTGAGGTACATACTGAAAGGGGCATTGTACTCAATAATGGGTCTTATAATACAGAATACATGGATGGTATGACCACCTTGTACCTGCCCTGGATAAGATACCCTTACTAATGAGGTTTAGAAAGCTTTACGTACAACAGAGGCAATATGGTGGTCAAAAGTCAGTTTGCTATCAACCTAGGTGACTAAGCCCCTCACGACTGATCACATGCTTCGGACCTTGTTATTAATGTGATCATTTGTGGGAACGTCACTCTCCCCAAAGCAAATGATGCATCATTTTGCATTCAGTTTCTAGCACCAGTCATTTGTTTAGGTGAGACCCTCTTGGATATCCATATCACTAGGGGAATTGATGACAGCACCCAGCTTGCAGTCATCTACAAACTTGGTCAGCCATAGCTCACTGTTTTGGCCTGAACCTCAGAAAAGTATTTCCCAAACAACAAATGCCCCAAGACCAATCCCTGGGGTACACCACTCATTACAGGTTGAATGCTTGAAGTGGCTTCCCCTATTTTGTCTAGGTGGGTTCTATCAGTGAGCCAGTTTGCTACCCACCTGGTAACATACTAATTGATGCCTAGTTGAGAGAGTTTATCTGTTATAACTGAGTGGGGAATTATATCAAAGGCTTTGGCCAGGTCAAGATAGGTGGTGTGCACCATCTTCCCCTTGACCATGGCTTTGTTGACTGTCTCAGAGAAGATGACCAAATTTAACAGGCGTGACCTTCCCTTTTGTGAAACCAAACTGTGTGGGATCGAGTGTTTGGAGGTTGCCAATGCCCTTGTTAATGAGGTCCATGATAATCTCCATGGCCTTGGAGATCAGGCTCCTGGATTGGTGGATGCTCCACCTTTGTGCAAAGGGATGGCAGTGGCTGTCCTCCACTCTGCTAGGATGAAGCGGGTACACAGGCTTTGGTTGAATAGGGTGCCCAATGGTGCTACAAGTTCCTGCCTGAGTTAATGTAGGATGCAGCTGTATTTATTTTTTGCCTTTGAGAACACAGTGGTGACTTGTTCCCTAGAAATAAGAGGAGGGGGGCAGGTGCTGGGGATGTCCTGATTTACTGATCTGGGGGATAGAGTGGTGAAGTTTTCACTGAGCCTGTCTGCCTGCAGGTTTGCTATATCAATGGCATCTGTCTATGTGGTGTCCATAACCACCAGATCTGAGCAGATCTGGGAACTTTCCTTGAGGTTGTGGACATATGCCAAGAAAGCCTTGTGATTGTCTGTAGTAGATGTGACCAGTTTAGACTCGAAGTTTGCTTTGCATGATTTCACTAGTGCTCTTATTTACTTGCTCAGGCTAAGGAGATATTGCTTCCAATTAGGAACATGGACAGCAACTTTTTTCTTTTTATTATAGAGTTTATTTATTGGGGAGCTGCAGTGGTGCAGCGGTAAGCATTGCCGCCTCACAGCAAAAGGTTCTCTGGTTCGATTCTCACCTGGGGTGCCTTCTGTGCGAAGTCTGCATGTCCTCTCTGTGGTCGCGTGGGTTTCCTCCGGGTGCTCCTGTTTCCTCCCACATTCCAAAGACATGCTGTAGATGGATTCGACATTCTAAATTGGCCCTAGGTGTGTGTGTGTGTGTGTGTGTGTGTGTGTGTGTGTGTGTGTGTGTGTGTGTGTGTGTGTGTGTGTGTGTGTGTGTGTGTGTGGGTGTGACTGTGTGTGCGCATATGTGTGCCTTCTGTGGAAGGTTGGGTGCTGGGCTGGCAACTCGATACCGTAAAACTCCACTGCCAATCATTCTGTGGACTGTTATTCCACTGTGGCAACCCTTAACTGGGATAAGCCAAAAGGAGATGATGATGATAGAGTTTATTTATGGCAGATGTCCACCAGACAGGTTTACTCTTCCTTGAGGAGGATAATTTTGTCCTGGCTGGTATTCCAGATTCCATGTAGCTATATAAATGCTCGTATAGTACTTTGGTATAGGTTTGGAAATATGTGCCTGTTCCTATGGAGGGGAGGGGGCTGTGAAGGTATTTATGCCTTCCATCAGGAGGTCATAATCAGTTTTGAGGAAGTTTGTATGTTTGACCCAAACTGGGGCTGGGGGTTGGGGGGTGATAGTGACTTCAAAAGTGACCACTTTGTGGTCAGATCTTACCAGGCAGGATAACACAGTAGGGATGCTGCAGTGGTTACTTATGTTGGTTAATTCCAAGTCCAAAATATTTTCACCTTTTATGGGAGTGTCGACAAACTGGTCCAAGGCATTTGCATTGATGAAATCAAGGAATCTCTGAGCATTTGTGTTTTGGCACGAGTAGTTCTTTCAATCTATGGCTGGATAGGTAATGTCGCCCAGGATCAGGGTAAAGGGTTGAATATTGATAGACTCAAAGTGGTCCAGATAGGTGGAGTGGGCATCTTGAGTCAAAGTTGGGGGTCTGTATCTATCTGTGATTTGAATAGGGGTCCTGTCAATGGTTAACTGCACCTGGAGTGTCTCCAGTGTATCATACTGTTTGACCAGCTTGGAGGTGTGAATGTCTTTTATATATATATTGCTACTCCACCTCCTTTTGTTGCCCACAGTTTGGGGTCTGAATGTACTGTATGATAGGATGAGCAACCTGGTATGGCTGGGGTGCTGTCCGCAGCTTTGAACCAGGTTGCTGTGACTGTAACAAATGTCAGCATCTTCAATGGTTAAGAATGCTTGCAATGAGTGTTGTTTCATGTTTAGACTCCTTGCGTTTAGCAGCATGAACATTTAATTTGTGTTTTGATAAAATTTTCATGTTGATAGATTTGACCTCATGGCATTGCCTAAAAAATGGCACTATGGGGGAGGCAAGAGCCTTTACCAGGAGCCTGAAGCCCAAGGAAGACAGATGCAGGCTATCTCTGGCAAATCATCATGATTTGTCAATCATGTCTTCCCAGGCTGTCAGTTGCACATCTTGTTGCTGGGTGTGATACACTAATGGCAGAGGCCTGCATACTAAAAGGCATAACAATGTGCCAAGACTGTTGCACTGGGGATTGTGCAAACATTATAATATTGAAATAGCTGAGAGGCATTGGAAACATGAGCCCCAAAGTATTACAGAAAATAATGTTAATATCTTATGGGATCACCCTTTAATAACGGTTCAAAGATGGATGCAAGAACATCAGATATGGTAGTCCATGAAACGAAGAAAGAAGTAGCATTATCACTGAAATTGCTACAACCAGTGTATTATGTACAGAGAGACACAAAGTAGTAAAATACTAGTATTTACAAGTGGAAATGAGGGCAATGTGGAAGAAGGGTACCCAGACAGTTCCAACAGTAGTAGGAGCAATGGGTCTTCCAACCATACTTGGATGCTTTACCAATACATGTAACTCCATATGAATTGCAGAAGGAGTCAATTCTGGGCACATTGTGGGTGCTGCGAAGAAGACTTTTGGCTAACATCAAAGACTGATACTACTAATTTCATGAACTTTAATAATACTTTGAGTTAGGAATGGGGTCTAGTCCTGCCGTCATATCAGAAATCCAAAAGACTTAGAGAAATTGAACCAAAAGTTTTATACTTCATATTTTGTTTAACAGGTAATTTTAGAAGTGTAGCTGTTACAAAAAGTCATAGCATTGTAATACTCCTGCATCCCTGAGCCCTCTCTTATGTATTTTGCTTAGCTTACGCATATTTGAAACATAAAAAGTTCTGTAGTTTTCGATCAGCAATCAAGCCATATAAACTTATTTTCCACTGATGCATGCTGTTCTGAAATTCCTTCAGTTCTACTTCCCCATCAAACCTTATCCTGTCTTCTTTTTCATAACTATCCCCAAAAGATTGATATCTTTTAAATAAAAATTGCCAACACATTTTTGTCTCCATCTGTAATGCTTTGTATCATATAATACAGGTGTAATAATGCCAGAAAACCTCCTGGGTAATCTAAACTAAATGTAACCTCCTGTTTGTTACTTCATTGTAAACAATGTTTCTTCTGATAGGATTAATTGGGATCTCAGAAAATGAAGAAAAGTAATGTGTCATTTTTTTTTTCTTTTTCCTTTTTCTTTGGCCAAATAAAAATACCAGCTAATTAACTTGCTATTCCCATATGTGTCCTATTTATTAAATAAATCTTCTCCCTAAAATAAATTTTAAAGTATTTTCAAAACCAGTGTCCTTCATTTTTAAACCACAACTTCCCTTTGTCTCTGAACATTTTCTTGTCCACCAAAAGTAAGGTTTAAAGCTTGTATTTCCAACACAGTAGACACTATCACAGAACTAAAACAAAGTGTCAGGTAATGTCGCTGGAGTCCACAAATGAAATACACTTGTAAAAAAAAGAAGAAATACAGTGGCTCACACAGCAGAAGTTAAATAAACGCCAAATGCCAAACGGTACTATACCTATTATTGTAACATTTTTTCCAAGCCTTTGGATTTTCCTTATTTATTTATAACCCTACTTTCCTTAAAGTCCTTTCCATTCCTTTGAATACATATGGCAATAACTGTTTATTCTGAGAAACTAGCATTAAATAATCCACTTAAACTAAAAATCATGGAATTTCCATCAAACTCCTTAACCAACCCCCATTGTCCCCCTAAAAATTTAACATCAATGTACTCTAATGCATTCATCATTAAGAAATAAAGACATCCAGTTAATGGGTGTCCCTTTCTAACTCACCTCAGCATTATGATTTAAGTACCTTCCCAAACACCTAATAATGACACAGTTGACCTATTGTATGCCATACTGTATACCATATGTATCATTCTCTGCATCTCGATACCAACGCCACACTCTCACAATATTTCCCGTAACAGTCTGTGCTCTAAGCTGTCAAAGGCCTTTGCTATATTACATACCAACATTAACCCTTCTCTTCTTTCCTGTATTTGATACATGATGTGTAATCAGCAATAACATTTAATTTAACTGGCAAGCCATGCACACCTGTTGTCTTATATTTATTAATAACATCTGTAAGACTAACCTGTAGAAGTTACATCAAGATTTTGTAATCTGTATTAGCAAGAGCGATAGGGCTCTAGTTTTATATATATCATGTTTATCACCCTTCTTCCATAAAAACTTTATAGTAGTACATACTACGTGACCATTATGAATCCCTAAAGTGGACCATTCGTTCAAGACATCCAGAAATAAACTTTTTTGTGTATTACCCATGAAAACAAAAAAAAGCATAAGCTAGCCCATATTTCCCTGGAGAGCTGTCTTTATCTACCTGTTCTAGTATAATTTTAATCTAATCTAACTCAGTTTTGCCTTTCAATAAATGTTGAAATCTGTCTATCTTTTCTAAATGCCAGTATATTAACTCTTCATTGTATGTGCATTCGTATAACTTATTTTGTTGCAGTAATCACATTTTGGACATTTTCTTGCAATAGCATACTATTTTGCTTAACCTTTTCCCAGCCTATTGTCATCAGACTATAAATAAAATGTTCATGCTTTTTAACACATCTACCTAGAAAAGCTAATACCTCTTCTTTTTTTCTTCCTTTAAAAAATACCTCTCTTTATACAATAATGTTGGTACTCCTTATTTTTTTCCTAAATTTCTCTGTCTCACTATTTCATATTACTTAGTTTATTGATGTTATGTGATCCTATCTCGCCTACATTCTGTACTGATGGGGCTCGGAGCTGATCCTCGGCTCCGATTCGGCACGCTATGCTATAGAGCGAAGCCTCTTATTGGCTGAGCTATTCTCTATCCCAGGATGCACCACCACTAATCCCCCAGATCTCGTTTGCCGCTTACAAGCTAGGACGTGGTCTCGAACTTGGCTGAGCTAAGTGCTGTTTTTTCTTAAAGTTTTCCTGTCAGGAAATTCTTTATTCTTTACCCAAAAGCTGTTTTAACAGCTATCGTTGTGTATCAGTGTGTTTTTGGTAAAATTTTGTGGTGAATTTGTGTGATTGATTAGGGAAAGGTTTTCCGTTTAAGTTAGAGGGGCCTTCCCCTATTCTTTAGCGAGTTTTCTTATTTTTAGAGAGGTCAAGTACCTGTTTAAGTTAGAGGGTTCTTGGCCCTCCTTTTTGGTGTTTGTTGTACTTGTATTGTACTTGTTAATTTTGACCTTTCGTTTTAAAAAAAAAAATAAAAGATTTTATTGTTTAAAAATCTTTACTCAGTGACATACATAGTGTTTTTTCTACTGATATAGTGAGTTTACAGGCATTATGTCCAAAGAGCATAGACCCTCAGGATTTAAGAAGTGCACGAGATGCAACTATAAAATGTCCATCACCGATGATCACTCCTTATGCGTGTACTGTTTATGCGCCAAACACCTACAGGAGTCTTGCAGCATGTGTCACGCTTTTTCCTCTAGGGTCCTCCAAGAGAGGAAGAATAAATTAATCTTGAAAGGGCTGATTAAACCCTCCTTCGAGGAGGCCTTATCTTCCTCTTCCTCTCCAGCCAAGAAAAAGAAATCGTCGGCTCCGACCAGTCCGTCGGAACCGACCAGTAAGAAATCTAGGCAGGCTTCTCCATCGGCTCCACGGACTTTGGAGCCGAGGGCGGAATGGTCTGCCTCGATGCCTCCAGTCTTGACTCCTCTGGTTTCGGAGCCGATGGCTGGGGCTTCGAGAGGCGGGTCACCTTCATCGGCTCCACTGATTTTGGAGCCGATGAGGGTTGCCGGCTCAGACTCTTCCCCTTCGGCACCGAAGCCCTCCTTGGCACCGAGGGAAATTGTTTTGGAATCTCCCTCGGCACCGATACTGGTCGAGTCTATTCGGAGCCGGTCCCCCAGTCCTTTGGAGCTGATGGACAAGTCGGTTCAGACCCGGTCGGTCTCCTCCCGATCTTCAAAGATGTCAGATTCGGACATCAACAGGGTGTTCCTAAGACTGTTTCATTCTCCTGTATTCCAGAAATTAGTTTCGGCTCCAGCCCATTTGGCTTCGGAGCCGATGGCCCACCCTGTAGTTCTGGTTCCTCCTCCAACAGCCTCGGCACCATTGGAGCCAGTGCTGGTGGAGCCGATGGAGGTTTTCGGGTCGGCCCTGACCCTTACTCCAACCCCGGCTCTCGAGTCGGAGTTCAGTACACAGACCTCCTCCGTCGGCCCTGGGGGGGACGCTTCTGGACCGATGTTTTCAGTTCCGAGCCTTACTCTCGGTGCGTCGGCTGCGGGGGTAACGTCTACTGTTGTGGCCACGGGGGTTGGACCTTCCCAGGACTCTGGCGGTCTGGCCTTCAGGGCCATGAGGAGTGCTTTGGCCAAATCTTCTTTGGCTACCTCCACGGTCTCACCAGCACCTTCCCTACACATGGAGACTGGGTCTTTGGTAGTCCCCCTGTCCCTAGACAGCGGAGCCCCGGGGCCTGAGGTCACCCCCAGTGGGGGTTCCCCCACTCCTGGAGGTCCCTCTGAAGCTTCTTCAGAGGAACCCCCAAGGAAAAGACAGTGGAAGAGGAAGCATGTCGACTCCCCCGATGAGTCTCTCACGTCGGACACCGATCTTGATGATGCGGAGGGGTCCTCTAAGTCGTCCTCAGATGATGTCTCCTTTGCAGACATCTTGGAAGCCCTCAAACAATGAGGTGGCTGGCATTCCAAACCCCCTTCCGCTGAAGAGTCGGTGTTCCTCAAGGCCTTCGGGGCTCAGCCCTCCGCCTCCTGGGTGTCTCCTCCCTTCGACGAGCTCCTAGATTTGATCTGTCGAAGGGCATGGGAACATCCAGACTCTGTGGAACCGGTGCCTGCTTGCCCAAATAAGTTCTTATCAGCACCCCCAGAGAAGGAGTTTTTGACCAAAGGTGTGGCTGTAGATGCCTTGGTGGTGGCATCTGCTACCCAACAAGATGTAGCAGAGGCTTCGACGTCTGTCCATCCTCCTAATAAGGAGTCTAGGAGCATGGATCGGTACAGGAAGCGCACCCTCAGTTCAGCGGCCATTACCTTAAGGTCCCTGAACTATTTAACGCACTTCACTAGATTTCAGAGGGATCTGATCAAGGAGCTTTGAGATACCCTCTTGGGTAACCTACCTGAGCAGCTGGCCCAGACGGTTGGCTCTCAGTTGGCTATGCTGTCATCGATATCAAACTCGTCCATGAGGCTCATTTCATATGCAGCCGAGGGGGCGAGTAGAGCAGCGGGTACGGGTGTTGCTCTACGGAGGCAGGCCTGGCTCTGCCTGTGTCATTTTGTGGAAGCCTTTAAGTCTTCCTTTGCCGACGCTCCCTTTGATGGGTCCTCTTTGTTTGGATCCAAGGTAAAGGACACACTGACCCGCTGCGAGCAAGAAGGTAAGACTTTGACTGCCGTAGGGGCACGATATTCCACTCCCTTTCGGCCTTACCCCAAGGCTAAAAGAGGAGGGAAAATGTGGTTCCGTAAATCCCAGAAGTCTTATCCCTCGCAGCAGGACGATCTCCCTTCTTGAGGCAGAGGAGGGGGAAATTTTTCTGGAAGACGCCGTCCCAGAGGCGGCAGAGGCCCCCGCAACACTGGAGACCGTGAGTCCTTTCATTGCTCTTCAGCCTTCCACAATCCCTGAAGGATTGCCCGACTGTGCAGCTCCGGAGCCAGTCGGGGGTCATTTTTCGAGGCACCTAAAAGCCTGGGAAGGTATCACTCAGGACCGATGGGTGCTTCGAATCATCGCCGGAGGTTACAACATTCCTTTTTCACACCCCCCACCGCCATCCAAGAAAATCCCGGACCCGCCACCCAGTCAACGGGAAATCACAGCATTAGAAATCTCAAAGCTGCTTCAAAAAGGAGCCATCCAACCGGTCCCCACAGACCAGATCGGATTAGGGACTTACTCAAGGTTCTTTTTAGTGCCAAAAAAGACCGGGGACTTGAGGCCCATTTTGGATCTCAGCATCCTAAATCGATCAGTCAAAAAGTCCAAGTTCCGAAAGGTGTTTGGATGTGCTCCATAGATCTCAAGGACGCCTATTATCACATCCTGATGGATCAGGTGTCCAGGAGACATTTGCGCTTCAGCCTGGGAGACAGTCATTTTCAGTTCTGCACACTGCCCTTTGGTCTCACCACAGCCCCCAGGGTGTTCACCAAATGTTTGGCGGTCCTGACTGCTCACCTGAGGAGTCTAGGATTCCAGGTGTTTCCGTATCTGGACGACTGGCTCCTAACTGCCACCTCCAGGCGTCTACTATTGCAGAACCTACAAGCCACCATATCACTAGGCACCTCCCTTGGAATTACCTTCAATTGGCCAAAGTCTGTGTTGCTGCCATCTCAGTGCATAAGGTTCATCGGAGCAGAGATAGACTCAAACCAAATGCGGGTCTATCTTCCTACAGAAAGGATAAAGACTATACAGGCTCAAGTCCGAGCCTTGCTTCTCAGATCCAAAGCTCCAGCCAGGATGGTCCTGCAGCTATTAGGTTCTATGTCGGCCACTGTTCTCCTAGTCCCCTTAGCAAGATTACATATGAGAATTCTCCAGTGGCTCCTATCGACACAGTGGTCCTTTCAGGATCTCCCTCTCAGTCACCTCATACGGATCATGGAAACTTGCAAACGGGACCTCCGCTGGTGGCTGGTGCCCTCCAATCTGGATCAGGGACGACCCTTTGTTCCACCTCCTCCTATGGCCACATTGACGACGGACGCCTCCCAGATGGGGTGGGGGGGGCATTACCTGGGCAAGTCAGTCCAAGGCAAATGGCATTCAGAAGAGAGTCTCCTTCATATCAACATTTTAGAAATGAGGGCGGTGTTTCTGTCTCTACAAGCCCTCCACGATTACCTCCCTCAGGGCGTAATTGCCATTCACTCCGACAACATGTCAGTAGTCTGGTATCTGAACAAGCAGGGAGGGACCAGATCCTACCCCTTTGCAGAGAGGCCATGAGAGTTTGGGAATGGGCAGTGGCGACCAGACGTTTTCTGGTAGCGACTCATATCCCTGGCAAGTCCAACGTGATAGCCGACAGACTAAGCAGAACTATCCTCTCTCCTCACGAGTGGTCTCTGAACGATGCAGTGACAACTCAGATCTTCAGCAGATGGGGAACTCCTTGTTGCGACCTCTTCGCAACCCCGCTGAACGCAAAGTGCAGAAAGTTCTTCTCTCTCACTCCAGCTCCGGGGGAGAGTCCTTTGGACGCATTAGCCCATCCTTGGCCCACCGGCTTGCTATATGCCTTCCCTCCAGTTCTCCTCCTTCCCAGAGTGATCCAAAAGGGGTCTCACTTGGGGAGCAAAATGATTTTAGTTGCCCCTTACTGGCCTCGTCAGGTATGGTTCCCCTATCTTCGGAAATATGCACTGGACGGTCCATGGTTCCTGGATCAGATCCCAGACCTATTAATTCATCAGTCGGGACAACTCCATCAGTCCCTTCACACTTTGAAGTTAACAGCTTGGCTCCTCCTCTTCCGACTATAGTCAGGAATCATACTTTAGACCCGGAAGTCATATATATCTTATCATCGGCCCACAAGTCTGCCACTAAGAAATTGTATACTAGCAAATGGAAGAGATTTGCTATTTGGGCTCAACTCCGGGGTCTGGATCCCATCACTGTTCCGGTATCGGAAGTCCTGAAATTTCTAACTTCCCTATTCAATCAAGGTTCTTCAGTCTCTACCATCAAGGTCCAATTGGCAGCTATTTCCAATTTTCACGAATCTATAAACCCACCTTTAATGAGCAACAGATTGTGTAAAACCTTCATGAGAGGTGCTGCGCTTTTACGACCTCCGATTTCTCATCCTGCTCCTCCGTGGGATCTCGATGTGGTATTACGTGCCTTAACCTCCTCCCCCTTTGAACCAGCAGCAACATGTGATTTGAAATTTCTTTCTTGGAAAACTGCCTTTCTGGTTGCGATTACTTCTGCCAGAAGGGTTTCAGAGCTTCAAGCTCTATCTGTAAAACCACCGTACCTGGTTTTTCACAAAGATAGAGTATCCCTCAGGCCTAATCCATCCTTTGTCCCTAAAGTTTGTTGCAGTTTTTGCCTGCAACAGTCATTAGAACTTCCAGTTTTCTTTCTAAAGTACTCAAACAAAGCAGAATACATCTTCCACACATTGGATGTTCACAGACAATTGCGTTTTTATTTAGACAGGACCCAACAAAAAGGAAAACAGATCAATTGTTTGTGTCCTTTTTGGATAATAAATTGGGCAAAGCCATCACAAAGGTCACTATTGCCAAATGGATCAGGGACTGTATTAGTCAGGCTTATTCCTCTTCTAATAAAGAGCTTACAACCTCTGTCAAAGCTCACTCTACAAGAGCTATGGCTACTTCAATAGCATTCCATTCTAAGCTTGCCATTAGTGACATTTGTGCTGCGGCTACATGGTCTTCCCCGCACACCTTCATTTCCCACTACAAATTGGATGTGGCATCTCGGGGGCGAGCTTCATTTGGTTCCACAGTGCTCAGGAGTGTTTTCCAGTGAGCCACCCAGGAATTAGGTGCTAGGGATGCTGTCCCATCAGTACAGAATGTAAGTGAGATAGAATCACATAACATCTTTTAGTTATGTACTTACCATAACTTTAGATGTTTGGGATCCATCTTGCCTACATTCCTAATAACCCACCCTCCTTCCCCCTGCCTTGGAGATCAGAAGAGATCGGACGGTCTGAATTCTATTGTTTCATCTTGAAACATCTGGCAATGTTATAAAACAGTTATGTGTGTGTGCATGAATGCGGACAAACAAGATCTGGGGGATTAGTGGTGGTGCATCCTGGGATAGAGAATAGCTCAGCCAATAAGAGGCTTCGCTCTATAGCATAGCGTGCCGAGTTGGAGCCGAGGATCGGCTTCGAGCCCCATCAGTACAGAATGTAGGCGAGATGGATCCCAAACATCTAAAGTTATGGTAAGTACATAACTAAAAGTTTCTTTGTTTTGGAGAGGTTTTGTGAAGGAGAATTGTGAGTCTAGGTCCTGTTTAGGAATGTGCCAAGGCCAATTACCATATTTTGTTGCTTGGATACTGGAGAATGTAATTTGAGAGAGGCATCAGCATCAGGACCTTGTGGAATGTGATTTTGATAAACAGCTGCTGAATATGATAGTCCCTAATGCAATATCCTGCGAGTCCATCTCCAGACTGAAATGGCTGCATGGACTTTGTACCCTACACTACTACAACATCGTGATTTAAGGAACTTCTAATTTAATAAGTTCCTGCAGTGTATTTACTTATTAAAATTTCATTAGCATTCTGTATAAAAAGTTACCATTTTTTTTGTTAGTGGCATGCTCTCTACTAGGACTCTCTTTGTTAGGTTCCCTCCCTCCCTTAGCCAATAAGTATTGCCTTTCTCTCACACTTCATTTGGCTCACAGTATAAGGGAATTAAAATCCCTAGCAAAAGTTAATTTATTCCAGATATCTATGTATTGCATAGGATTAATGTGGAAGGTTTGCTAAATAGCTAATGTTACCAGGACACTGACCTGGGCATGCTGTTATAGCTGATTGTTTTTTCTGGTGACACTGCCTCTGGCTTGTGGTTCAACCCACTCCACTTGGGCTTGCTCTGCTCCCCTTCCCTACCTCCAAACCCACCCATCCCCACTACACCTAGATTTAAACTTACATAGTTATCCAATCACTGTTCCTCTAATCACTACTTTAGCCACTAAACCGTCATTCTCCAAAGCTCCACCAATAGCGGACTCAACCTCTCTATCCCAACACACCCCTTACCTAGTTTGGCCAAGCACTACTACACATATCAGTAATCAACTGCCCCTAACAAACATCACAAATTCTCCACCTACTACACACCATTGTAATCTCATCTCACTCCCCTCTTCTATCTTAGGCACCTTCCAACCCTCTTCTATCTTAGACACCTCCCAGCACCATCAAGTTATAAGCAAAGATGTTACTACCATGTGCTGCTCTCCTTACCTTACTCATCTCTGGCTACCATGTTGCCTCCTGTTAGGAACACTGAATCATGAGTATCTACTCTCCAACACACCCAGTTACCACTGCACCCAACAATACCATAACTACTGTCTTCATATCACCTCATCTACACAATAGCTCAAATACTGAACTCTTTACATTCAAATGCTCCTAAACACATGCATCTCCATTCCCACTCCAGAAATATTCCTGAGTTTTATCTAAAATCTCTTGCCTATTTTTGCTCATACGTACTCATATTAAACTAAGGGGGACATATACCATAACCCAGGCCCCAATCACAACATCAAACCACCATTCTAATTCACAACACACCTAGACAGAACAGCACTAATCATACCCATAACAGCCCTGATCTTCTAATTATAAACATGAATCTTAGAAGTATCTTAAACAACGTAGATGAGTTTCATGCAACCCTTGTCCTTTATTGTCCCAATGTAACTATCTTAACTGAACTCTGGCTGTAACCCCACATAAAGATACCAAAATTCTAACTCTTGGCTACAACATAATCAGATCTGATAGGATAAACAAGCAAGGTGGTAGCATAGCAATTATGTACAAAGATACACTCCAACTAGAATGCATAAATTACAAAAGCCTAGCCCTTGCAATATTAATATCCCATCTACAGCTAAACTCACCGAAGAACATAATAATAGCTACTTACCTCCCTCCAGGCAATAACTAATCCATTATTGAGAATCTCCTCTGCTGGTAAGCCTCTGTGTTTAACCAGGAAACTATTTACTTAGTGGACGTTAACTTGGACTGACACACCTTCTCCTCTGAAAACCCTACCAACTTTATTAATCTCTGTGTCTTTTCTGAAACAATACTCACCCCTAGCAGAATAGATAAAACCAGCAACACTCAATCAATCCTGGTCTGGATGCTACCAGGCCCAACCATTGTCACCAATCTGCCTGCCTCCCAGACCTGCTAAGCGATCATCTACCCATCTTCTACTCAGGCACAGGATACGTCCTCCTAAATACATCATATTTAAACATGTTCATAACAAAAATAACTTCTCCCCAGATATGTTAAGTACCGTCCTTTAAAACACCTCTATTTAGATGCTGCAGTTCAACACTTTAATAACACATTTCTCAAATTTTAGTCAGCCTTGTTCCTCCAAGGAAAATCGGCATTAAATCTAAACAAGTGCCATTGCTATCTAGGGAACCCAAGCTACTACTGAAACAAAAACACAGAGCCTGATCGCTATATAAAGAGACTAAAAACCAAGACAGCCTTAACATCTATCGACAAATAAGAAACCTTGCCAAAAAGCAAATCAAGAATGGTAAAAATTTATATTATCACACAACCCAACAAAAATACCAAAACAACCCTCAAATATTCTGGATAAGTAACAACTTTTTAATCCTGGGCAATCCACTGCCCCATCCCCCACCACCTCAAATGCCACAGATAGCCTAGCTTTACAGTTCAACACACACGTCATCAACTCCATAACACCACTCATAAAAATGATATCAAAAGTACCTTATCAGTTCCAGACATCCCAGAACCAAACCTCAACTCATTGTCTATCACACCAATACAAACTACCACTGTAAAAACTTCTGAGCAAACTAAAGCCCTCTTTCCTTGCTGCTGACCTCTACCCCCTAATGCATTTCTCAAATTGGCAGCAGATACCATCTCTTATCCCTTCTCTGTACTAATAAATCATTCTATTTATGAGCAATTCATACACAAGCTTTGGAAAATATCTCATATTATCCCATTACACAAAGGCGGCTTCTCAACAGACTTCTCAAAATACAGACCAATTGCTATTCCTCCTCCACTAGCCAAAATTCCTGAAAAATGCTTCCACAAACAACTCCTTGACCATCTACTTAACAATAATCTTGTCTCTAATTCCCAACACAGCTTCAGACCCAATCACAGAACCACTACCACACTAATTAGATTTACCAGTACTGTAAACCATCTCAGAAACAAGGGCCTACCTGTCTCCTCCATTTTCCTTGACATGTCTAAAGCATTTGACACAGTATCCCACCAAAAACTACTCTATGAACTAGCACCCTGTAACCTAAACCAACCAGCACTATCATGGTTTCACAGATACTTATCTGACCATCAGTGTCCCTCAAGGGTCAATCTAAGACCCCTGTTATCATATTCACTAATGAACTCCGCACCACCACTCAACTAGCCTCCATTATACAAAATGCAGATGACTCGTCCCTCATTAGTTCAGACCCAACCCTTCCTGAACTCCTAGATAAAACCCAACAGTTCCTCCTTGACATTGAAAACTCTCTCTCTCTCTGACCACCAACTAATATTCAACCCAAACAAAGCCAAACGAATTGTCTTCTCAAATACCCAAATAAAAGACAACCTTCCCCTCTTCATAATCTACTCTTCCAACAAAATTAAATCTAACTTGTGGAACAAAGTCAACTTCTAGAGGGTCACAATTGACAACTGTCTTACATTTGAAAAACACACAACACTATCCATCAAAAAAGTTCACATCAAACTCAGTTCACATTACAGAGCCAAACCTTACCATACTTACCTTACTAACAACACCAGACTATCCACAGCCAGAAATCATCTACTATCCTTCCTTCTGTATGCCTCTCACATTTTCACTAACCTTAGAAAATCAGAAATAAGCAAACTAGTGGCCTGTTGCCACAAAATAGCCAAATTTGCTATGAACCAACCTCATACAGCATATTACTGCACCACTGTACAGGAACTCAATTTGATCGAGCTACAAAACCAACTATCCCTGCACCAATTAACTATGGTTCACTCCATCATTTATCAACCTGAAAACTGCCTCACACTAAAAGACCTTGTTCAAGCATATTCTAACTGTAGAACCCTAAGATCGTCTGATAAACTTCTAAAAATCCCTAAGGCCAACAACACAGTTGGAGATTCCCTATTCTGCAACAAAGTATCCAAAACCTGGAACTCAATCCCACAACACGTGGTAAACACCACAAATTCTTCCAAATTTATCATTTGATTATTATATATATTCATAGGTTAAGATATGCCCAACTGTTAGTTTTGAATTTCATTATGCATCAAGTAATAGAGTGTGAACGAGCTGTCATTTGGTTTGAATGATGGTAACATTTTAGGGTGCTTATGGCTTTAAATGTTTGAACTGTTTTTGGCACCAAATAAGTTACTTAAGGCATCTTTGTTACTAACACAGTGTTCTGAAGAAGCCCACATGGATGGGTGAAAGCGCTTAACCACTCTGTTTTTTAAGGATTTTAATTTTATGTTGTACAAATAAATTAATTTTATTCATGGATGAAAATGCTGGTTTTTGTCACTACACATACCATTCCTGAGGTGATCGGGCACTTATTGGGGACTCCGTGGCTATAAAGGTCTTCCAAATTTAAGCTACTCCTCAAAGAACACCTCACCAAATAATGGCTATGTTCCTGCACATCTCCCAGATGACCATACTGTACATACTTTTTGTATCCAGTACCTACCCTCTGCTGTCCTACACTGCCCACTCTTATACCCATCTTTAATTTCCTTACTCAATAAGGCATCTTATTTCTTCCTGAACCCCAAATACTAACCTGTTCCTAATGCTGTGATGCTGTCTAATAATCATGCCGTCATTACAAATAGTATTGTAAAAAAAATATTCTACCACTGAAGTTTAATTTTGATTAATGTATATGTTTTTTCTTTTTTCCTGCTATGTTAACTATTCAGACTATAGCCTTTACATTCGAGTAATGTATTTAGCTCTTAACAATTGCTGTAAAATAGAACTTTTCTCCCCTGACCTCCGCTGAAAATGGGCTCCTGGACAAGTCATACAATTCCCAGTAAACAAAGAAAATGGAGCAATATATTCACAAATGGGGCAGATAAAAGATAATATATTCACAAATGGGGCAGGTAAGAGATAATATATTCACAAATGGGGCAGGTGAGAGATAATATATTCACAAATGGGGCAGATAAGAGATAATATATTCACAAATGGGGCAGGTAAGAGATAATATATTCACAAATGGGGCAGGTAAGAGATAATATATTCACAAATGGGGCAGGTAAGAGATACTGCAGCAGAAGTAAGACTACTTTGGTTCTGGATGAGATGTCCATCCTGATTAGTTGGGCCAAACATAAGGATGTTGTGATCACACTGGAAACCTGCGAATCAGAGGACAGGGAATTACCCACAGGGCTGCTTAGATCACTAATGAGAGTGTCATTCTTAAGGGCTGTATCATCTACGTACTATAAAGGAATCTTTTTAACCAATGTGGGCTGTACTACATGTTTAAGGACATTATCCTTTCACAAGATCTTAAGTCCAGCCTGACCACAACTATGTTCATGTCACTGGGTGTTTTATAACTTCCGACCACCAGTTTACAGTCATTCGTGATTAACCAGCGACCTGGACAATAATCCATCACTGAGCCTTGAGGAACTCAACTTGTGACATTTTAAGTTACTGAAGTGGCACCCGTAACTCTGACTTTCTGTCCGATACCCTGTTTGTTATCCATATAGCAATAAATGGATTGGTTCATCTGCTGTGTTTGATGTTTGAATTGGGGAAAGCATCACACATTTTGGCCTGGTCCAAGTATGCAGTGCACAGTGTATAAACACCATTAACTGTTTGAGTTACCCTTTCAAAGTAGTTTACAAGGTTAAGAAGGCATAACCAAACTTTAACAGTGAAAAAGTAATGTTGATCCTAGACTAACAATCTCTAGATTTACGGGGTAAGAAATGACTTTAGAAACAAGGCTGGTAACACTAATGAGTCTATAATTGCCAGGGCTGGAGGCTGAACTACATGCTAAGGGGCATATTGCAATGGCTGTTCTCCAGGCTTTAAGGGCACAGCCCATTGTGAACTCATTTTAAAGAGGTTTATTTAAGATTCTGAAAGGCCGTAAGTTTAGTTAATTAAGTTTTTTGGCATATTATTTGGACCCAGGGATGTGGAGTGATAGTGGGTGATGGTATTGTTTACAGTAAATTTGTCAGCTAGGATGTCCGCTGTTTCTTGGGATCAGAATGGGTGTTATCATTGTGTGTCAGAGTGTGTGATAAGAGTAAGAAATCAGGAATAAAGCAGATTAAGTAAAATGGCGTAGCAGGTAAAACCAGTTACAGTGACTGATTTTAATAGGTAAAGGCAGTTATAGTGACCAGTTTTAACAGGTAAAACCAGTTACAGTGACTGATTTTAATAGGTAAAGGCAGTTATAGTGACCAGTTTTAACATGTAAAACCAGTTACAGTGACTGATTTTAATAGGTAAAGGCAGTTATAGTGACCAGTTTTAATAGGTAAAACCAGTTACAGTGACTGATTTTAATAGGTAAAGGCAGTTATAGTGACCAGTTTTAATAGGTAAAAGCAGTTACACTGACTGATTTTCCATTAAATGAATAAAGAGTACCTTTGTAAAATATAGCCCGGTTAGGGGTCGCTACAGTGGAACTCTGGTCCGCTAATGATTGGCAGTTTATTTTTACACGCCGAGTTGCCAGGCCTGATACACAACTTTCAACGAAGGTATGCCCATTCACACATGTCTCCATGCAAAAGACGTTCTAGCTGAGAATCGAACCAGACAGCATCTTACTGTGAGGCGACAATGCCACAGCAGCACCACCACTGCGGCAAAATATAGCATTGTGGTATGGTTCTTAAAATGTTTAGGTGGACAATTTTCAACAACTGCTTCAAATTAACAAAAAAAATAAGTAAATAAATAAAATTTCTTTCACAGATAAGGATGAATTTTATAGGAGGTAATGCAATTTTGTTATAGTGTGTTCTTTTTTAATAAATTGAGATGTGATGTCATTAATGGACAGAGGCACAACAAACTAATGGGCACAGTATTTTTTCATATAAGGCACAATAATTTGGGCTAGGCTTATAAATGCCTTAGGGCAGATAGCCTAGTATAAACCTATGAACCTATGAACCTATGAACCTATGAACCTAATAAAAATTTGTCTGTGTAGTGGGTATGGTATTTCGAGAGATTAGTTAACCATAGTGATAGATTCATATGTGCATCTGAGAGATGAAGCAAATCTAACATTTTATTATGGGCTCTTTGAAAAGAATTGGCATTCTGTGGATGAGGTATACTGTTTGAATTTTTTTGCAAAATATGCAAGTGAAGGGCATAAAACACTGGAAAGGAAATATGATGTCCTAGCCTTTATTGGACCAATGTTAGTCTTACAATTACAGCTTCCTCAGTTTTCAGACTAACAACAGAAACCTTTCATCAAGATTAGTAAGTAACTAAGGCTAGAATCATGCTTTCATACCCACCTGTACCAAAGAGAGAAGAAAGCAAATAATTTATTTGCAATTGGTTAAAATAGGCACTTTGTTCTCACACTGGCATGTTTTTAATTTCAGTGTGCAGCTCTGTCATGATCTGGTTCCCCCCTGTTTGTTTAGACTACAGACATGTTGCCTGATTGAATTGTTATTGTTCCTAGAGGGGGAAGAGCCTTGAAATACTTGCAATGCCGAAAGCACTGCCCTTATCGTCAGGACATTTATGTGCAAATGAGCTGAGTGATGCTGCCAGATGCCTTGAACTGTCCCCTCCAACCTATATGGGAAGCGTCCATGCTCACCGTGGCTTGGTCCTGAGAAGCAATAAAGTGATGGCCTTGAGATACCAGTGGAGAATAAATCCACATTGGAGGTCCTTTTTGCATGAGTTGATTATCATGATCTTGTGTGTCATTGGACGTTCTAGAATTGACCATTGTGTCAAAGTATTCTCACGTGAACACGAGCTAGGGGAATGAGAAAAATTGTAGCAGCCATTTTTCCCAGTACTTGGAGAACTAGTTTGGTAGAAGCTTTCTTCCTGATCAACAGTCTTACATAAAGTCGAAGATCATTTACTCTGTCCTGTGGAAGGCTTGCTGTCATTGTTGTTGTGTTTATCTCTGCTGCTATGAAGACCAAGCTCTGACATGGCTCTAGAGCAGATCTTTCATAATTTATGGTAATACATAGGGAGGAACAGAGTTGTAGAGTATAGTCCCTGGCTTGTAGCAGAAGTTGCCTGGTTGGGGTGGATATGACTTAGTTGTCTAGATATGGAAAGACCTGTAATCCTTGGTGTCTACAGCAAAACAGCACTACTGACATGCATTTGGTGAACACTCTAGCAACTGTATTGAGACCAAAGGGCAGAGCTTGAAACTGGAAGTGACGGGCTCCTAGCCATAATCATGAGTGCCTTCCAGGTAGCATGCATCCTGAAGGTCTATGGAGCAAATCCAATTGTCTTTTTCCAAGAATGGAAGAATCAATTGCAGTGTTACCATCCAGAACTTGGTCTTTTTCACAGATTTGTTTTGAATGCCGAGATCCAAAATGGGTCTCCAGTCCCCTGATTTCTTTGGAACTAAAAAGAACCTTTGAGTAATGTCACTCGTCTGGTCAGGATAAAACAAACAAACATTTGTGGGTTCACTTCAAGCAGCTTTATTACATACAAACACATCAGGAATGAGGCATTGTAACTTAAAATTATAAACAGACTGACTACCACGCTCATATACATTAACACTCTGGCTGTTCCCACAAAATGGCACTGCTGCCTGCACATGCTCTGTATTTATATGCATGTGCTGCATCTGGAAATGCTTCTTAAAGATACATGCACACACTCTGATCTACATCCTTCCTCTTTGATCAATAGTCCTGATATGAAATGACAGTATTCAATGACATGCAGTTTACAGGAATGATCTTTTGACAAGCAGTTATACAGGGGTCTATATCAGTTCACCAAAACGTCTGAAGTTCGAACACCATATTTTCTAACTTCTATCCATGACGCACAAAAATATCGAAGTCTTAGAACAGCGATTTTTTTCACAGGAGAAAAAAAATCGCTGTTCCAAGAAACACACACACAACACAAGCACACCAAAAAAACAGCAATCCACACACGAACACTTAAAATCCTACATCTAACCCTACACAAAACTGTACATACACTACTATCTATCCACTTACCTTAACCCAAACCCTAACCCTAAGGTCCGCCACTATCGCACACTCACCTGACCCGAGCCCTTACCCTAACTCACCTATCCCGCTCTAACCCAAAAGTCTGTCATTATCACACACCCACCTCACCCGCGCCCTAACCCTAACTCACCTAACCCGTGCCCTAACCCTAATGTCCACACAATCACACACTTACCTGTACCTGACCCGTAACTTCCCACCACAGTCCTGATAATCGTGAAGCCACAGAAATGGCCCACTGAATTCTTTCCCTGGGAAAGAATTTGGTGTTCTGTGGCTTTGTGATAATCAGTGTTCGAACTTCACGGTTCAAACATCTGGTGTTCGATCGTCAGCCATTTCGACGGACTGATATAAACACATTATACAGAACTAATTACTTGACATGCAGTCATACAAAATTAGACACATAAAAAGAATGATGTCCAAGTTGCTGTGTACTCCAGTATTTGTGTGGTCTAGACATACAACCTGATCATGTAACATAAAAGTCAGAAATGGATCTAGCAATGGGGACTGTCATTAAGTAATGTTCAACTTTGGGGATATCTGAGACATCATCAGGAATGGGAGTGGATATTGTGACATGTTCTTTGGTACGAACATTTTCAGGGTTGCTCTGAGATCTACAATGCTATGAGATACAGGGAGATGATGTCTGCGGTTTCTCCTGTACTCTGTACCCTCAGATTCCACTAAGTAGGATGGTGCTGTGGTAGCGTTGTCACCTCACAGTTAGACGTTGCCCGTTCGATTCTCAGTTAGAGCATCTTCTGTGTAGCGACATGCGTGAATGGGCATTCCTTCATTGAAGATTGTGCGTTAGGCCTGGCAAGCCAGTATGTAAAAATCTACTGCCAATCATTAGTGGACTGGAGTTCCGCTGTGGTGATCCCTAACCGGGAAAAGCCGAAAGACACAAACAGAATCTCTGCTCAGTACATACCTTTCACTTGACTAATTTGATCAAAGCCTTTTGCTGTTTGCATCCTCAGTGTCTCTCCTCCTTTAAACGGATGAAGAAATCTTCTCATTTTATCATAGCTGGACTGAGAAGAACGCTTCTTAAAAAGTTGGGCTTTGATAGCTCTGTTTTATTTTAGCATTAGGCACCGACAAACTAGAACAGATGGGCAAGGTTGCTCTGGTTTGACTAAATAAAAGTCTCTAAGCAGGCAAGTCAAGAAGGTTGTCACGGGGTATATTTCTCAAGCTGAGTAACATCAGTATTATCATGCTTTGACCTCTCCAGTAATTGCTTTGCACTCTGTACTGCATGTTCATCAAGGCCGTTTGACTGAGGATATTCAAGACTACTAGTAACATGGATAAAGACACACACTTTTGCAAATCTCTGGAACAATTCACTGGTAAACTGAGAACCGTTGTCAGAAATAACTTTGTGTAGACTACCATGGACTGAAAAATGACATTTCATCTTAGTAATAACAGCACTAGATGTCAGGTTAGGTAGCAAATCGATCTCAAACTAGTTTGAATAAAAGTCTACCAACACTAAGTAATGTTGACTGTTCCACTGAAATATATCAGTGGCTACTGTTGACCAAGGTAGTTCAGGAATTTGGATTAGCTGACATGGCTCTTTTTGCAAATGCGGCTTAGTACTGCTGCACACTGAACAAGAAGACAGCACTTTATCAATGTCTTTTGCTAGAAAAGGCCAAAATACTAGTCCTCTCACCCTTCTTTTGGTAGAGTCAGAACCTGGGTGGTCACAATGTAAAATCTGAATGTATTCATGTTGTAAGGAAGTAAGAACAACAACTTTTGGACCTTTGAAAATTATACCATCTTCCACCAGCATCTCATCTATGTATGGAAAGTAAGGTTGTACTTCTGGCGGTACACAGGATTGCTTTGACGGCCATCCTACATTAATGAAGTGGTTAAGCTTTTGCAAAATTGGATCAGTCTTTGTATCATCTCTTAGCTCATCAAGTCTTGTGGTAGAAAAATTACACACTTGCATGACATCAAAGTCAAAATTCTCTGCATCAAGCTGTTCCATAGTATTTCTAGGTGATCTGGATAAGTTATCAGTCAGATAAAGAAGTTTATCTTTTGTATAGACCATTTTGAAATTGTACTTTTGCAATCTGAGCATCATTCTTTGTAGTCTTGCTGGAGCTGAATGCATAGGCTTATGTAAAATAGTGACTAGAGGTTGATGATCAGTCTCAATCTAGAGGTTGATGATCAGTCTCAATCTAGAGGTTGATGATCAGTCTCAATCTAGAGGGTGATGATCAGTCTTAATCTAGAGGTTGATGATCAGTCTCAATCTAGAGGTTGATGATCAGTCTCGATCTGGATAGCTCGGCCATTAATATAATCATGGAACTTCGAACATGCAAACACAATTGCCAAAAGTTCCTTCTCAATTTGAGCACACTGCATCTCAGTTTGGGTAATAGTTCTAGATGCATAGCCAACAGGTCTGCTCTCTGGAAGAATAACTGCACCAAGTCAGAACTTTGATGCATTACAGGAAAGAACTACTGGTTTGTGGACATCATAGTATCTTAATGTAGGTGGGTTGGGAATTTGCTGTTTGAGGTTATGAAATGCTCTCTTGTGTTGTTCTAACCATGGCCATGCAGCATTTTTACATGTCAGCTCTCTTAAAGGTGCTGATAACTCACTAAAGTCAGGGATAAATTTGCCCAAATAGTTAACTATACCAAGAAAATGTTGTAGAGCTTGGACATTGTCTGTAGGTGGCATTTCAATAATGGCTGCTTGTAAGTCTGTACTAGTAAATAAATGAGCTACATAAGTAACTTCTGGTAGTCTCAATTTGCACTTCAAAGGATTGTGCTTTAAATTAACTTCACACACTGTCCAGAACTTTCCGTCATGCTCTGCTTCACCATTACCTCCAACCAGTAAATCATCAACTATTATTGCACACAGGTAGCCTGAAAAAAATTACTCCATTGTACACTGGAAAACTTCACTGGAAGAATTTATTCCAAGAAGCATCCTGAGAAATCTGTATCTGCCAAATGGGATATGGAATGTAATCAGTAGTGAAGATTTGTGATCAAGCATTACTTGCCAAAATTAACTATTTGCCTTTAAGACAGAAAAATAATGGTATTTGACCCCTAGGATGATGAGGTATTTTTTACTGCCTTGTTCAAGTCTCTTGGGTCAAAACATATTCTGACTTCATCTGAATTTTTCTTATGAACAGTTACCATGGAAGTCACTCACTCAGTTGGTTCTGTGACTGGACAAATCACACATTGCTGCACCATTTTGTCTAACTGGGCCTTGACTTTGTCCTGCATAGCTATTGGAACTCTTCTTGCTGGTTGGACCACTGGACTGACTTCTGGGACTACTTTCACAGAGTACACAACTGGAAGTTTGCCTAGCTGGTCGTTGAAAACATCAACATACTCTGAGAAAATAGTATCACTGAAGCTAGAACTGGGACATGTTCTTACATGATGGACTTCTTTGGTAAAAGAAAGCAGTTTCATTCTCAAACTGTCTCTGAGACCAAATAATCACTGCACAGATCACCTGACTACATAAAATTGCAAAATGTAACTGTTCTCAGCCGAATAGCTTAAAAACACTACTGAACCTTTGGTTTGAATCTCTTCACCTCCATAAGCAACATGCTTTGCACAATTAACCAAATTAAGTTGCTCACCAGCTCTCACTTAAGCAAATGTTTTTGCTGACATCACATTACACTTTGAACCAGTGTCTGCTTTGAGCTCTGTGGATTTACCATTTTTCAGGACAGTACAAAATACTTCATTCTTTGGCAGCAAATCTACTGCATTAACATTTTTACCGACCACTGATACACCGTCTACATAAAAAGTAGGGTTCCGTCTTTCTACATAGGTGGGTACTAGGCTGTCTGCCAGAAGGCATTTATAAGCCTAGCCAGAATGTGTTGGCTTTCGCCGCTCCCTTAGATTAGTAACCTATGCCTCTGTCCAGCAGAGCCACTGAAGTGATCCCCGAGGTAAACTTTCTGTTTCCCATCCACTCGTCAAGGTTTCTTTTGAAGAGTGTTAACGAGGAGCTCTGCCTAATGTAGATTGGGATCTTGTTCCAAAACATGGGAAGTCTCTGGGACAGGAATCTATCCCTCCAGCACATCCTATTTATTGTTGCGGTGAGATTTAGATCCCTAGAGCATGTGGCTCAAGGGAATAAAGTTTTATTTAGATGGAGCATGTCCATCAATTCTGGGTTGGACATGGCCTTGTATGTCAGGCAGAGATCACCTCTGAGTAGGCGGTATGCAAACAAGTACAACTGTAGTTTCTTCAGTCAAGCTGCATAGGGCATCTGTTTGAGGCCATTGATCCTCTTGGTGAGGTTCTTCTATGGTCTTTCCAGCTGTTGCAGGTGTCTTGTAAGGTACATACCAAATGGGGCATTGTACTCTAAGATGGGTCTAAGGAGTGATGAGTAGAGGGGCACAATGACATCTTTTGATCTGGATGTGAACCCTAACTTGCTTTTTTGAGTGGACTTTCATAATAACTGAATGGGGTTTGCTTGATTTACAAAACTTTTGAAAATGGTTCCATTTTTCACACTTGTGGCATTGTGGACCAAATGCTAAGCACTTTTCTCTTTTAGACTCATGATTGGCTCCACAATTATGACAGTTAACAATAAGGCTCTACTTGGGTTTTGCTGACTCACCCTTATACTGAACTGAGCATGACCTTTTTATTGAGCTAGTCTTAGAACTTGCTAGAAAGCTATCACATCCCCCTGCCAGATCTGCAGGGGTCGAGGCCGCAATATGCTTAGGCCTGTTTCTACTTGCTATGTATTGCATGCTGTCTACATTGCTCTAGGGACTGCTGAATCCATGCTCTTATCCCTTGCAAGCGTATGTGTGTGTCTTTCTGTGAGCTCATGGACTTGACAAATCTCTATGGCTTTGCTCAATGTAAAATCACTATCACAAAGCATTTTTTTCTCACAGCAGCACTATTAACACCACACACAAGCCTGTCCTTTATTAACTCATCTTTCAAGTCACCAGATCTGCATGTTTTAGTCTTATTTCTTAAGTCAGTGATATAAGCTACAAAAGTTTCACCTAGCTTTTGGTCTGTTGTGTAAAATAAGTGCCTCTCTAATGTAACATTTGTCTTGCGTTGCACATTTCTCTAAATTTACATTTTAAGTACTCTGGATCTTCCCTTGATTCATCCGGTAGCAGAATATGATGGTTTGCCCCTTCTCCTGCATACACTCCTTGTGCATACACAAATGAATGCTCTTAAGTTAAGCAAAATGAATGCACTTGTGCATGCATCTTTGTCAGAAAAAGCTTCTTGTATGAAAATATTGTATTCCAGCTCAAATACTTTCTGATTCTCTGCTATATTATGATCAAACACAAGTGGACCTGGTATGCGAAATGCTTCTGACACATCAACACAAAGTAGTGAAGGTGCTTGAAATTGTGTACAAACATGCACACACAAATATATATGCCAGAACTTTATGCCAGTACTTGTAATTATGCCCAATAGCGCACAAACTCTTTGAAATAACTGCACTTTGCCAAACAAGACTCTGTAGCACAAGAACACTTTGAAATCATTGTACTTTATGAAACCAATCCTTATTAGTGTAAGAAATACTTTGAAATGACTGTACTTTCCAAATAAACTGTACACGGCAGAAGAACCTTTCAAAATGGCTGCACTTTGTGAAATAACTCTGCACGGTGTAAGAAACGCTCTGAAATGATGGGTTTCTGTGAATAAATGCACAGAGCACAAGAGACTTAAAAATTGTTGTACTTTAACTGCACTTTGCAATATAACTGTATTTTGCACACAGCAAACTCTTTGAAATAATTGCACCGTAGTAAAGCACACACTCGGCAATCACTTTGCACACTCTGAGATACTTCAGACAACTCTAGTTATACTTTGAATGGCTTCGGTCAATGAGAGATAGTAGCTTGTGCCCAGGCATGGTCTTTTACTAAAAACATGCATTTGCCTTGCTCTTTAATCTTATTTTGCCTTTTTATTGTACTCTTTATGCCTTTTTAATCTCTTATCATGCACAATATAAAGCAAATGATAAAATCACATCCTGGAACCAAAGTACTCAACTGCTACACGAAGCAAAAATACAAATACATTCAAATGAAACACAGCACACAGCTTTCAAGCAAAGCTCTTTTTCAATGCATATCCACCATGCTAAGCACAGTCATATTTACATTAGTGACCATCCAATCAAAAACTCAATAGATACATGACAAAATTAAGTCATGTGACATTCACATTAAAGCTATACAAACGAATATATACATATGTAAAATGTTGGCTAAAATCTTATACCATATCAGAAATATCAAAGTCACATAAAAAAATATATATATACATATATATATATATATATATATATATATATATATATATATATATATATATATATATATATATATATATATATATATATATATATATATATATATATATATATATATATATATATATATACACACACACACACACACACACACACACACTCACACACACACACACACACACACACACACACACGCATCTGCAGAATACATAATACATAAACTAACATGCACACAGCCCTGTCAAGACAATCATGTTTAAATTTAAGTATAGGTTTTAAACTGCTTTGATTCTTAAGCCCTGGACTACTAGCTGCTCTAAAGCAATCAGTCTATTTGCATTCTGCCTATTCAGTAAGAAGTTTAATATCTCCTCCTCATTGTCCCATATATATTACTTGAATAACACAAAACTTAAAATTATGAGAACTTCCCATAGTTTGAAGATGTTTAGATAACGCATTACGCTCTACCCCTCTTCGTATCTCAGACAGATGTGAGCAGATCCTTTGTTTCAATTTTAAATTAGTTTTTCTAATATAAAAATGTTTGCAGGCTACACAATTAGCAAAATACACCACGTTTTCTATTTGACATGTAGCAAAAGCCCTAAACTCAAACCTAAACTTAAATGTAGGGTGCTCAAAAACGACATCTGTATTAATATAACTACAATAACTTCAGTTATAACAAGGATGAGTTCCTTTAATAACTCCAGCTACATGTTTAATATTAGTCCTCATATCTTTATAACATAACTTTTTCAAGTTTTTTTCTGCTCAATATACTTTACTTGTGCCTGTTTTACTTTAAATATGCTCATGATACAAACCAAAGGTAATTCTTTGCCCCATATGAATACTTGTGGCTAGTTTTATCAAATATGGTTTCGAACATTTTGTTTAATGATGTGGTTTGTGCCTTTTGTTTGCTTAATATGTTTTATGCTACTCATTTGATTAATAATACATTTGTGCCTTATAAATGTGTTGTCTCATTCTCTTTGCCATATAAATCATTTGTGCAGTTTTCTTTACCTTGAGCTTGTGTCTGGCCCTTTTTCATTTGTCTATACTCTGTTTCACCCGACCTGCTTAGCCTGCCTTCACCTCCAACTCTGTAACTCATGGCTAGAAGTAGCAGCTCTCTTAATCCCAGTTCTAACACCATGTTGCTCTTCTAGTCAGGATAAAACAGATGAACATTCATGGGCTCACTTCAAGCAGCTTTATTACACACAAACGCATCAGGAATGAGGCTTTGTAACAAACTTATAAACAGACTGACTACCACACTCATACATATTAACAATCTGGCTGTTCTCTCAAAACGGTACTTTTGCCTGCACATGCTCAGAATGTATATGCACTTGCTACATCTGAAAATGCTTCTTAAAGGTACATACACAGACTCTGAGCTACAAGTAAACTCCAAATCTTCTCTGGTCTGTGGGGACTTTTTGGATGACTCTTTTTCTTAGCAACTTTTGAATTTGTTTGGTTGCTTGTTCATTTTAACTGGATGGAACATCTGGAACTGATTTGTTTACAGCAGTGGGGGAGGAGAAGGGAATAATGTAACCCCTGGATATTATGTCCTGCACCCATCTGTCATTTATCTTTTGCCAGGTTTGAAGGTGCAGAGACAATCATCATCTGACTGCCTCAGGAGGTGAGCAATTTCGCCTACCAAAGAATGATTCTCTGGAGCCCTGATTCTGCAGGCCTCCCACGCCACAAGGGAGGCATCTTATGTTATTGTTCCCCCCTCTGCCTCTAGGAGAACTTTCACCGTGTGTGAATCTTGGAAAGACCTTTGTGATTTTATGAACCACATCTTTCCACTACCTCTCTGACCTTTGGAAAAGGGTCTAGTAGGTGGGGAAAAATGCACAACAGTGGCAGACAAGGTCTTGCCTTCCTGTTTACACCTGGTGAGCATTTCTTTTACTTTCAGCCCAAAGAGAGAGGAGCCATAAAAAGGGGCATTAATGAAGGAAAATTGCAAAGGCACATCCAGGCCTGCCTCTTAAGAGAGATACCTGAACCCACACCCCTTCTTATTCCACCTGCAGCATAAGAAATGAGTCTCATAGAGATTTTATGACTGAATTGAGGGTGACTAGTTGAGGAGTCACTTTATCTGATGCCACATTAGCTACAGCTCCTTGGAGGGAGTCTGACATTTCTTTCAACAGGTCCCTCTGTAATCTGGTAAAGTGGGTCAAATAGTTCAGCAAACATAAGGCAAAGGTCTGTGAGAAAAAAATGTGCTTCCCAAACCTACCCATGGTTATGGAAACTTTATTCAGAGTATGTAGAGAAGAACTAGTCTCTAATGATTCATTTTTTGGTGGCCACCACCAAGACCATGTCATTAACTGCTACACCTTTAGTTAAGAAAGGCGTGTCCTTGGGGGCAATAATATATTTATTTGGCCTCCTAGGAGTATGGAGTCTGGGGTCTCCCAAGCCTTCCAAGAGACTAAATTAATAAGTTCTTCGGAAGGAGGGGGTCACCCAAGAGGTGGAAGAGCGAGACCAGAAAGCCTTCAGGTATATGGACTCATCAGATGAAGGGGATGTGGACTCCCACTCACCTCTCTGCTTTAACATTTCCAGGATGTCTCCAAAGGAGACATCAGAACACCATCTCCAATGCAGGAATCCACATAGAAAAAAGTAACGAACCAGTCGACCACAGTATAAGCGGAGCTGACAATGAGGCACAGACCAGAGCAATGCAGGTATAAAATAAAAGCGTTTATTCCAAATAAGCACACCGACTGAGCGCTTTCACCAGGTAAACTGGTTTCATCAGAGTTTACCTGGTGAAAGCGCTCAGTCGGTGTGCTTATTTGGAATAAACGCTTTTATTTTATACCTGCATTGCTCTGGTCTGTGCCTCATTGTCAGCTCCGCTTATACTGTGGTCGACTGGTTCGTTACTTTTTTCCAAAGGAGACATCTTCAGGAGGTGACCATGGGGACCCTTCTGCATCACTGAGGTCAGTATCAGATGTGATTGACTCATCTGGGGAGTCTAGGTGCTTCTTCTTGCAGGTCCTCTTCTAAGGTGCTTTCTCAGTGGAGTAGTCTAGGGACATTTCAAAAGACAGAGGTGTCACTTGCTGGACATCCTCAGGGCTGGGGTCTCTGGGGTCCTGTGGAGAGATTATATGAGAGGGCAAAGTCACCGGTGCAGAAGAGAGAGAAACATTTGAGATAGACTGTGTCTGAGACTGTGAAGTAGTCATTGCCTTCCTCATAACCTCGAAGACACTCAATCCCTGCTCCAAAGAACACCCCAGATTTGACAAGAAGGCTTTCAGGTTTGAAGGAATCTCCAGTGCAGGAGACAGGAGGTCCAAACTGGAGGTAGGATCTGAATTCACCCAAGCCGAAGCCCCCCAGAGGCAGGGTCAGATTAAGAAAGATCTGAACCTGCTCTGTGGATCTGACCAGGGAGTGTCGGCTGCTACAGGTCTCATGGTCCGACTGAGCAGAAACACTCGGGGAAGATGTCGGATCTGAGGAGCCATTGGGGCTAGGATCTGAGATAGAAACAAGATGGACATCCATATCTTCTGGCTCCAAAAACACGGGATGGATCAGAGGAGGAGCAGGTGCTGATGGAGAGGACTTCACCAGTTTCAATTCCTTTGGGTTTAGTTCCAGTAACAAATTGGGCAAGGCCGGTGTCTATAGAAGCCTCTGCACTACCCTATCCACATCATCATCATATAAACTCCTGGTAGACTGAGTAGAAAGGGTTGGAGACCTTGATTTGGTCAAGAATGGAGAAGGGAGACAAGAAGGTATTAGTTCCAATGACTGAGAATGGCTCCTATATCTAAATTCAGTGAGAGTCAAGGAGGTTGGAGCCAAGGGTTCCAGATGCTCTGGTGAACTCTTGGATCTGGACACTACTGTCTACTCTGAAAGTTCTGTTGGAGCAGACAATCTTGGAGCTTTTTGTTTCAGCTTCGAGGAAAGCTTCGGAGCCGAAAAATAACATTTTTGTGACTTATCAAATTCTGAAGAGGTTGCAGACTCTGAAGAGATCCTCTCAGAAAAAGGAGTTTTCAGCAGTTCCTTTAATATGAGCTTGTTTTTACTCTCCATAAGAGCACTTTGGGTCACACTATGGCAAATGGAGCATGACTCTTGGAGATAAAGAGGCCACAAGCAGTACACATATAAAGTGTATGAATCACTGAGGGATATCTTTTCCCACACTGTTCACATTTTTTGAAACCAAGAGGTTTCCCTTCTTGCTTCTGAGACATTATCATGAGAAGAAATAAGTTAAGTGAAAAATACAAGATGACACACACACACAGACAGACACACATGCTGGGAATGTCCTCTAACTTAAACAGATGGAAGGTATGCAGGAAAAATAAAAGTAAGTCTTTTTTTTTTAATAGAAGAAATTGTCCTCTAACTCAAACAGACAAAGAAAGGGTAAGTGGGCAACAGATAAGGATGAACATCCTCTATCTTAAACTTATGTTAGTAGGAAGTGGAATCAACACTCTCTTTAAAAAGTGAAAAATAATGGTAAGGGATGCACTCTGAAAAACTGTCTCTAAACTAACGTTAAAGTAATAAAGAGAAAAAAGCACTTAGCCCAGAGCTTGCTTCAGAACCACATCCTCACACACCAGACACACACTTAGCCCAGAGCTTGCTTCAGAACCACATCCTCACACACCAGACCCACACTTAGCCCAGAGCTTGCTTCAGAACCACATCCTCACACACCAGACCCACACTTAGCCCAGAGCTTGCTTCAGAACCACGTCCTCACACACCAGACACACACTTAGCCCAGAGCTTGCTTCAGAACCACATCCTCACACACCAGACACACACTTAGCCCAGAGCTTGCTTCAGAACCACATCCTCACACACCAGACACACACTTAGCCCAGAGCTTGCTTCAGAACCACATCCTCACACACCAGACACACACTTAGCCCAGAGCTTGCTTCAGAACCACATCCTCACACACCAGAGACACACACTTAGCCCAGAGCTTGCTTCAGAACTACATCCTCACACACCAGACCCACACTTCGCCCAGAGCTTGCTTCAGAACCACATCCTCACACACCAGACACACACTTAGCCCAGAGCTTGCTTCAGAACCACATCCTCACACACCAGACACACACTTAGCCTAGAGCTTGCTTCAGAACCACATCCTCACACACCAGACACACACTTAGCCCAGAGCTTGCTTCAGAACCACATCCTCACACACCCGACACACACTTAGCCCAGAGCTTGCTTCAGAACCACATCCTCACACACCAGACAAACACTTAGCCCAGAGCTTGCTTCAGAACCACATCCTCACACACCAAACACACACACTATCAAAGTGGGTGACTCCACATCAACCAGCAGGCCTGGTATCAGTGGGGTGCCACAGGAGCCTGTGCTGGGCCCCCTACTGTTTGATATATACTTCTCAGAAGTTCAGGTCAAAACTAAAGTGTTGTGGCTGACCAAGTTTGCAGACAGCTGCAATCTAGGTGCAATCACTGAATCCTCAAATGTTGTCAGTATATTCCAGGAGGGTCTCATACAGACCAGCAACTGCTGCATTAGTCACAGTGTCAAACTGAATGCAAAGAAATGCATCATCATTCCCTTCAGCACAAACAATGTCTTCTCACCTGTCAAATCAACAACTATACCCTAAGTACCCATGAAGTGGTAAGGGACCTGGGATCACATGTTGACTATGACCTTAACTTCAATCACCATGTGTTTACTATAGTAAAGAAAGCATTCTATATGGCACACTTGATTAGTAAATGCATCACCTTTAGATCAAAAGAGGTTATAATCCCCTATACTCTGCACTTACCCATCCCATAGTTGAGTACAACATCCCATTTGGCATGTGCCAGACTAAGCACCTACAGCCATTAGAGAGACTTCAGAGGTATCTAACAAAGAAGATCAAGGGGCTTCAGCATGTGCCTTACACAGACCGACTAAAGTCCCTGTCAATATACTCTGTACTGTATAGACTTCTTAGGGGAAATGTATGTCTGGCCTACAGAGCAATCCAAGACCTAAACCTAGTGACCTTGCTGCATATCCATAAATTAAACTGAACTAGAGCTTCCCCTTCCAGGGACCTAAATATCGCCTGTGACTTACATAGGACATGCTGGAGGGACAGATGTATCTCCCAGCAACTCCCACATCTTTAGAATAGGCTACCAATTCATGTAAAACAGAGCAGCTCTATAACACTGTTCAAGAGGATCTGGGATGAATGTATGGGGCACCGTAAATTCTTACCGGGGATAGAGCCCACAACCCTCCTGGACATGGGCAGTCATCACTAAATGCATTTCTATGGTATTACATTAGGATGAAAAGGCTAGGCTTGAAATGACCTCTGAGTAAAAAGCCTAGTAACCTCCTATGATCCTGTGGTGATGCTAGTTCGTGTTTTACCCTGTTTAGAAGATGCCAGGGATGCCTTCTGGTCCCATAAAGGCTGTGTTTTTTGCCTTGGACAAGGCTTTGATGACATGCTCTTCAGATATGTTGGGTGAGGGGGATGGGGGAAGGTTTGTGATAAGTTTGGAGGGGGTAAGAGAGTGAAACTTTCATCATATCTATCCGCTAGCAGGTTTGCTATCTCTGTGGATTCAATGTGTGCCAAACCGTCTGTCACTTGTTATGCACATGCTTGGAGCCTACCTTTTCAGCTGTGTGTACATTGTGTACGTAGCTGTAAAAAGCGTTATGGTTATCACTGGCTGTGCTTGCTAAGTTTTTCTCAAAGAAGCCCTTAGAGGATTTGACAAGTTGTCTTATTTACCTGTTGAGGCTGAGGAGGGTGCTTTTCCATTGTGGGGCCTCACCTTTGTTTGCTAGGACAGCAACTTTTTGCCTTTATTGTACATTTTGTTGATGGTGGATGTTCACCATGGTGGCTTGTTTTTACTTCGGGCTCAGGCTTTGATTCCTTCTGGTACAGCAAAGTCTGTACAACTATCCAAGTGATTGTACAAGGCTTTAATGTAAGCTTCAGTGTACTTACCACTTCCAGCTGGGGGTGGAGCTTAGAATGCATTTACACCTTCACCTAGGAGGGTATAGTTTGCCTTGGTGATGTTTTTTAGTCTATTTTCACCCTTTATAAGTTCCAGTGATAGTGTCAGCTCAGAGGTGACTGATTTGTGGTCAGATTTAACTAATGAGCATCTGACAGTTGTGGTAGTGCATCCATTTGACATGTTAGTGAGGACCACATCTAGTACATTTGCTCCTCTTGTCAGGGTATAAACAATTTGTTCCAGGGCATGTGAGTTAACAATGTCAAGGAACTTTTGCCTAGCAAGTTAGGCCTGGAGTAGGTTTCCCAATTGATGGTGGAATAATTGAAACCCCCCATAACCAGAGTGTTGAGTAATATTTGGATTGTCTCCAGTTTGGTCAGGTAGGGTTAGTGCACATCATTACCCATGGACAGAGAGCTATAAGTGGGTAAGACTTGAATGGGGGTCTTGCCAACCATAGACTGGACCAGGAGTAATTCCATGGAGTTGTCCAGTCTAACCAGACAGGAGGTGAATTTATCTTTAATATATATATGGAAACACTGCCTCCTTTGGGTTCCACAGATTCATTTTGTGGTCTGAAGGTGTGGAAGGCATTGTAGCCTTGCAAGGCCAGGGTACTGTCTGAGGTCTTGAATCAGGTTTCTGTGAATGCACAGACATTAACATCTTCCAGTGACAGAAGTGCTTCCAGGGTGTGCAGGTTTTGGTTTAAGCTCCTAAAGTTTAGCAGCATGACCCTTATTTTGTTAGGATTGGCAAATTTCACATCAGTAAGCTTGTTTTCAAGATCTTGCCTAAAAAGGCACTCTGGGGGAGGCAAGAGCATTTGCCAGCAGCCAAAAGCCTAGAGTGTCAGGTGCAAACTGTGTCTGGCAAAGTAGCAAGGTTTGTCAGTCATAGCAACCTTGGCTGACAGGAAGTGGATCCCCTTTGAATGACACCAAACACTAAGCCAATTATTAAAATCAATCATTTTTGTTTGGACTGGGGCATCATTCTAGCTGAGGGTAGTACGCTGCTCAAGGCTAGGGACATACTTGCCTGGAACACATACTCAGAGAGCTCAGTCATGTCTCTCTTCATAAAGTCCAGTAAGGTATGTCTCAGGTTGAACTATGACAGAGTCATAATGTTGCTTGTTGCTGCGAGACCTGAGTGCATGCATGATCTGACAAATCCTGGTGATTTGTGGCATAGATATATCTGTCTCACTCTGTACAAGACTGGGTTATTAATAGGGGGTTGTTGGTGTACATGATGCAATTACCACACTGCCCCAAGAGACCCAAGTCAATAAGGTTGGCAGGAGAAAGAAGGGTATCCCAACTGTCCACAATACTAGGTTAAAGGCCTATCACAAAGGGGGGGCTTTTCAGGATGGATCAAGAAGGAGCTCAGTGGGTGGTAGTTCTGCTGGGGTATTTTTGGTAGTGTCTTGATATGTTATACCTCACTATCAGTATTTCTTTCACCAGGAATGTACTAAGGATGAGGGCTACACTAATGTGCTACAGCTGAAATGAAGAGAAGAATTATAAAGTGGCAATGCACGGTGCTGTGCAACACACAAACAAGCAGAAATCTGCACAAATGTAGGGCTTAAATACTAGAAGCTAAAAACTTGAAAAAAAAAATAAAAAGATTGAAAAGAACCAATGAGGGATGTTACTCCAACTGCTAGGCCAACCACCCTTCAAAAGACAGGTTCCAATCAGCACAGGCCTCTCAAAAGAGTGCAGAAAGGCCTCTTCCAATCCAAGATGGCCTGGAAAACATGCTCAGAACAAACAGCCACTACAAACAGACCCAGATGAGCAAACCTGTATCTGGACTATGTTACAGCTACTAGCTACCCTAGTTTGGGTGGGAAATACTAGAGCATGTTTAACACAGCAGAAAAATAGCAGTGAGACACTAAAAAATGTTTAAAACAGCAGGAAATCAGCAAGGGGACTTTAAACAATGTTGCTAACAAATCAGTTATTTTAACACTGCTTGGCAGGAAAACCAGAACAAGGAGAACATATTCTTTGCAACAGTGAAAAGTACCAGCAAATACTTAAAGAAAATAGTAAAACAAGCTTTGCAAACAGTGAAAGCAGCAATAAAATATGATTTTACATAGTAAAGCAGATAATTGCAGTACAACAGTGTAGTTTAATACACAGTAAATAAATACAGTATGAACGTAGGTAGCCGATAAGTGCAGTAAATAGTATAAATGAGAAAAAAAGCAGGCAACTTATGTTTTTGGGGAAGCTCAGAAGCCTTTAGTCATCTGCTATCTCAGCTCAGAGTTGTGCCTGCTAATTCACCTCAGTTCAGCTCGGTACAAACAAGCATAAACCTGCTCAAATGCAAGGCTTACATACTCCTAGAACCCACCATTGTCATAGCTTAAAGTAATTAAATTGGCTTCAACTACACAAGTAAAAAAGAACAACCACATTCAGGAGCCAGGAAACTGGTTGCTGTTTTCGTGTTTTTTTTCTCCTCTTCAACTACACAAGTACCTAACATATTCACAACTAGCTACAGCATACAAACTCCTTTATCATCCTGAAAAAATGCCCTGCTCTGAATAACTTATTACTGATCTACCGTCCAGCAGGGGACCTCCGCTCTAGTAACAAATTCTTATTACTTATAAATAAGTCGTATAATGTTGCTGAAGATTTGCTGTGCTCCCGATATGATGCTAAACTCTGGAATAGCATCTCCACGCAAATAAAACTCTTAGACAAACTATGTAGTTTTAAATCACTGCTTAAACAACATCTTACCAATGCTGGTCCTGCACATGCTCATATCAACATTTAGACTTTGTGTTGATTGTATGATACTCTCATTAAAATAAATACACTCAACCTCTCAGCGAAATGACAAAACAATTTTTATACATAACTGCTGCTGTGCAATCCACTAAGTTGCATCTGGAGTTTCTCTTTAGTAACTTCCACCTCCGTAAAATTTTAGAATGAATAAATGTAACTACTGTCTGTGTATAGATGTAAACAGAAATGTAACTAAAGTGTTTAAATGGAACTTATTATATTGTAATGCAAGCAAATGCAGCTTTTCTCCTTGGGCTTCTGCTGAAAATGGATATTACCCACTCTGACTTTCCAGGTAAACAAAAACAAATAAATAAGCAAACTTCCATTTTTTTCGAAGTACAGTATACTATATTACTGAGTCTTAATTCTGCTCTCTGATTCTCATAGCTACTTGTGAAAACACTCCCTTTATTTCTTGGGAGAATTTTACTTACAGCTTTGTTTTGACAAGGATTCCTCTAACTATATTTCAATGCCTTCAGTTCAGTAATGGGATAGATTTGCTCTGTCACTGGTACAGCTTTCTGATAAGAGACACGATTCTTTCTACTTCCTGTCCAATACCCAGTTCTAGCCCCTTTTGGAGATTTTATGCTTAACTCCTTTATCCTGACATCAACTCCGGTCTCATGTATGAATGCCACTGTTTTACCCCCCCAAACCCCCAGTTCTTATTCTGAATGGGTTTATCAAACTATTGCTTTACCTGTTTCTTTTTAAGTCTTTCAAGTTGGGCATTCTGTCTTCATATTTTCTGTTTTCCAATTTTCTTCATAATGCTTCAGAGTTGTAAAAATATTTCCAGAGTCTGGTATGGCTTAAACTTCCATTCTTTCTAAAAATACAGTATACTTCACTCACTTTTTTTTTTTTTTTTTAGTAACACTATGGTATAATGCTAATTCAAGTATTTTACTTCTAGTCTTGTAAAACTTAATAGGAACAAATTAATTCCTAGAATACCTGTAAGTTTTCTTTCATATCTTCTACTAGCATTCTCTTCACTTGGTTTGTTTGACGTTTGCCCTGCACTTGTTCCTGTGGGGTACAGCTACATCTTATGCAGCTGTTTTTATGCTGATATGGTGTGGTGGTACATGTTTTTGTGTATTCAGTGGAGTTAACTGGGTTTGGTGGAGATCTGAAGCTTGCCAATGGAACACTTAGGAATAGATAGTTTGTCTTAAATTTCTAAAGGATCCTTGGGTGGAAGGAATTGATGGTTTCAATTTTATTTTGTAGGCGACTGCTTTTTGGTCAGACCTAGCAAGTGAAGAAGATACACAAGGAGTGGTGCAAGATGGGCTCAAATTAGTAAGAACAAGATCCACGACTATTCCCATGAGTGGGGTACTCTGACTAATTATTCCAAGGCACCCACCTACAACACCCACAAAGTTTAATATTGTCACCCTGCTGCTTGGGTACAGAATCCTATTCAGTCACCAACATAAAGTCACTGCAATGGCAATCAGCAGCAAGAGCAGCCATTTGATGGCCAAGTATTGTCTCAGCAGTGCTATATCACATTATATCACATTATATCACATTATATCGCATTATATCACATTATATCACATTATATCACATTATATCACATTATATCAGATTATATCACATTATATCACATTATATCACATTATATCACATTATATCGCATTATATCGCATTATATCACATTATATCACATTATATCACATTATATCACATTATATCGCATTATATCACATTATATCAGATTATATCACATTATATCACATTATATCACATTATATCGCATTATATCACATTATATCAGATTATATCAGATTATATCACATTATATCGCATTATATCGCATTATATCACATTATATCACATTATATCACATTATATCACATTATATCGCATTATATCACATTATATCAGATTATATCACATTATATCACATTATATCACATTATATCACATTATATCACATTATATCACATTATATCACATTATATCACATCTTCTATCTACTTAGTGTATGACTAAAAGCACATATAAGGTGGTATTCCCCCTCAAAGTCTTCTGCAGGTCTTGTCCTCGGCCTTACCTGTGATGCCTCAGCATAAACTGTAAAGGGTTTACTGATGTCTGCAGATGCTAAAACAGACTCTGAATGTAGCACTTCCTTCAAGTGTATAAAAGCACCATCTGTCTCTGAAGCTCATTTTACTTTGTAAGACATCATCTGCCTTGTCATATCTGATAATGGGCATAAGGTGCTTTATTTCCAAAGCACCATTACAAAGTCGGAAAAAATTAATGACATACAAAGACAACACACCATAAACATCAACCATCATCATAAGCCAAATAAAATAAATAAGTTTTTTCTGCATGCATGAAACCAGACAGAGTGAGGCAATCCCATAGCCACAGAGGTAGACAACTCCAAAGGTAAGGGGCTTGATGATAAAAATAGCAGAAACCAAACAGTTGTGAGTTCACCCATGGAACCCCTTGCAGTCACATAGTGGACGAACACAAAACCTGCACAGGGCAGTAGAGCTCATTGAGTTTCTTCAAATACTAAGGACTCAGGTTGTGAAAAGACAACTAGACCAATCCTAAAATGGATTGGAAGCCAATGTAGGCTGTGCAGAACAGGTGTAATATGCTGATAAAGCAAAGTATTGTTAAGTATCCATATTCATCAAGGATACCCACACCTCCAGGTTAGTGACACAGCACGATGCTTCAGAGATCATCCACGTGTAACTAAGAATGGGCAAAACTGCAATTCAAATTGTAGCTTGCTACAGATCACCCACCATGTCCCAGGACCCCCATTCTGTGTTTCTGGAAACACTGGGAAACACAAAGGTCCTACCAAACACCCTGATATTGGGTGATTTCTATTACCCAAACACTAACTGGGAGAGCTACTCAAGTACTAACTCCCTTGCCCAACATTTCCTAGAGTTTATAAACTCAAACACCCTGGTTCAACTAGTCAACACTCCCACCAGAGGTGACAACATATTGGACCTGGTCATCACCAACATGGGCGACCGGTGTTCCACACTGGAGGTCAACTCCTCGCTGGTTAGATATGACCATAAACAAATCACTTTGGATATCCACATTCCGCCCCCACCCCTGGACAAGGAAACCACCTTGAAAAACTTTTCAAAAAAAGCTTCACATTACTTAAGACGGAGGTGGAAAGTTTCAAAGCCCCCATGCTGAAGAATAACTCTGTCCAAGCTGCAAAATCCTTCACTAATGCATTCTACAGGCACCTGCAAGAATGCATGGATCATGCCATACCAAGCAAAACCAAGACTCACTCCTCCAAGAAAAGGAAACCAGTCTGGTGGACTCCTGCCATAAACAAGCTATACAATAGAAGGAGGAAAATAGTACAGAAAAGAGTAAAATCCCAAGAAGGAAAGACATCCCTGATCAGTATCAGCAAGAAACTATGATCCCTCATAAAATCATCCAAGGTGAACTTCGAAAGAAAAATTGCCAAGGATTCTAAAGATAACCACAAGGCATTCTTGCTCAGATCTGCTTGGAGGTAGTGCAGAATGGTACAAAATACACTGATATCGCCAACTTCCTGGCAGACAGGTTCAGCACAAACTTCACCCCCTCTCTCCCCCAAAAGGGCCCATATCCATGCCAGAAGAATGTAGAGTCCATGAAATCACAGACACTCAGGTTAAAACAGCCCTCTCCAAAGCCAAAAACACAGCATCAATGGGACCGGGATGTGTGCCAGGCTGCGTCTTACATGAGCTCATAGATGAACTAACCCCTCACCTAAACACACTCTTTAAACTCAGCCTCTCCACAGGCTACGTACCCATAGAGTGGCACACAGCAACGGTTATTCCGCTCCACAAAGGTGGAGCCACAACAGACCCCGGGAACTATCATCCTATAAGCCTGACTAGCTTGGTCTGCAAGGCTATGGAACGTATCATCATGGAACCCATTAACAGAGACATTGGGAACCTCCAAACACTGGACCCTACCCAGTTCGGCTTTGATAAGGGCAGATCATGCCTCCTAAACCTGGTGGACTTCTTTGAGACAGTTACCAAGGCTATAGATTAGGGAAAGGTGGTACACACAGCCTACCTAGACCTTGCAAAGGCCTTCAATACCATTCACCATTCTGGTATTATAGACAAGCTCACCAGCCTGAACATAAACCCCTACATCACAAGATGGGTTGCCATCTGGCTCACGGACAGAACCCACATGATGAGAGTTGCAGGAGCTAGGTCCAACTCTAAACCTGTTACAAGTGGTGTTCCCCAGGGCTCAGTCCTAGGACCCCTCCTGTTCGGCATATACTTCTCAGAGGAACAGGAAAACACAGGGGGACTATGTCTGACCAAGTTTGCAGATGACTGCAAACTAGGGGCTATAATTGACTCACTGGCTGACACAGACTTCCTCCAAAAGAGTCTCACTGAGATGGATACCTGGTGTCAAAATCATGGCCTCAAGCTAAATGCCAAAAAGTGCATAGTCATCCCATTTGGAAAAAACAAAGTAGCTACAAACTACCACATAGGTGGTAGTCCCCTAAATAGGGAAGACGTAATAAGGGATCTGGGGACCCAAGTAGACAGTAATCTCACCTTTGATAATCACATTGCCAAAGTGGTTAGAAAATCCTTCTACATGGCCCACCTAATTACAAAAGGGTTCACATCCAGATCAAAAGAGGTAATTGTGCCCTTCTACTCATCACTAATTAGACCCATCAGAGAGTGCAACACCTCATTTGGGATGTACCTTACAAAACACCTGCAACAGCTGGAAAGACCACAGAAGTACCTCACCAAGAGGATCACTGGCCTCAAACACATGCCCTATGCAGCCCGACTGAATAAACTCCAGCTGTACTCGGTTGTACACCGCCTACTCAGAGGTGATCTCTGCCTGACATACAAGGCCATGTCCAACCCAGAATTGATGGACATGCTCCACCTAAAGAAAACCTTATCCCCTCGAGCCACACACTCCAGGGATCTAAACCTCACCACAACAATAAATAGGACATGCAGGAGGGATAGATTCCTGTCACAGAGACTTCCCATGCTTTGGAATAAGATTCCAATCTACATTAGGCAGAGCTCCTCACTAACCCTCTTCAAGAGAATCCATGATGAGTGGATGGGAAACGGAAAGTTTACCTCGGGGATCACTTCAATGGCTCTGCTGGAGAGAGGCACAGGGAACTAATCTAAGGGGGCGGCGAAAGCCAACACATTCTGGCTAGGCTTATAAATGCCTTTGGGGAGATAGACTAGTACCTACCTATGAACCTAAGTAACCTTGAAAAAGAATTCAGCCCATTCTCCAAACAGGCCAACTCATTGTTAGGCAGTCTTAGGTAAAGGACAATAAGGGAGTCCAGTCTGGAGGTGACCAGTGCATGATATCAAGTGCTTTAATAGAATCTACTTCTCCAATGGAAACAAGTAGACATTACTACAGCTAACATCTGGGCCCAGAATATCAGTAGATCATCAAAAGTGATCCTCCGATTACACACCTTTTGCACAAACATATGTTTATCTTCTCTATAAAAAATCTAATTTGGTAAAGGAAGGGATGAAGAATAGGTTCACATGTAAGTATTAGGCTAGCTGCCCTTGTGGGCTATTTTAACTCTGGCCAGTTTCCTTTTTGTGCTCAAAATTTTTATTTCTTTATTTTTTATTTATTTTGATGTTTGTTGACTGGGAATATCCATCTGAGCAAGGCTCATTTCAGCAGAGGCCTGGCAGGAAAAGCCCCTTACAGTAGTTAATATTACATAGCAGAAGAATACAAAGCATTACATATAATTTAAAATCAAATGCAAAGCTTACATAAAATTTAATAATAGATTAATTAACAGAGTAGAGCACAGAGTTTATAGACTATAAGATAATCTATTTATTGCCAGAGTGAAAAACTGAGAATATTTTAACTTGAATTGCATATAGGCATATGTACAGTGTGAAAAATAGAACAGTTAGCCTATGCGAGACATGTGACACACAGTAGTTGGCTGAAGATGAGGAAGAAAGGAATTCAAATTTAGGTGCAACATTTGTGGGCTTAGTGAGCAGGCTGCAGTGCAAGACGTTCTCCAGTTTCAAGTCTCGGCTGGAGCACCTTCTGTGTGGAGTTTGCATGTCCTCCCCATGGTTGAGTGATGTTTAAGGACATGCAGGTAGGTGCATGCATGAATGGGTGTGCCTTCTTTGAAGGTTGGGCATTGGGCTGGCCCCTCGACACTGTAAAAATCCACTGCCAATCATTAGCGTACCGGAGTTCTGATGTGGCGACCGCAAACTGGGAAAAGCTGAAAGACATTAGTTTTAGTTTTTATTTGTGGGCTTAGTGAGTACCCAGGTAACCTATCCTATTTAGTTATAGATTGGCCTTACCCATCCTATAGTTGATAATTATATATGACTTCTAAACAGAATAACTGAGGTCATAACACAGATAATTTGAGGGGACCAATGCATGGGCTAAAGCATTCAGTAGCTACATCTTTCCATTAGAAGTAAAGGGGGAGTCCAGGGGTAAATGTTCTTTGTTCCATCCATAGATCTAAGTTGCACTTGAAAATGGACAGGGTTAAACTTTGTTTTATGTGGACTGGGAATGGGATCCATAGTGGTAGTTTCCTCTGAGAAATATACCTGTCCCTCCAACCTGTCCTTTTAATGTTGTAGAAGAGTTTTAGATCCACAGGTGTTTCTGATACAATTTGATGTGCTGTTGTGTAGCAAATCCATCTGTAATGGGTCAGGGAATCCCTTTTGATGTGCTGCCAGTGGCGGCTGGTGACTTCAAATCAAAAGGGGGCTGCAGGTGACAGCTGAATGGGTGGGGTCAATGGGAAGGGGTGTGGCCAACTAGAAAGGGGAGGAGCTACGCTCAAAACCACAAAAACTGTAACATTAATTAAATACTCTGCCCTTCTGCCCTAGGTGCCAAACTGTCATTATTAGAGTCCAATCAAGACAAAATGAAGTGTAGAAGAAAAAAATATTTCAATGCATTGACTACATGACAGCTTACTTAATATCTAGATGGAAGCAAAAAGGTTGTGAGGCATGAAAAAATAAATTACTTTTTAAATATATTACTGGAATGCCAGTCAAAATCAAGTATAAAAAAACAAGCAGCACTCAACTCAAACCACTTCTCCTTGCACTGCAGTTCTAATTATAATTTATTTTCAGCTTTATTAAAGTACCAAGTAACACGCTGAAAGTAGAAATCTCTGTGATGCCCCCACTTGTAAAAATATTTCTTATCCAAAAAAGACCTGCTGCCTGACAACTATCTACTTGTTTCATGGGGAAAACATGACCAAAGTAAAAAATGAAATGCAAACAAGAAACAAGCTCAAGATACATTGCTTACAGGATTACTGTACATGTTATGGACCACACATGATAGACGGACATTCTGTTTAGTTTACAGGTAAAGCCTGAAAAGATGACTGCAAGTCTCCAAAAAATGTAATGAGCTTCTTAAAATAATGTAATCCTGTCCTTTATTACAAATACTGTCACAATTTGAAATGTCTCTGGCTGACTGTGATGGCCCTGACACATTTGTCATACCTCTCAACCTCAGAGCAAGAACTCTGGACAAAGCCATATATAGAAGTGGGACAAAGTCCCAAAAATAAGAACAATTTTTAAATATTGCTCTTATAAACTTAGAAAGATAATAGAATAGTAGGTATTGCATTAGTATGAATTTTCTGAAGGGTTTGAAATCTGAAACTCAAATGTCTGTCATTATTTTCTAACTTCAGTCTTTAATGATTTGCCACTAATTTGCCAAAAAAACACATTTTCTGAAAAACGGACCAAAAATGTGATGCAAAAATATAAAACCTGTCAAAGAAGGGACACTTTTTTAATATTAGTACAGCTAACTTGAGTAGCTGATAAAATAAAAGAATCTACATGCATTTCTGAAATAAAAGTAATCTATAACTCTGATTATTACAGTTATTTCTTAATTGTAAACCCTCCATGTTTTCTTCCAAAATTGCTATTTTGCGGAGGGATTATTAGGGGGAAGAGCAACATTTTGAGCCGAAATTGGGGACAGTTGAGAGGTTTGGATATACCTAATTCTATAAAGCAATTTATTTGCACGTACCTCTCAACCTGCTAAAATGTAGACCCACATCTGCCACCAGACCTCAAGGTGGTTTCTATTTCTATGAAAGAAAGGAAAACATGTATAATACATATTTATACTAACAAAAATGGCATTTACATAAAAAGTGCTGAAATACAAATGCGTCTTAACACCTATATGATAGCTTTAATACATTGCTAGAGTGGCAGTCAGTCATTCTGTGTTATACTTACACTATGTTTGGTCATTCAAGCTTCATACGCATAGCACAGTATACCATACATCTTAATTATACATTCATGTTACAGTGCATATAACCTGAAAGTGCTAATATGTTAGTAATATACCCTAGAAGAATCAGCTGAATACAAATTATACACAGTGTAAATATTCACTCTGGTTAACTGCTTATACCCTACCATCCATTTTTGACACACTGTTTAAATGTAAACTCAATCAAATCAAAGTTTTTAGACTACATACTCACTGTAGCAACTAAATATTTTATAAATTTGCTAAGCAGTAAAAATCAAACATTTTTGAAATGAAGGCTCACTGTAACATTTAAACATCTCTATACATTTTGCTATGTAAGAAATTATAACCGTTACTAACATTCCAGTAAGAAAATATTTACGTTCAGAGTATTTACCTCACTAAAGCAGTTTACATTATTATTAAAACATAAAAAATATGGTGTGGCATACCTAGATGATAAAAAAATCTGACAGTTGAATCTTTGACAAAATTTAAACTGACATTACTAAAGCTGTTGAACCTGCTGTTAGAACATTTGCTAAAAATACATTTATCAAGAAGAAAGTCAAATTAATGGTAACATACTTCTGCACTGTACTGTATTGTCTGTTACATGCTACATTGTTTAAACATATATAGACAGATGTTGGAATAATTGAGAGTAATCACAATAATTTCTTATAGCAGTGTTTTTAACAACAAAGTGCTATGTTAAGAGAAGTATCATCCTTCTAATTAATATATATCCCAAAATACAATGGAAAATATAACTGGATTATCTGACATAATGATATTCACATTATATAGCACAATGATCTGTAGGCCTTACTCTGACTGTTAATGCTTCAAGTCTTTGTTATAATCTGTTCTACACACCTCACTTTAATAGCTACTACTGTTTGATACAACAGTGGACACATTATCAATGGCTGCACAAGTTATACCCGTCACACACACACACACACACACACACACACACACACACACACACACACACACACACACACACACACTCGCTTTGTGGGTTCTACCTGCCTTTGATAAATGAGTGAAACCCCTGACACACAGTTTCAGGGTTAAGAGATTAACTAAAACAGGTATATATTATTCAGCCAAAATGCAACAACTTTTTTCAAGGTGAGCAAGCAAAGCAGTACCGCCTTATTATTTTCAAATACAAATTGTGAGAGACTAGTGAGTCAACACTGTGTGACACAGTTATAAATTCCATTAGGACATGATTTATTTCATTCCTATAAATGATAGTGCCATATAGTAAAAAAAGCTATATAAAGGTATTAAGACAGAGGCTTAGAACAGATGAACAACAAGAATAAGACAGTATAAGCAGCTATTTAGCAAAGTTTCACTAATCGGAGGGCATTTAATAAGTCAAATGACAGCACCCAATGTTGTATGTAAATGCAAACAACTCAGAGTATGTTTAGAAATGGCACAGGCCAGCAATTTCCTAATGACTAGTGTGACACTGGTCTATAGAGTGAGGATACAGTACTACACATACCATTGTAGTGGTATTAATAGCAACGTTTTTCTTTTGTTCCTACTTCAGTCATGCCCACTTTCTTTTTTACATTTGGAAATATACCCAGGCTTTATTTTCAGCAACACCTGCTACAAGCTTAATTTTACTGGAAAAAGTAGAAGACGCATATTTCAAACCTGCTTCAGTATCACCTATCCAATGTATGCTTTATTTCTCCATTTTTGCCCCAAGGGGTTTCAGCTAGAAGGCTCACTACTGACTATCAGCTGTCATGCTTACCTATTCTACATTTGTAGTGAGATGACTTTAATGGTTGCTGAAAGGTGAGTCACTAAGCCTGCAGGCCCTGATGGAAAGTGGTCTGCAGCCATTATCCTCGGAACAAGGATTATTTTTTTTTTACTTAATCTCTGTGCTGCCTAAATAAAAGTAAGCATGTCACCCCTTAGAAACATATGGATTAATACTATCCAAGGATACAACTACTACACCGCATTAATTTCTCAAGATAAGCAAACTACATGCAACTGGTATCACTTAGTATCACTTTGTATGCGTTCATTTATTTGGCCATGCTTGTAATAGTTTGCTTGCTGATGTCACACATTCTGCACTTTGAATGCCTTCTTTCTTAAAATCCAGGAAGACACTGAGAGGCAGGACTTCCATAAAAACACAGGTTTATTTTCACAAAATCACACCCGAAAATCAAAATAACGACCCACTTTGCTTAAAAAAATAAAATAAAATAACTCCCTGTGGTTCATTCCACCTAGAACAGCATAGTCTCTCACAATACTTACTTCCAGGAACGGGTTGTATTTCATTTTAAAGTCCTAAGGTATCCTCCATATTCCGAAACACATAGTACTGTGCTAGTGTGCTTAGTGCTACCAATTGTTTCTTGCTCTCTTTTTTGAGAAGAGAGCCAGAACCAATCAGTAACAATCCAGCCATCCACTTCATGTACATGCCTGTGGACGTGGCAGTCTGAGCACCCTTCTAATTTACTGTGCGGTTAAACTTCATAGACTTCTGGGTATCACACTGATGCCTTTTCTTTAATCCAGACTGCAGTCTAGATTTCCAGACATTCGCTGAAAAACAAAAAAAAAAAATGAAACTTGACAAGCATGCGCAGTTCGAGTTCCGGGACTTAGTGGACTCACTTAGGAGCACAACATGATTCTAACAAAATATATTTGTAGTGAGATGATCCACAATCACCCCCCATGCCACATGCATTCAATATGCAGATGATTTGACTATCATCAGCACTGCCTCCAACCTGGCAGACCTCACTGCTTCAACCCAAGACACCTTCAACCTAATAGAAAAATGGTTCTCAAGTCGTCAACTAGTTCTCAACCCCAACAAAACAAAACTACTTACTTTCTCACCCACTAACAAGACTCTTCCCCCCACCTTCTCTATTACATCCTCCAATGGAATCACTATATCACCAGAAGCTCACACAAAGCTATTAGGTGTTACCATTGATAACTCCTTAAATTTGACACCCATTTCAATCTAACCATCAAAACCGTCAATAAAAAGCTTGTCTCTCTCTATAAAGTAAAACACTTTCTCACTCCTCACGCTAAAATTACAATTGCCAGCACACACCTACTATCAACTCTTTTCTATGCCTCCCCCATCTTTACAAACCTAAACAAGACAACCCTTAACAAACTTGCTTCTTGTTACAATCACATAGCTAGATTTGCCACAAATTCCACCTTTAGAATGCACCACTGCACTAACTTGAAGCAACTAGGGTGGTTAGAGTTTTCCAGCCAACTCCATTTCAACCAACTCAAAACGGCTCACCAGATACTGTATCACCCAGAGAAAACACCAGCTCTGAAAAACATCATTCACCCCTATATTAACCTGCAATCTTTACGCTCCTCCAATAATATCTTAGCTCAAACTACCAAAGCCAATAATTCTGCTGGGGATTCTCTATTCTCAAACTTTGTAGGTAAAATGTGGAACTCCCTACCGACCATGCTCACCTCAGAACCTTCACTCCTACAATTCAAAAAAAAGCTTAAACCCCATCTCAATACTCTCTGGCAATGTCCCTGTTCCAAACCTGATTAACCACTATCATTTACCCTTCTCTTACCTCACTATCCTTAACCACTTTTTAACAAGGCGCCTCACCTTTGTAACTGACCTATGTTTTTTTTTTATATGCTGCTGTTATTTTTTTCCCAAGATGTGATGTATCTTTATATTGTATTTAGAACTCAACTATCTTCCTTTTTTGCATTAACAATGTTCATATGTCTGTTATGTATCTGGAGCTTTTCTCCCCGGGCCTCCGCTGAAAATGGACATGTATCCAGTCGGACTCTCCTGGTTAACAAATGTAAAATAAATAAAAATAAATAAATATTTAAATACATTGTTTTATTTTTTTTTATAATAATGTAATGTAATGTCCATCTTTTTGCTGGGAGGGCTGCAGTCCGAGCTGCTTCTGCATGCTGCTGTGTAGCAAATCCATCTGTAATGGATCAGAGGATGCCTTGTATACGGGTCTATATCACAACATTGAAGTAATAAAACTTCAAATGTTCTGATATCGAACACTATTCAGCATACACTCAGAATAGCGAAGCTGCAGAACAGCAAATTCTTTCCACGGGAAAGAATTCGGTTGGCCGTTTCAGTGGCTTTGCTATTCTTAGCACTGTGGTGGAAAGTTATGGGCTGGGTTCAGGTAAGTGTGCGATTGTTTGTACATTAGGGGTAGGGCTGGGTTAAAGGAGTTAGGGGTAGGGTGTGGGTTAGGCATGTGTGCAATAGTGACAGACTTTAGGGTTAGGGGCGGTTTAAGTGAGTTAGGGTTAGGGCGCTGGTTAGGTGAGTGTGCGATAGTGATAGACCTTAGGGTTAGGGTTTGGGTTAAGGTAAGTGGGTAGATAGTAGTGTATGTTTAGTTTAGTGTAGCATTAGATGTAGGAATTTAAGTGTATGTGTGTGGTTGCTGTTCATTTGATGTGCTTGTGTTGTGTGTATGTGTTTCGGAGCAGCAAATTTTTTCCATGGGAAAAAATTTGCTGTTCTGAATGTTCAATATTTTCATGTTTAGATGTTTTGGGGCCGATTAAATAGCATTTGCTATTTTCATCTTTCGATAATGTGATATAAACGCTTGTATACCAGACACTAGTGACCTCTTAGCAGTCTGGAGGATAACAGGTATAGTGACATGGCTTTGAATCTCACCATGTAGGGCATGTTGTTTAGGCCTTGTATTCTTCTAGTGAGGTATCTCTGTGGACATTCCAATTGTCACATGCATCTGGATAGATGCATATCAAAGGGGATAAACTTTGTTTTATGGGGATTGGGAATTGGTTCCATAGTGGTGGTGTCCCCTGAGAAATATACCTGTCCCTCCAACCCATCCTTTTAATGTTGTAGAAGAGTTTTAGATCTACAAGTGTTTCTGATACAATTTGACGTGCTGCTGTGTAGCAAATCTATCTGTAATGGGTCAGAGGATCCCTTTTGACATGCTGCTGTGTAGCAAATCCATCTGTAATGGGTCAGAGGATGCCTTTTGATGTGCTGCTGTGTAGCAAATCCATCCATAATGGGTCAAAGGATGACTTGCATGCCAGACACTAGTGACCTCTTAGCAGTCTGGAGGATACCGGGTATAGTGACATGGCTTTGAATCTGTCCATGTAGGGCATGTTGTTTAGGCCTTGTATCCTTCTAGTAAGGTATCTCTGTGGACGTTCCAATTATCACTTGCATCTGGATAGATGCATATCAAAGGGGATATGCTATTCAATCATTGGCCTAATGAGTTCAGAGTAAAGGGGGGACAATCCCTTTGTTTATAAGTTGCACACTACAGAGGGACTTTCTTACAACAATAGACACCTGGTGGTCAAAAGTTAGGCCACTGTCCACATAAGTTCCAAAATCCCAAACAACAGGGTCAACTCATAAGGAGGTATTGTCAATATGGTAGTTCCTTGGGATAGACGACACAAAGGATACAATATTGCATTTTTTGGCATGTAGTGTCAGACCAAGATTATGACACCAATTATTTATTTGAGACGAACCTTCTTGCAGGATGATTAAATTATTTGGGTATTCAATGAATGCTCTAAGCTTAGTCAGGCAGAGCACTTCCAAATTCACTTTTACTTCAAAAAAGTAGATGCCAAACAGGAGATGTCCCAGCACAGAACCCTGGGGGATTCCACTGGTGACTGGTCTCTTTGTGGAGGTAACATCCCCTAGTCTGATCTGTATCCTGTCTGTGAGTCAATTGGCAAACCAGTGGGTGACCTAGGGTTTTATTCCCAATTTATTTAGCTTTTCTGTTATACCTGAGTGGGGAATGGTGTGAAATGTTTTGGTCAGGTTGGGGTATTCGGTGTGTGCCATTTTTCCTATATCCACTACTGTGGTGACCTTTTCAAAAAAATCCACCAGATAAATCCAGACTGAGATGTTTCCAGTGTTTGGACGTTCCATATGCCCTGATTGATTCGTTCCATGATACGTCTTTCCATGACTTCCATATGTGGCTGGTCAGACTTAAGGGTCTGTAATTGCATGGGTATGTGGAAGGTTTTCACTTATGCAGGGGAATGACTGTAGGTGTTCTTCATTTGCTTGGTACAAAACCCAAATGAAGGCTGAGATTCAACAGTGTTGTTAGGGGTGCAGCTAAGTCATGCTATAGAATCTTGCACTGTAGCATGAACAGCCATGACCTCAGTCTTAGTGTTTTACAATTTTAAGTGATTGTCATTCAGCCAAGCACAAATGGCTTCAATGTCATGAGTCAGGGAATTCATACCTAACCAAAAAAGAATGACTGCAGAGAAACTCCAAGGACAAGCAATTTTAATCCTGGCAAACAAAAGAAGTTTAAGCGCTTTCATCCCACCAAGGGACTTCATCAGAACTGGAATACAAACAAAAATGTGCTAATTTACAATTAGGCTTGCTGGTGAGTAGAAATGTGTGCCTTCATTCGACTCTACCTAAATCAAACATTAACAGGATTAGTGACAGTCAGTTTGAGCACATCTCATAAAATTATATAAAAAATTGTAATATCTAAAATAGATAACATGATATACAAATAGCCTAGTACCTAATAAAAGTATACAAAGTTAAAAAGCTAAAACATCAAAACAAGCAAGAAATACTATCATTGCATAAAATTGTTCATCCTAAGTACTACGTACAGTTAGTCTTGTCATGTCACATGGTCATTTTTAACACATTTGATATTGAAGTAACTTCATTCAACCCAAGGAACTGACTGGCATTCAACCAAATCTGCCACAACAGTTTACTGTATTTCAATATTGATTTCTACCTCCCTGCATAAGAGGTGTCTGTCCAAAATAAAAAAAAATAAATGTATTGGAAGACTGACATAAAGTAGCATGTTTATCTGAAGCACTTGTAGCATTCCACCATGCCGAAGAGCATCTCTAAGCACATTTGCCTGCCTCCCATATTTAGTGTACTAGCTATGATCAATTCAAACCCCATTACCTTTCATACATTACAAATCTTTTTATAATATAGGAGATGTGTTCAGGCTGAACGTATTACATAATTGTTTGATTTAAGTAGTGTGTAATAAAAGTGCATGTTTCTAGTCCCATGACTGCTAATTTTAAATGGGTATTTTTTGTTTGTATTCAGTTTCTGATTCAAGTTCCTTGGTGGAATGAAAGTACTTAATCTATTTTGTGTTTATCTGGAATAAAATGACCTATCCTGGGAGTTTTGTTGTATTGATTCCTTTTTGGTTACTCATCCTAAGAATCGTATATGCACAGTGAATAATAAAGGGCCCAAGAAAAACATTTCTGGAGTTCAGCATTCAGAATGGTAAGGTGGAAGATGAACTGAGTCCAGGACAAGCTGTTAGAGTTCTGTTAGATAAAAAGGAGAACTAGTAAAAAACCGTAGCAGAACCATAGCAGAACCATAGCAGAACCATAGCAGAACTTCACAATGTGAATACAGGCATTCTATTAGGATATGAGAATGCGCTGTGTCATAAGCTACAAAGAGATCCAGGTGGGCCAACACCTGGTCTATAAGGATATTATTACCACTTTGATTAAAGTGTTTTTAGTGCTGTGGTGAGTATGAAAGCCTGACTGGAAACGGTACATAAGTCCATTAATGTAGAGATAAGATTTTGCAGCTTGTAAACAACTTTCTCTATAATATATCCGAAAGAGGGAAGAGTAGAGATTAAGCAGTAACTATTTAAATTATTTGGATCAGGAGATGGTTTCTTGAAGGATGAGATGGTCAGTGTCTTCTGCAAGCCTAAGGGAAAAATCCCTTCTCTCAGAAGATTTACCAGGATATGATAAATCATTGACCGTGATACATCAACGCCAGCTAAAGCAAGCCTCGGTGGAGACCATAATACATCAAAGCCAGCTAAAGCAAGCTTTGGTCGACAAGGATCTAAATTGCACATTGTCACTTGCAGACTGGTAATAGTGAAATCTGGAATATTGAAGAGCGACAGAAACTTTCAAGGGATGGAAGAACTTACTGCTCTATCCATGTGGTCAACTGGTAGAAGGGATTATCTAATGTAGTCAGTCTTGTCAGCCTCTTCACATTCACTCTTCTGGTGGTCAGACAAGCAGGGCAGCACAGCCACCCCACCACCTGAAAGGGTGCAGATAGTTGATTAACTGCTAAAGAGATTTACCTCACTAGATATTCTGACTTTTTACAGAAAATCTCTCCTTGATAGTGTAATTCTTATCAAGCTCAGTCTTGTCACTTGAAATTCCAGCTTAATGCCAGCAATGCTCCCACCTCAGCAAGATGCAAAGGCAGTCATCAAACCAAGCCTTGCATCTCTTACAACAGACAGGGCAAACCTTGGAGCTAGGAAGTCCAAAACATGGTGGAGAGAGATTATAATCCTCCTCCCAGACATGGTCAGAGTCAGCATTATAATCCTCCTCCCAGACATGGTTATAGTCAGCACCATGCAGCTGCAGCTGCAACTGGAATTGTGTCAGAGCATGAAAAACTGTGTCCACAGGAATATGACCTAATGTCACTGATCCTATGTTACGATTCAAGACAAACAGGTGAGGTAGTTCATTTATATGCTTTATTATATAGAAACACGTCATTATAGATAGCAGCAACATAAAATATAAATAAACTGATTAACTGACAGACCATTACATACATGCATGCTTACATCTCAACAGCTGTCTACAAAATGGCGGTCTGGCTTACACGTGCTCAGTATTTATACACATGTGTGCAATTCTATGGAAAGCTTCTTAAAGGTGTACATACATACTGATCTACATCCGCCCTCTTTAGTGAATTGTCCCCCAAAAAATGACATCTGAAAAAGAAGTGCAATTATACAGACACTGAGAAATAAACACAATGTTCATATCCAAGTTGCTGCATATCTGGGACATGGTCTGGAAATGCGACCTGATCTAGTGGTACAGCAATTAAGACTGGGTTTAGCAGCAGGGACAGTCATTGGTGAACACTCTGTTTCAGGAGTTTCAGGAATCTTCTCAGGAACAGGGATGTTTGCTGGAATGTCCTCTGAAACTGGAACACTGGACAACTTGCTCTGAGATCTAGAGTCTTTTTCACAGGCAAGATGCTGCAGTACAAGCTCAGACACCAGTACCAAATGTTTCTGATTCCACCTAAATGCCACTCCTTGTGATTCCACAATGCACAATCTCAGCTCTGGACATACACTTTTTATGCCTCCCATCCGATTAAAACCTTTGGACATCTGCATCCCCACTATCTCCACTTCTCTTAATGGATTGAGTGGTTTGCTGGACTTATCATAATAGGTCTTCTGGGACAAATGGCACAGGGAACCAACAGATTGCTACTGATTAGTAGTGTGGTTCTGGTTTGTCCCCGCAAAAGCCTTTGTCTCGACAGAAGTCTCTGTGCAGGTGAACCAAGATGTTTATCATGAGTAATATTTCTGAGATTCAGGAGATTCAGAAAAACATTGCTATTGTCTCGTTTTGGCTTCTTTAATAACTGTTTCACACGTTGAACTGTATGTTCTGCCAAACCATTTGACAGTGGGTACTCAGGGATACTTGTAACATGCCTAAAGTCCCACTCTTTAGCAAATCTCTTGAACTGCTGGCTTGTAAACTGTGTGCCATTGTCAGAAAAAAAATTGTGCAGACTACCATGGACTGCAAAATGATGATTCAACTTAACAGTATTAGATGCTAGATTAGGAAGTAGGTCAGTTTTGAACCAATTTGAATAAGAGTCTACTAACACCAAGTAATGACCATTCTGCTCAAAAATGTCTGTAGCCACTGTCGACCAAGGTAGTTCAGGAACCTGGTTTAGCTGAAGTGGTACGTTTTGTGATGTGGCTTGATACTATTACACAGAGAACAAAATGAAAGCAGTCTCTTGATATCATTTGACATAGAAGGCCAAAATACTAATCCTCTCGCCCTTCTTTTGGTAGAATCAGTTCCTGGGTGGCTATGATGCAAAATGGTAATGTACTCTTGTAAGGATTTTGGAGCAATCACTTTTGGACCTTTCTTGATAATACCATTGTCAAAATCACATCTCTGAAAGGAAAATATGGTTGCAGGTCATGAGGTAAACAAGATTGCTTTGATGGCCATCCTCGACTGATAAAGAGGTTGATCTTCTGAAAAAGTGGATCTGAGGCTGTGTGACTTCTAAGCTCATCAAGATCTGAGGAAGAAAAATGTCTCACTTCCATGACTTCAAAATCAAGTTGCTCATTTTCATGCTGTTCAGTGGTATTTCTGGGTGATCTGGATAAAGTATCAGCAAGATAAAAACGTTTGCCTTTTGTGTAGACAAGATTGAAATTATACTTTTGCAATTTCAACATCATTCGTTGCACTCTGGCAGGAGATGTATGCATCAGCTTTCTCAAAATAGTAACTAGATGTTGGTGATCTGTTTTGATTTGAATTGGTCGGCCATAAATATAGTCATGGAACTTCGAACACGCAAACTCAGTTGCCAAAAGTTCTTTCTCTATCTGGGCATACTGCATCTCGGTTTGGGTTAGAGTGCTGGATGCATAGGCTACTGGTCTACCCTCTTGAAAATGACTGCACCAAGACCAAACTTCGAAGCATCACACAACAGAGTTACTGGTTTGTGAACATCATAGTATCAGAGAATTGGTGGACTGCCAAGTTTCTGTTTCAGGACATCAAATTCTCTTTGGTGGTGTTCTAACCAAGACCAGGAGAGTTCCTATTATATAATTGAAGACGCAATCCTTCTAATGCATCTTGATCGAACCTGAAAGCAAGAAACAGCAAAATAGTGAAACGGCATATAAGCGATTTCTTTCCCTGGGAAAGAAATCGCTTGGCCACCTCCATTACATTGCCGTTTTCCTTACTATAGTGCAATCTCAGAGTTGGTATATTTAAGTAGGGTGGGTGTGGGGGGCACAGCCCCCCACTTTATGTAATGTTTTGAAGTTTTTATTTTTATTTATTTATTTATTTTTTTTTTGTGGAACAGTGATTTCTTTTTTTCCTTGGGAAAAAAAATCGCTGTTCCAAGTGTTCGGGATTGTAAGGTTTCACTTACATGGGGTCGATAAATCAGCGTTCACTTTTTTAAAAATTCACTGATTTAATATAGACCCAAGCAGGATACACCTTTGCATGTCAACTCTCTAAGCAGTGCTGAAGGTTGGCTTAAGTCTGGAATGAACTTGCCTAGGTAGTTAACCATACCAAGAAAACATTGTAGGACTTGGACGTTGTCTGGAGCTGGCATCTCAAGAATGGCTGCTTGCTTGGAAGGATCTGGTCATAAGCCTGAACTAGGAAACACATGACCAACATAAGTAACTTCTCATAGCCTGAACTTGCACTTCTGAGGATTCAGCATTAACATGCTCTTTCCAGAGCTTTCCCGAGATGTCTGTCAGGCTTGGCTTCACCATTGCCTCCTACTAAAATATCATCTAATATAATAGCACACGGATAACCAGAAAAAAATTGTTCCATGGCATGCTGGAAGACTTCATTGGCAGTGTTTATACCAAATGGCATTCTCAAAAATCTGTACCTGCCAAAAGGACTACTGAAAGTGGTTAGCAATGAAGATTAAATTTGCCAAAATTAATTCTTTGCATCCAAAACAGAAAAAAACAGTGGCATTTGGCATAAGAGCAGTGATGTCTTTGACTGTATGCATTGAATAATGAGGTCTTTTCAGCACTTTGTTTAAATCTCATGGATCAGTACATATTCTAATATCATCTGAGCTTTTCGTATGGGCTACCACCATGGAAGATATCCATTCAGTTGGTTCATCAGCTGGACAAATCACACCTTGCTGCAACATTTTGTCTAGCTCAGCTTTGACTCTGTTCTGCATAGCTACTGGAACGTTTTGGGCTGGTCTGACAGCTGGGCTGACTTCAGGGTCTAACTTCATGGAGTACACAACTGGGAGTTTGTCTAGATTGTCTTCAAAAAGATCGGCATAGGTAGAGAAAATAGACTGGGTGAAATTAGAACAGTTGTCTTTCAAGATTACATGGTGGACTTCCTTATTAAATGAAAGTAATCCCATTTTCAAACTCTCTCTGAGGCCTAATAATGACTATACATGCCTTTTGACTATGTAAAATTGCAAGTCATAACCATTCCCAGCAGAGTAACATGAAAGCAGTACTGAACCCTTGGTTTGAATTTCTTCACCACCATAAGCAACAAGCTTCGCACACTTTGCCAAATCAAGGTTCTCACCAGCACATACACTAGCAAATCTTTCTGCTGACATATCATTACACTTTAAACATATGTCAACTTTAAGTTCTATGTGTCTTCCATTTATCCAAATAGTACAAAATACTTCATTCTTTGCCCATAAATCTACTGCATTGATTGTTTCATTAAAGCACATACACACCATCAACATAAAAAGTAGGGTCACGGCTTTCTAAGTAATCAAGCTGTCTCTTTGAATGCTCTCTTTTAATTAAAGAATGTGCCTTGTTTGATTCAGAAAATCTTTGGAAATTATTCCACTTTTTATAGCTATGGCATTGCTGACCAGAAGCACTTTTCTCTTTTCGATACGTGATTTGCACCACAATTGCAACAGTTGATTATGAAGCTAGGTGAGGAAACATGCTTTGAGTTTGCTGACTCACCCTTGTGCTTCACTGAGACTCTGCATGGTCTGGAATTTGGTAGAAAGCTACGGGGTTTACCAGGGACTGTTACAGGACTCAGAGTTGCTGCCATGTGCTTGGGCCTGTTTCTTTTAACCATGTGCTGCATACTTTCAACATTAACTTTACAAGATACTGGAAGCATGCATTTCTCAGTTGTAAGCATATGTGTGTACTTTTCTGTGAGCTAATATATCTGACAAATCTCAATGGCCTTATTCAAAATTAAATCACTGTCATGAAGCAAAATCTTTCTCACAGCATCACCTTTAATACCACACACAAGTCTGTCTTTTATCAATTCATTCCTTAAATCACCAAATCTGCATGTTTTAGCTCTGTTTCTCAAGTCAGTTATATATGCTGCAAAATTTTCACCAGGCTTTTGATCCCTTGTGTAAAATAAGTGCCTTTCCATTGTAATATTCATTTGGGGGTTACACATTATCTAAATTTGCGTTTTAAGCACTTGGGGTCTTCCCTTGTTGCAGTTGGTACCACTATTTGATGGTTTTCCCCATCTCCTGCAAACATAGCAGGTGCATACACAAATGAACACACTCTTTCTATGGCTTCTGAACCAGCTAAAGTAAGCAGAATAAATGCCTTTGTACGAGCATCTTTATCAGAAAATGCTGCCTCTATGAAAATATCATACTCCTGCTCAAACACTGTCCAGTTCTTACAATATTATTATCAAATGCAAGTGGACCAGGTTTTCGAAATCTTTCAGCCTTGCCAACAAAATATGCTTAAACTGATTCACTTTATAATCTTGAAATACTGAAATCTTGAATTTCAGTATCATATGATTATAAAGCTGAACATTCACAATATCGAACCCCCAAAATTGTGAAATTCAAAATCGCGACTTCTAAACACACCCTCCACCACACAAACATACATAGACCTTCCTCCCTACACTATAAAAAAACAACAACACACACACATAAACACAACACAAACACACCTAACCTACATATAAGCAGGGGGGTAAGCCCCACTGCACCCCCCACACCCCCCACTACTTATACTAACTCTGAGGTCACACTAAAAAGACAAAGACACTAAACCCACCACTACATATTCTATATTCCCCTTGAACAAACACACACCACATACGTGCAAACACCACCACTCTTAACACTTACACACACACTCACACTCTTACCTACCTACCCTAACTTACACCTAAAACTTCCCAACACACTCACATGCACTCAAATCCTTACCCAAAACCCTTAAAAAACAGCACTTACCTGAATCTCCACATATATCCACACAACAGCAGGCAAACCATATCCCACAGCACACCACACCTTACAAACACAGCAAATCCAACTTACAGTGCCACCACAACCATGAATTCGACACTTCGAACGCTCAACTGCAGTTTTGTCATTTTTGTCTCGAGATTTCAGTATTTCGAGATAGTAAAGTGCTTCTGCTTAAACACACTGCAAATATGGCCCTTGTAATTATGTATGAACATGCACACATACCAGGTAATTGTAATAACATTCAAATGTACAATAAACTCTTCAAAATGTACTTTGTGAAATATGCTTTGAAATGACTGTATTTTGTGAAAAAAACTGTACTGCAGTGCTGCACAAACTTGCAAACACTCAGATATCTTAAATAGTTTTAATTAATGTGAAAAAGTAGCACATAGCAAATAAATGTGGTCTTTTTCCTTATTTTATAAATTTTGGTGGGGGATTCAGAATTATTTAATTTTTGTAACTATTTTGAATATTTTATCAGTATGTTGCAGTTTCAGACATTTTGTTTAATGTGACATTCATTTTAAGCGTTCTGCGTGCTTCAATTTAGATTATTCAAGTAAGAAATCATTTAAGCAAGCTTTAGTACCTGGAATTCATGTCTGACCTGTTCTGCGAGTTGTACGTGCAGTAGGGATGGATCCATTCCTCTGTAGTCCTCCAACATTAATCGGGTGCCTCTTGTTCTTGATTCTGACACCATGTCACTCATCCTATGTTATGATTAAAGACTAACAGGCGGGGTAGTTTGTTTATATGCTTAATTATATAGAAACACGTCATTATAGATAGCAGCAACATAAAATATAAATAAACTGATTAACTGACAGACCATTACATACATGCATGCTTACATCTCAACAGCTCTCTACAAAATGGCAGTCTGGCTTGCACATGCTCAGTATGTATACACATGTGCAAGCCCATGGAAAGCTTCTTAAAGGTATACATAAATACTGATTTATATCTAATGACCTATTATTATGAACCTCGCTTAGAGCAACTGAGTGAGAGTATGAAAAGATGTGGCCACAGTAATATGACCTGTATTACGAACCTCCCTTTATTCAAGATCTAGGGTGGAGTGCTTAGGTTTTGTAGGGTTAGCTCAAAGTGAACAATGAAATGGTAAGACCAAGAAACTAATTCAGCACCAGGTTAGAAGTGGCCAAGCCCAGCAGAAAGGCCAAATCCACTATATGTCCAAACTTGTGTGCTGCAGATGTAGTTACCTGAGCAACCCCCAAACCTTTCATAATACAGCTGAATTAACAGACACTGACACAGTTTCATAATTAACCCAATATTATACTTGAGTTTCCATAGAGGCCTGGAGATTTGTAAGAATTAAGAGGTCCATACTGAAGTAGTAATGAGAGTAGTTGGTAGTTACAATAGACGTTTTGGTACAATTTGTGAGGAGTTTCTTATGCAGAGCATGCGTAGCTTTTGGTGTTTCATTCAGGTTGATTCTTTTATGAATCTGATGCATAGAACCCTCATTTTTTTCTTGAAGGTTTTTGGATTTTAGGTCAACAGGACTATCACCACAGTTTCTGTCTCAGTTTACACTATTTATTTATCTTTATTGACTGGGAAAGTCCATTTGGAATAGATACCCTTTTTCAGATGATGCTTGGGGAGGAAATGTCCAGTATTCACATGCATATATAATGTACAGTATATTTTCATGTTCCACATTGTATATAATGTTTTCATCTTGGTTAAATAAACAATTTTGCATACATAATTAGGTGTAACAGATGATTAATGATAATCTTGCATCATACAATTTATGACTACAGGAAGAGGAGAAAAACTAAGAGTTTAACTGTACTTTTGTATAAATTGTAAGAGTTTAACTGTACTGTTGTATAAATTGTAAGAGTTTAACTGTACTTTTGTATAAATTGTAGCAGACAGAAATGCAAAGAAAATCAAGGGGAGACGAAGATTGCCATTTGGTATGAAATAAGTAAGTTGTGGTCTGATCGGGGACACTGGGGCTTAAGTAGCAATGCATAGTTCAGAAATATAATCAATCACATGTTTACAGTAGTAGGTAGAAGGAGGAGTAATAATCACCACATGGAGATTTAGTACACTGTAGCTATTGTTTTGTCGGGAGTATTGCAGCTTGTATTTTCTTCAGAATTGGAAATTATCCAGTTGTGGAGCAAGAGCAGAGCCAAGTGCCTCGCAGATGCTATTTTAGCAGACCTTTAAAGCATTGCTTGTTTTCTGTAAGCTTTCACTCTAGTGGGATGGAGTTCCACGGTTTTGAGACACTGTGAGAATAGAGTGAGTTTCTGGAGAGATTTGTTACTGGAACATAGTATTCTTTTGTGGCTGCATGGCAGTAATATGCTTTTTAAAGAGGTGCAACTATGTGGCTTGTAGGTAAGATTGTGGACAGTAATGAGTTGGGAGTAGGTTACCTGATCTGAGAGTTCTAGCCAATTTAGGTCCTTTATGACTGTGTAGTGGTAGGTTTTATGAGATGAATATCTGGTGAATCTTATTTTATTATAGCATGCATCAAGTTTGGATTTGAGGGTGTTGTTGAGATTAGTGAAGAGAGGGGATCCATACAAAACAGATGGAAGTAGGTAGGCTGTTGCTATGGATTTTATGGGAATATTGTAATGTATTCACGTGCTTTATAAAAGGAGTCTAGTTTTTTTTTTGTATCTTATTTATGTTTGTCTATGAGTCCAAGTAATTGTCAGATAAGACAAGATGGAAATTATGTTTTTGAGTATTGAGTTGTTTTAGTATATAGAGCAGTGGTTTAGTCTTGCATTTAAGAGTAGGTCTGCAGGGCCTAGCCAGAATTCGACAGATGAGAAAGACTCTTGTTGATTTCCGAGGATTTTTAGTGATGGGTCAGAGCAGATAAGGATTGCATCATGTGTATACGGATCTATATTTGCTTTGCTTTTTGTGGCAGTATGGAGTTTGCTTACAAATATATTACATAGAAGTGGGCCCAGTACTGATTACAGATACAGTAAATAGAAGTAGGCCAGTACTGATTACAGATGTTACATAGAAGTGGGCCCAGTACTGATTACCGATGTTACATAGAAGTGGGCCAGTACTGATTACAGATACAGTAAATAGAAGTGGGCCAGTACTGATTACAGATACAGTAAACAGAAGTGGGCCCACTATTGATTACAGATGTATTACATAGAAGTGGGTCCAGTACTGATTACAGATTTATTAAATAGAACTGGGCCCACTACTGATTACAGATACTACATAGAAGTGGGCCAGTACTGATTACAGATGTTACATAGAAGTGGGCCCACTACTGATTACAGATGCTACATAGAAGTGGGCGAGTACTGATTACAGATGTTACATATAAGTGGGCCCAGTACTGATTACAGATGTCACATAGAAGTGGGCCCACCACTGATTACAGATGCTACATAGAAGTGTGCCCAGTACTGATTACAGATGCTACATATAAGTGGGCCCAGTACTGATTACAGATGTTACATAGAAGTGGGCCCACTGCTGATTACATATGCTACATAGAAGTGGGCCCAGTACTGATTACAGATGTTACATAGAAGTGGGCCAGTACTGATTACAGATGTTACATAGAAGTGGGCCAGTACTGATTACAGATGCTACATAGAAGTGGGCCAGTACTGATTACAAATATATTACATAGAAGTGGGCCAGTACTGATTACAGATGCTACATAGAAGTGGGCCCAGTACTGATTACAGATGTTACATAGACGTGGGCCCAGTACTGATTACAGATGCTACATAGAAGTGGGCCCAGTACTGATTACAGATGCTACATAGAAATGGGCCCACTGCTGATTACAGATGTTACATAGAAGTGGGCCCAGTACTGATTACAGATGTTACATAGAAGTGGGCCCAGTACTGATTACAGATGTTACATAGAAGTGGGCCAGTACTAATTACAGATGCTACATATAAGTGGGCCCAGTACTGATTACAGATGCTACATAGAAGTGGGCCAGTACTGATTACAGATGTTACATAGAAGTGGGCCCAGTACTAATTACAGATGCTACATATAAGTGTGCCCAGTACTGATTACAGATGTTACATAGAAGTGGGCCCAGTACTGATTACAGATGTTACATAGAAGTGGGCCCAGTACTGATTACAGATGTTACATAGAAGTGGGCCAGTACTAATTACAGATGCTCCATAGAAGTGGGCCAGTACTGATTACAGATGTTACATAGAAGTGGGCCCAGTACTGATTACAGATGCTACATATAAGTGGGCCCAGTACTGATTACAGATGCTACATAGAAGTGGGCCAGTACTGATTACAGATGTTACATAGAAGTGGGCCCAGTACTAATTACAGATGCTACATATAAGTGTGCCCAGTACTGATTACAGATGTTACATAGAAGTGGGCCCAGTACTGATTACAGATCTTACATAGAAGTGGGCCCAGTACTGATTACAGATGTTACATAGAAGTGGGCCAGTACTAATTATAGATGCTCCATAGAAGTGGGCCAGTACTGATTACAGATGTTACATAGAAGTGTGCCCAGTACTGATTACAGATGCTACATATAAGTGGGCCCAGTACTGATTACACATATATTACATAGAAGTGGACCCACTACTAATTACAGATGTTACATAGAAGTGGGCCAGTACTGATTACAGATGCTACATAGAAGTGGGCCCAGTACTGATTACAAATATATTACATAGAAGTGGGCCAGTACTGATTACAGATACAGTAAATAGAAGTGGTCCCAGTACTGATCAATGTGGGACTCCATGTCTGACTGGAAGGAAAAAGGAAAATTCTTGTTTCCATTTTACAGATGATCTTCTTGTGAAATCGCTGTGAAACCAGGTGATAGATTATTTATTTAGACCTAAGGAGGAGAGTTCACTGAGAAGGTTTTGTAAAATTTATCAAAGGCCTTTGGCAGATCCAACAAGAGTGCTAATACTGGGTTGCCATTATTTCTGTTGTTGTTGAGAGCACTGATAACGCTAGTAAGAGCAGTAATTCTGCAATAACTGGGGCATAAGCTGTGTTCAGTCATTGAGAGAAGATCATTGTGGGTAAGATATTTGAGGAGTTGGGAGTGGATACATTTTTTTAATATTAGCGGTGGTAGTATAGCTAAGGGTCTGCAGTTGGATAGGTCAGTTTGCCTTTCACCTTTGATCAGTAGAATTATGAAAGATTTCTTCCAGATGGCTAGGACATGGTTTTCTATTAAGGATCAGTTAATTAGTGTAGAAACAGGGAAGGCTGCAGCTTCAAAAGTGAGTTTTAGGTACTCTGTTGGTAGGTTGTCAACTGCTAAGGTTGTTGGTTTGAGTTTTTGTAGGATTTTGTATGTTGCTAGTTAGGACTGGTTGAAAAGAGAAGAATATAGTATTGTTATTAGATGAGGTTGAGTAGTAAGGGTGTTGGTAGAGCATTGTTTATTAAGAGAGAGTATTGAGTTTATAAAGTGGGAGTTGAACTGGGTGGATATGTTGTCTAGGTAGTTACTGGTTGTTACTGAGGGAGTAGTATGTCTGGGTTGTTACTGGCTGTTGCTGATAGAGTAGCAGTTTGACCAGGGTGTAGCAGTTTGTTTATGGAGGACTGAAATTGCTTGGGATTGCTTTGGTGTGTTGGCTGAAATTTGTCAAAGTAAGACTTTTTGTAATTGTTTATTAACTTTCTTGTGAGATTTCTCAAGTCTCTAAAGTGTCGGTAGTTAGACCGGGTTTTATTTTTGGACCATGTTCTCCAAGCTTTGTCTCTGAAGAAGAATTTGATTGGTGTATTTTATTAACCAGCCTTCAGGGTTTGACCTGACTCTCTCAGTTCTGAGTGTGTGGCTACTGAGGCTGTTTAAGAAAGTGTTACTGAAATGCATTGCAGCATCATTTAGTGCCAAGGGGTTTGGGATATTCCAGTTGTAGGGTTTGATTGTGGAGATGTAGTTGCTTGATTTAAAGTATTTTATATTTCATAACTGTTTGTAGGCTGCCTGTTTGCATATGCTGGGATGGTTTCTGACTTTTTTGAATTTCTCCAAATCTTCTGGGTTTCTTATACCATAATGGGAATGGACCTCATTCCTAACTCAAAACATGACTAAAGTTCATGATATTAGTATTGTTTCAATCTTTGATGTTAGCCAAAAGTGCTCTTCGCAGCACCCACAATGTGCCAAGTAATGACTCCTTCTGCAGTTTGTGCAGACTTAAATGTATTGGTAACATATCGAAATACAATTGCAGATTTGTTTTTTTATAAGGCCCGTTGCTCTGGGTCTACTTTAGGACCTCGAAAGTTTAATCGCTCGAATGCATATGGATCGAACCATGTGCATCAAGCTATTAAACCATCGAGCATATAAATTGGACCAGTTGTTCCTACTACTACTGGAAATGTCTGGGGGTCTTTCTTCCACATTGCTCTCATTTCTGCCTGCAAATCCTGATATTTTATGACTCTGTGTCTCTCTGTAATCTGTAAATTGGTATTTTATGACTTTCTGTCTCTCTGTAATCTGTAAATTGGTATTTTATGACTTTCTGTCTCTGTAATCTGTAAATTGGTATTTTATGACTCTGTGTCTCCCTGTAATATGTAAATTGGTATTTTATGACTTTGTGTCTCTCTGTAGTCTGTAAATTGGTATTTTATGACTTTGTGTCTCTCTGTAATCTGTAAATTTGTATTTTATGACTTTCTGTCTCTCTGTAATCTATAAATTGGTATTTTATGACTTTGTGTCTCTCTGTAATCTGGTATTTTATGACTTTGTGTCTCTCTGTAATCTGTAAATTGGTATGTTATGACTTTGTGTCTCTCTGTAATCTGTAAATTGGTAGATGGTCACTGATACTATCAGCAAGGCAGCCACAGGAATTTATTTGGTTTGTTTGTAAGACTCCAGTGTAGGACAGATTCTTTGCATGCTTATGTATCCTGGTTGTATTTTTTATTTGTGATAAACCAAATAGATTAATTGATTATGTATTTTTTCTTTAGGGTCAGTTTGTTAACATCACCCATTATAATGGTTTCATGGGGTACACTGTTCTATAGCCAGTGCAGGAGTTGTTTTTCTGTGTTACTACCTTATCCTGGTGGGGTGTAAATCCCAGTGATGCAGATAGCCTTTCTGTTAGGTTTGAGATGTGCTATGAGGTATTCTGCATTGTTAAATGTGGGTAAAGATTGTGATAAAGGGTAACTTCTAGGGCGTTTTTGTATATAGTTGCTACTCTTCCACCTTATTTGGTCCATTACATCTGAAAATGTTATAATCTGAAGGTAGTATTTCATTGTCTTTTACATGAGGTTTTATTTATTTTTATATTTATTTATTTATTGTCATTTATTAGCCGGGTTGGTCCAACTGAGCAAAAGGCCCATTTTCAGTGGAGACCAGAGGAGAAAAGCTATAATTACATATACAAGACACTCAAAAAGAAAGAAAGTAGTAACTAATACAAAGATAAAAATCTCAGTATTTCAAAAGGACTTCAATTTCAGTAATAATATTGACAAGAGACATTACATAAAATGAGATAAACAATGTCAAAAAATTAATGTACAAGTTTAAAAAATTCCAAATACAATATCAGCAGATGTAGGTCCTGAGTTGGAGTATTTACAAGAGCGGATTGTCAGTATTCTAAATTGCAGTGTTAGAGGAGTGAGAAAAAAAGAAAGCGGGTGGAAAAAGAGAGAGAGAGAGAGAGAAACTGAAGTGATCAGGAATAGAATATAAGAAGAAATCATTCAGAAATCAGGTTGGGGCTTGGCAAGGGCAGGACCAGGTGTTAAGGTAATGTCTGAGTTCTTGCCTGAGTTGAAGCTCATAAGGGATGGCTTCTTATTTTCAGTGGAAGGGAATTCCAGGTGTGAGCTACAGAGTACTTATAAAGGGCCTTACCAATATTTTGTGATGGCTTAAACCTTAGTCAGATTTCTGTGACTACAGCTGTATCAGGGCTGTAAAATGCTAGGCATGCATGGAATTCTTGGAGTTTATTGCAAATGTTTTTGAGATTAATATTAAGTAGTAGTATGCCAGATTTGTGTTGAGCTTGGGGAGGAGCTTCTGTGATTAATATTAAGTAGTAGTATGTCAGATTTGTGTGTAGCTAGAGGTGTTGAGCTTGGGGAGGAGCTTCTGAGATTACTATTAAGTAGTAGTATTTCAGATTTGTGTGTAGCTAGAGGTATTGAGCTTGGGGAGGAGCTTCTGAGATTAATATTAAGTAGTATTATGTCAGATTTGTGTGTAGCTAGAGGTGTTGAGCTTGGGGAGGAGCTTCTGAGATTAATATTAAGTAGCAGTATGCCAGATTTGTATTGAGCTTGGGGAGGAGCTTCTGAGATTAATATTAAGTAGTAGTATGTGAGATTTGTGTGTAGCTAGAGGTGTTGAGCTTGGGGAGGAGCTTCTGAGATAAATATTAAGTAGTAGTATGTCAGATTTGTGTGTAGCTAGAGGTGTTGAGCTTGGGGAGGAGCTTCTGAGATTAATATTAAGTAGTAGTATGCCAGATTTGTGTTGGGGAGGAGCTTCTGAGATTAATATTAAGTAGTAGTATGTGAGATTTGTGTGTAGCTAGAGGTGTTGAGCTAGGGGAGGAGCTTCTGAGATTAATATTAAGTAGTAGTATGCCAGATTTGTGTTGAACTTGGGGAGGAGCTTCTGAGATTAATATTAAGTAGTAGTATGTGAGATTTGTGTTTAGCTAGAGGTGTTGAGCTTGGCGAGGAGCTTCTGAGATTAATATTAAGTAGTAGTATGTGAGATTTGTGAGTAGTTAAAGGTGTTGAGCTTGGGGAGGAGCTTCTGAGATTAATATTAAGTAGTAGTATGTCAGATTTGTGAGTAGCTAGAGGTGTTGAGCTTGGGGAGGAGCTTCTGAGATTAATATTGAGTAGTAGTATGTCAGATTTCTGTGTAGCTAGAGGTGTTGAGCTTTTGAGCTTGGGGAGGAGCTTCTGAGATTAATATTAAGTAGTATGTCAGATTTGTGTGTAGCTATAGGTGTTAAGCTTGGGGAGGATACTGATGGCATTTCTGACATAGCAGTAGGACTTGGGTTTGGATGGAAATCTGAGTAGCTGAATGATAGAGAAGGAAATACCATTTGGACTTGGATTTGTTTATATGGAGGTAGTAAATTGTTTTCGTGTTAGTCTTCACATATTTGTAGTTAAACAAGTTGGAGGGACTTGGCAGGTGCATTTGTGATGAAATAAAAAAGTAGGGTGCTGTTGTGAGTGGAATGTGGGGGGTAGGTTGGTGGCTGATTTGCTCTTTGAAGTGATGCATGTTTGATAGTTGTGTGTGTGAGTGTGTTGTAAGGCGTAGAATACAGATTCAGTGTGGTTATAGCATTACTGTGCAATGTATTTTGTGAGATTCCAGTGAGATGTGAGGAATTGATGGGTAAACGTATTTAGAAGTTGTATTTTTACTGATGGGTAAACGTATTTAGAAGTTGTATTTTTACTGATGGGTAAACGTATTTAGAAGTTGTATTTTTACTGATGGGTAAACATATTTAGAAGTTGTATTTTTACTGATGGGTAAACGTATTTAGAAGTTGTATTTTTACTGATGGGTAAACGTATTTAGAAGTTGTATTTTGACTGATGGGTAAACGTATTTAGAAGTTGTATTTTGACTGATGGGTAAACGTATTTAGAAGTTGTATTTTTACTGATGGGTAAACGTATTTAGAAGTTGTATTTTTACTGATGGGTAAACGTATTTAGAAGTTGTATTTTTACTGATGGGTAAACGTATTTAGAAGTTGTATTTTTACTGATGGGTAAACGTATTTAGAAGTTGTATTTTTACTGATGGGTAAACGTATTTAGAAGTTGTATTTTTACTGATGGGTAAACGTATTTAGAAGTTGTATTTTTTAGGAGAAAGAGCTAGAAGGTAATCAAAATCTAATTGTTTTTTATTCTTTGGGTTGTTTTTATCAGACTGGTTACAGGGTTTTTGTTTGCTACATTTCTACAGAGCTGTTTTGGTTTAGTGACAGATTGGAATGCAGTATATGTCTCAAGAGTGATATGGAGAATAGTTGTAGGGGACAGTTGTTCATCTAAAGACCAGGAAACTATTACAACATATATCAGAAACAGGCCATTTAATGTAACTGTTTAGTAGTATGCATGCCCCTCAGTCTCTTACAGCAAATAATCTGGACAAAGACATAAATAAAAGGGGGACAAAGATCCAAAAATAGGGACAATTTTTAAATATTGCTCTTACAAACTCAGACAGTTAATAGAATACCAGGTTTTGCATTAGCATAAATTTTCTGAAGGATATGAAGTCTGCAACTCAAATGTCTGCCGATATTTTCAAAGTTCAATCTTTAATGACTTACCCCTAATTTACCAGAAAACTACAATTTAATGAAAAATGGATGAAAAATATGAGGCCAAAATCTTGACATTCTGCAAAAATCTGCACAGTTGAGAGGTATGGGAAGACCAGATAGATGTGGGAGGAACCTGGCTCTTCTTACCTACCTAATAGCGGATGAATGTGAGCTGGTATTAGCGGATGAATGTGATCTAGTATTAGCAGATGAATGTGAGCTAGTATTAGCGGATGAATGTGAGCTAGTATTAGCGGATGAATGGGAGCTGCTATTAGCGGATGAATGTGAGCTAGTATTAGCAGATGAATCTGAGCTAGTATTAGCGGATGAATGTGAGCTGGTATTAGCAGATGAATGTGATCTAGTATTAGCGGATGAATGTGAGCTGGTATTAGCGGATGGATGTGAGCTAGTATTAGCAGATGAATGTGAGCTAGTATTAGCGGATGAATGTGAGCTGGTATTAGCGGATGAATGTGAGCTGGTATTAGTGGATGAATGTGAGCTGGTATTAGCGGATGAATGTGAGCTGGTATTTTCTTGCTCTAATTAATGTCTAGTCTTGGTTTAAACTTTTCCAAGAGGTGGAATAATTGGGATGGACAAATCTTGTCTGAGACATGGCTAGAATGGATGTTCAGACCCCTAGCTGTAGTGGGAGTTAGTTGAGTTAGTTGAGTTAGTTAGTTCTCCTGTGTTAAGCAGTTGTATTCCTGAGGAGGAGCTCTACATGAGTGCTCTACAAGGTTGGATAGCGACCAATATGGTTTTAAGCATGCAATACTATTGTGATGTCTGTTATAATGTGGATGAATATGTAGAAATAGTTTTGATACGTAACTGTGTCTTTGAACAGATTTTTGATGTCATTAAAAAGTGGGGTCTCCTTTTTTCTCCCTTTTCTTCTTCAGGCTGATCTCCCCCTATTTTGGAGAGGGTCAGTGAGTACCACCATGTTCTTTGAAAATGATATTTCAGTACAAAATGCATCTACATTTTTTATTCCCTTACTTACAGGTACATATTGTCAATCTTCTTTTATCATTTGAGTTTTCTGTCTTAAGCTGATGGGGATGGGTTTAGAACTTTGTTATTCTTTCTTCCCCTTTAGTAACATTATTGAAATCATTCTTACTGATGTATTTTCTCAGTTCTCACCTGTTGCTTATAGTTCGCTTTGTGTGTGGGGGGATTATGTTTTTAGTTTAACTGAAGGTTCTGAGCGCTGCTCAGGTTATGTATTTTCTGCGCTTACTACCTTCATTCCTGTTCAATACTCCCTTTCAATGAATGATTCATTCTCTTTAGTTCTGATTATTTGTGCTATGTGGTCTACAACGTTTTCACATTGCAATGACAGTTTTGCTTCCTACTCTCTAACAGTTTCACATTACAGTATTTTACTGTGTAATTCCTTTCTTTTTACTGTTTGTACTCTTGCAGGTAGTAGGTGTATATCAACATTCCTCACCTCATTAAATGATGTAGGTTCTTGATCTCTATGTATATTTGCTAATACATACTTTTAGGGCTTGCTAACACTATGACATGTTCATTGATTAATGTATTCTTTTCAATGTGCCTGATAGTTGTTTCCCCTCTTTATGTAAGTTAGACAAAGGTGTATACTTGCTGGCTCCTTTCCCAGTAGACAGACACACACACACACACACACACACACACACACACACACACACACACACACACACACACACACACACACACACACACACAATTAGCTATGCATCTATCTTTCTATATATATATATATATATATATATATATATATATATATATATATATATTTATATATATATATATATATATATATATATATATATATATATATATATAAAGAAAGAGAGAGGTAAAACAAATAAAATATATAAAGGACTTTTGCAGTCATTCCTACAAAGGAAAAAAAGGTAGGCATGCGTCATACCAATTTTAACACAATCTAGAAGGTGCTTCCTACCACACTCCTCCTCTCTGGATTCTTAGTGGAAGATAAACATGCTTTTTCGGCTTATTGTCCTTATTGCTGCAACCTGCTCCGTAAAACTGCTTTTTGAGGCACAAACTCCCCCTGCATCAAGATGCCAAATTCCCTGACCAATGAGGCTATATTCCTGCTTTTATACATCTGTTTAATGGCATAATTGCTGATTAACAATAATTCTTGTGAGAAGCCATTGTACTTAATTCAAAAGTACAGCTGTCTGTCATAAGGAAACAGTATTCTCATACAACAGTACACAACCAGTGTTGTTTACAACATTTTACTTCATTTTTATATCATTTTGACATGTACCTACCTCCATACTTGTCTGTATGTATATATACATTCCAATATATTTATTGATATTCACAGTAGTGATGGATTGCATTAGCAAACAGTGCGGAGGGGACAGATGAGAACATTGCTGTATGCAGACAATGTGGCATTATAGGCAAACTCTGAGCGAGAACTTCAGCAAAGGACAGGGGAATGGAATGCAAAACTGAAGGCACATGGGATGAAACTAAGCAGAGTTAAGACAGTGGTAATGGCAGCAAGTTGGGGAAATCAGAAGAATCTAAGAACTGAGATAAAAGGGAAGATAGTGGAACAGGTAAATAGCTTCAAGTATCTGGGAGGGGTGGTTGAGGAGAAGGGAAGTCTGAATGAGGAGGTCAAAGCTAATATCGAGGGGGGGCTGCAGCTAACTGGCAAAGATTCTTGTGGCAGTGTATGACAGCATAATGCCAAAGAATATGAAAAGTAAGGTGCACAAAGCAGTGGTGTGACAGGTAGTACTGTACAGAAACCTGGCCAGTAAAGGCAGAGCAGATGAGGAAGCTAGAAGTGATGGAAATTAATTGCCTGAGACTGGAGATAGGATGCACACTGTGGGGAAGATGAGGAAATGTGAAAATCAGAGTGGAAGCCAAAGTAGCTCCAGTTGCAGAGAAGTTCAGATAGAACAGATTACGATAATTTGGACACTTAAAGGAAAGCAGAAGACAATCCGGGTAGAGGACGTTGGACAGAAAGAGGTGGATGGATTATATGAGAGAGAGCCCTATGATGGTCAGGTATGGCTGTTAACATAGGTAGCATAGTGGAGATGAATCGAGAGGGATGACATCAGTTGACATGACACTCTGACCCCCAGCTATAAAACTGGAAAATAAGGTGGTGGTGATGAAGATGATGATGACTGGTTGCTCTGTTTTTCTTTCTTGTTTGTGCTGCCTGATACAACATAAAGTGTAGCACTTCCATAGCCTGTGGGTAGGTACTCCTCCTCTCATATGTTCAGAGGATCACAGGTTCATAGGTAAGTACTAGGCTAGCTGCCCATGTGTGCCATTTTAAGCCTAGTTAGTTTTCCTTTTTGTGCTGGAATTAACCTTCCCATTTGGTTAGAGACTGGCCTTGCCTATCCTATGGTCAATAATTATATATTACCCTTAATGAGAATAACTGGGATCACACCATAGATAATTAGAGGGGACCCAGGCATGTCAAAAAGCATTTAGGAATTGCCTCTGTCCATTAGAGCGGGAGTAGTCCTGAGGTAAATTTTCTGTTTCCCATCCATAGATCCAAGTTATGATTGAATATTCCCAGGGATGAGCTTTGTTACTTTGATGGGGAGTCTGTTCCAGAGTCGTAGTATCCTTAGTATCATTTATGAGGTATACCTGTCCCTCCAAACCAGTGTTTTGATGTTTGAGAAGAGGTTTGTAGCTCTAGACTGATTTTTTTCTTATGACATCTGACTTGGTGATGTGCAGTAAATGCATCAGTAATGGGTCAGTGGTTGCCTTATAAGTCAGACACAGGTCACCACTTAGCAGTCTGTAGGAGTATAGTGACAGGTCTTTAAGTCAGTCCATGTAACACATGTTGTTTAGGTCTTTTATACTTTTAGTAAGCTATCTCTTCTACTTCAGGAAACCTGAAATCTGATTTTTTTAATAGCTGCGCAGCATACAAAAGTTTGCAGATCCATTCAGACTGATTGTGGCATCATGCCTCTATTTGTGTTATTGATGTCCTTTGATGGTTGTAGTCCCAGTGTATGAAAAGCCATGGATCAATTCATATCCAGACTCATAAATGCAGACAGACATAGGCAGCATTATGGAACTTGACTAAACCAGTCTGGATTTGTGATGGGTAGATCCTGCCTCCTAAACCATTAAAGCTTCTTTGAAGAGGTCAGTCAGGCAGTGCAGTATGTTGTCATCGTACATAGAGCCTATCTCAATCTGGCCAAAGCTTTTGATTTACTCCCCTCCATTGTTTAAATAACTTAATTGGTAAAACGTAGTATAAGCCAATACACAGTCCATTGGACTAGAAATTAGTTATCTTGTCCATTGGACTTAAAAACTCACTATCTGATAGAACCCAAGTTGAAGAAGCTGTAGGAAGTAAAATTATAACCAAAAACAAATACAACTTCCACAACGAATAAGCAAACTGTTTTAAGTTTTATTAAGTCCTTTGATCTTTAATGTGTAACAGACTACTTCAAATTTAGTTTTTCCAGTCTATGAAGAAGCACAGATACTTTATTTACTGTATTTAGTGATTCCCAGAGAGAAACAGAAAGAACAATAAAGAAGTCCCCATGACTAGCTGATGGAAAAGAAAACAGTTTTCAACAAGGTCTGAATGGAGAAGGTAACCAGTCAATGGAGAAACAAGGTAACATAGGTGAGTAATATGAAGAACGTTCAGCATTAGAATAGGAGACGATCCAAAAAAAAACAGTGGGAAATTACACCATGACACGATTTTAAATATATCAGCCACAATTATTAAACTTTTGGGTGTTCGGTTATTGGAAGCATAACTGAACATTTAGAGGTAATGCTTTGTCTGTGCTATCTTACAGTATACAGGTGCAAAGAGTTATCACTGGTTTAAATTACTATCGACAAAATAATGAATGTAAACATCTGTTGCAAGCCTTTCCTAGACAGTTGTATGATACTGTTTTGAAGAAATGATGTAGTTTAACACCTCCTTTTTGCCTACAGTGCACATACTTGAAGCTATTTATGAAGGAGAGATAGAAGAGAGATTAAACTAGGCACCAGTAAAAAATATTTGAATATTTTTAGAATATGCAGTTGTTACAATATGACAGTCTTAAAAGGTAAGATTTATGAAAGCAGATAAATGAGGGGGAATTATTATAATCACCCAGAAATGATAAAAACAGAAACTTGTACTCCTATTAAATGAAGCAGGAACCTGTGAAAGAGGTATGGGGGTGGGTACAGATAGCATATTAGTATATAAATATGGAATTTTCTGAGTTACAGGATTGGCATTTCGTTGTATATATACAAATTCTTCAGTTGATAACACGCATTCAGAAAATCAGCATAAAAGTCCTGAAACTCCTTTCCTGTGACCTAATGTTAGTGTTGAGAGTTTGAAAACCAAGACACTCTGCAGGATTTAATAAACTCTGTGTAGGCTCCATGTAGAGCATACAAAGGGTGTATCCATGTACACAGCTACAATGTGCTCTTGGCAATGCACAATGCATATTAATGTTGTGCGGCATGCTTAAAAAAGGTTTTGCTGGGTGCCTCAATAGTGTTGGCTACAAAACCTCATAGAACAACACAGATAATGAACCCGTGTACAGGAAAAAACAAAATTCCCACCCTGAAACCGCCCAATCTCTTAGTCATAATGAAAACATCTGTTAGTATTTAGTACCATCCATCCTGAATGATTATTACAAAACCACAAATTTTATGAAGAATACTGCAAAAATACCAGCCAAAACCCTGGAAGGGCTGCTACAAATAGTTATGTCTATATAGTTTGATTTTCCTCCTAATTTTTTTTTGTGTGTGCCATGTTTGCATGGTGCACCTCGGCGTTTGGCAATACTTACCTCATTGCACAATAGGACTGCCTGTGACTTGACCCAGACATCCAAAAATCGAAACAGGATGCTTTCATTTGCTATTGCACAGCATTGCTGGGCATTGCACAAACCCGGTAAGCAGGGCTGTGCTACATGCATACCATGAAATTAGCAATACATAGCAAAATATGGACTATGGTTAAATCCTGCAGTAACATGTGTAGAGTTTTGGACTGCAGTACAGATGGTACTGGGTTCTAGTCCAGGGTATAAAAACATTTTTTATATTGTTGGGACATCGCAGCTTATACAAATAGTGTTAGTGTAATGAAATGACCATATAATAACATTGGTTGTAAGTTATTTTCCGATACATTTGAAAAAGGTGGGTGCCACTTAGCATCGAGCAAACCAATGCACTTGCTATACCATGTTTGCAGATGGTAAGCAGTGTACAGCTTTTTCAAATGCATTGAAATATAGACAGTGTGCACTCTCAGTAAGTGCAATTGGCAGGAAACATGCTATTTCAATCTGGATAGGCATGAATTGTTCTTCAGACATTTTGAGCTTGGCTTTGTGCAGCAATGTCAGATGTTGGAGATGGAGTGCATTTCAGAGCACAGCGTTGGGGTGTCCAGGAGTTTAAGGTCTATATTGGGTTCCTGGTGAAGGACCATGAGCCCTGGCTGCTGCAGGAGAACTACATCAACTCCCAATATAAATCAGAAGCCTGGGATAGTTTAGCCAGGGCCCTTTCCAGTGCAACTGGAATGCCTTGCACAGGGGAACAATGTTTTCACCACTATGATGACCTACTCTACAGAAAATGGCATACCCTTGATTGATGGATCAGGGAGTGTAGGGCAGGGCACACCTCAGAGATGTGTATGTATGCCTTACATTTAGTATTCATAAATATTCAAGCTGAATATGGTAGAAACTGGTATTCATAATGCTATTTCATTTTCCCTTTTTCCAGAGCTGCAGAAGAGTAGGCCTTGAATGTGATGTCCTATGCAAGGTGATTGGCCAGGATGAGACAAGCACATGCTAAGTAATGCATAATTAGATACAGTACTGTTGTTGCAGCATTAACCGTGATAGAAGGATTATTAGCTATATCATACAGTTGTATGAAGTTGGGAATGCATGTCTGAATTGTAAAAGCAAGGCTGCATGCATTACTCTGTGGCATAATGTACACATGCACTACTCTGTGGCATAATGTATGCATGCATTACTCTGTGGCATAATGTACACATGCATTACTCTGTGGCATAATGTACACATGCATTACTCTGTGGCATAATGTACACATGCATTACTCTGTGGCATAATGTACACATGCATTACTCTATGGCATAATGTACACATGCATTACTCTGTGGCATAATGTATGCATGCATTACTCTGTGGCATAATGTACACATGCATTACTCTGTGGCATAATGTATGCATGCATTACTCTGTGGCATAATGTATGCATGTGTTACGCTGTAGCATAATGTACACATGCGTTATGCTGTAACATAATGTATGCATGCACTACTCTATGGCATAATGTACTCATGCACTACTCTGTGGCATAATGTATGCATGCATTACTCTATGGCATAATGTATGCATGCATTACTCTGTAGCATAATGTACGCATGCGTTACGCTGTAGCATAATGCACACATGTGTTACGCTGTAGCAGAATGTACACATGCATTACTCTGTGGCATAATGTATGCATGCACTACTCTGTGGCATAATGTATACATGCGTTACTCTGTGGCATAATGTACACATGCATTACTCTGTGGCATAATGTACGCATGCGTTACTCTGTGGCATAATGTACGCATGCATTACTCTGTGGCATAATGTATGCATGCATTACTCTGTGGCATAATGTATGCATGCACTACTCTGTGTCATAATGTGAGCATGCACTACTTTGTGGCATAATGTATGCATGCATTACTCTGTGCCATAATGTACACATGCATTACTCTGTGGCATAATGTATGCATGCATTACTCTGTAGCATAATGTACGCATGCGTTACGCTGTAGCATAATGCACACATGTGTTACACTGTAGCAGAATGTACACATGCATTACTCTATGGCATAATGTACACATGCACTACTCTGTGGCATAATGTATGCATGCACTACTCTGTGGCATAATGTATACATGCGTTACTCTGTGGCATAATGTACGCATGCATTACTCTGTGGCATAATGTACACATGCATTACTCTGTGGCATAATGTATGCATGCATTACTCTGTGGCATAATGTATGCATGTGTTACGCTGTAGCATAATGTACACATGCATTACTCTGTGGCATAATGTATGCATGCATTACTCTATGGCATCATGTACACATGCACTACTCTGTGACATAATGTACGCATGCATTACTCTGTGGCATAATGTACGCATGCACTACTCTGTGGCATAATGTACGCATACACTACTCTGTGGCATAATGTATGCATGCATTACTCTATGGCGTAATGTAGGCATGTATTACTCTGTGGCATAATGTATGCATGCATTACTCTGTGTCATAATATACGCATGCACTACTCTGTGGCATAATGTATGCATGCATTACTCTGTGTCATAATATACGCATGCACTACTCTGTGGCATAATGTATGCATGTATTACTCTGTAGCATAGCTCCACATTTAAGAATCACTGTTTTGGTCTGTTTATTGTGAATCAATGGTTGTCTGGCAATAAAGTCAATAAAGAATGTGTGTCAAAATGTATGTTAACACAAATCCCGTGCATCTATCCATGTGTGTAACAGCATTATTTGACATATGTTCATAGTTATGGGTTATTGTATACCCATTAATTTGTGATATGTCAAGAGATCCTGCTCTGAAAGGTGGCGGAGTATGGTCTGTAATACAAAAAAACATTGCACATTCTGGAGAGGTATGGTCTGTAACACAAAGCAACCATTGCATATTTTCAGATAACGGTGAACATGAATCTATAAAGTGTAAAAGGAAATTGTGTTTGCATTATGTTGTATTCCAAATGAAAAGTACAGTATTACAGTATTCACCGCTTGTGGGTTCTAATACTACACTCAGCAGATGTAAAGTTCAGTTGATTATACAATACTGTTTTAGCCTGCCATCAATAAAAAAATATACAGTACTATTAAGTAATCATCATTATAGGATTTGAAGTGCAGACCTCTAGTGCTGTGTCTTGAATGGCCTGCTATCAAGTGTAATCACTGTACATGTATTCCAAGTAATAAAGAAAGTTCTTGGCAGTTGGTATGGTAACAGTAGACTGTAACAGAACAGAATACCTTCATTGTAGAAAACATTGTATATTATCTGTGAGATTACTATTGTAGAAAATATTGTATATTATCTGTGAGGTTACGATTGTAGAAAACATTGTATATCATCTGTGAGGTTACTATTGTAGAAAACATTGTATATTATCTGTGAGGTTGCTAATGCTCCTCTTTTTTTCTCACCCCACCCTTCTCTTCTTTTATTTTTTAATGGATTTCTTACATTTATTGTTTTATTATTATTATTATTATTGTATTATTTATATAATAAAATTCATTATTATTATTATTATTATATTTTATTTTACATCTTATTTTTGGTTGATGTATAATTTCATAATTCTTTGTTGTGAAATACATTTTCATTTTATGATTTTTAATTTTTTCCTAGTTAATTATATTTGAAACTTTTTATATTGCTTTATATATTTTTTTATAATTTTCATTTAATTTGTCTTTTATTTACTTTTTGGTTTAAATTTTATTTGTGTTTTTAGCACAGCAGGCTAGACTGGTTCTCCATGATCTGGATAGACTCGCTCTACTGGCTGAAACACTGATGCCCAGCACTTCTATAAGGCTGTAGCATGGTGGCACCCCCTGCTGCCCCTACCTGGACCCTCAGGTAGTTCTGCCCCAGGGGTGAGGCCAGTGGTACCCTCTGCGAGAAGAGGCAAAGTAGGTGCATAAATCACCCATGTGAAGTTGCCAGCTATGGTACATACGATTGTGCATCAGATCATGGGCACAAGCTTATGCTGGATGGGTACCCTGCATTCCAATCTGATGCAGCAGAATGGCCATCGGTGCAGATGTCAGCCACTGTAGCCAGTGGCACAGTGATGAAGCAGTGCTGATAGTCCAAGGGATAAGGACTTGAGTCACACTGTTATCGTGCTGATGTCCATGGGACCTCAAACTCCCCCATTCCCCCAAGTTGTTCATCCCTCTCTTGTGTCCTTCTTCGACCCTGTCCCTTGTCTTGTATGTCTTGTCTGTCTGCAAATGCTTCCTCACCTTCTCAACTTGCCTGCCCCAGACTTGCCACTGCCCATTCCCCAACATTCTACTCTCTCCTTAAAAAAAAAGGGGGGGAGCAGCTGTCTCCCCCAAAAATACAGATGACTCCACTAGAATCTGCTTCTCACAGAGCCTGCCCCACTTACAACAAATAACTTGAGGCCTTGTCCTGTCTGGAAGCATGTACAAATGATGGTGAGAAGATGTCAGTGGGTCAGAAAACAGTGGCAATAGTAGAATCACCTCCTTTGTGCAATAGAATAATACAAGACTTTTTCCATAAGGCTGGAACATACAACTCAGTGATTTATCAGTTGATGAGAATGCTAACTGGAAAGGTTATAGCATCAGCTGCAAGTCTGATGTATTTAGGGGGTAAGGCCATCAGCTGAGGTTGAGCCAGGTGCAAGTTTGTGTAAGGGTGTTTTTGATATGAGTAATGGAGGCTGGTTGCAGGGATTAATTTGGATTACTAATGTTTGTATATGATGTGGGGATTGCTGAAAGAGAAGATGGAAAAGAGGAGACACATCTAGATTACTTGGAGTATTATTGGTATTACTTGGGGAATGTGTTTGCTTTAAGTGGGTTTTGATATATCAGGCTTAAGTAAAGTATGTTATCAATGAAGTATGTTTGGAAGATAGTGGCAATTTGATTAGGGGATTTATCTGAGTGTGGGTTGGGAGTTGTTTTGGTGCCATATTTGAGTGTGGAGTTAATGGCAGACCAAAATTTCTTAGAGTTATTTTTGTTTGCAGTTTGAAGGTTGTTCTAATGCACTTTTTTATATGCAGTCTGCAGTGTAACCAGTGTTCCAGGTTTTTGTTTGTTCTTGAGCACATTCTCACCCAACCCAGGGAAAGCCCATGGGAACTGAAATTAGAATACAGAGAATTGATTTGTCAGTAGTAGCTTAATGCAGGCCAACTTCCTGGTTTAAAAGAAGCCATATACATTAATAATGTGTTAAAATTAGGAACTGCCAACGTATAAACTTCAACTGCATTATGTGTATTTTTGCAAACACCTACTAGTTTTAATAGTTAGGTTCTTCAGAATGTCACTTTTATAATTAACATAAGAAGTATTTTATTTGTAGTATAAACAATTTCAATTTTATTTATTTTTTTATCTTAGTGGGCAAGTGCACTTTAAACCTTGGAAATGTTTATCGACGTGACTACGAAATGGGTTAGTCAAACCTGAGACATCTTGTAAAATCAGTTCTGATAAAGTCCTGATTTTTCAGATGAAAGTGTTTAAACGTAATATTTATTTGAGTAGAATTCTTGAGGGTTGGGTCTTGTGGCACTGCTGCATTACATTTAATTCATAATTACAATTACCATCACCATCATCACCACCATCACCCCTGTTTTTCCCATTTTCTACATAGTGTTGGGGTTTTGTGTCACCTGTTACCATTTCTCTCAATTCAGTGTCACTCTTCTACCTACTTCAGCAGTCATGCTTGACAATTGCAGGCCTTCTCTAGCACAGTACATCCACCTCTTTACTGGATGACACCATTTCCTCTTGCCTTCTTCCTGTCCGTCCTAAATCCTATTTATTAGATTGTCTTCCACTTTTCTGCACATGTGCTCAAATAACATAATCAGTTCTCTTTGACCTTCTTCTGAGTTCCACAATTTGCTGCCATTAAACTGTATTATCTGTACTTAGCTTCATCCTGCATGCCTCCAATTTTATATTCTACTCCCCTATCTTTTGCTGAAGTTGTTGCTCAGAGTCTGCCTGTAATGCCACATCATCTACATAGAACCTGTTTGCTAATGTTGTCCATCCCCAGTATGAACAGCAATGAGCTCAGAGCTGAACCCTGATGCAACCCATTCCCACTGGGAACCCATCTGTGACACCAAACACTGTACATACTTGAATCATTGGGTCCTTCTACATAGCCTTCACCAATTTTACCAATTTTTCTAGTAGTTCAAAATACCTTAGGACTACCAAATCAGTATAACAGGCGTTTGATACCTCTCTGCTGCCAACAGTTGTGGATATCCTCTTTGCTCTTGTATGTTTATTCTTCAGTCAGCTGGGATGCGCCTTTGTCTCCACACTGCTATGAATATCCTCAGGAGCCATTTCTCTCCTATCTCAACCATCATCTTGACCATATCTGCAAGTGTCCTCATCATAGTCTGTTGCTTTCTCTGACATAATTTTCCTCAGTGCTATGATGGGCGGCTCCTCTTCTGTCATTGTAGCTGTGTCTGGGGCAGTACAGCTTCCATGGAGTTTTCTTTATTCAGAAGCTGCTAGAAGTACTCCTTCCATCTTCCTTTGATGACCTGTGGGCTTGTGAACAGGTTGCTGTTGGTATCTAACAATCATCTTTATCTTTCTGTCTTTGGCTCGAAACTTGACATAGTTTCTTTGCACTGACTGTCAATTCACTTTCTAGAAGGTCTGATGCCTTGTTCTCTACTATTTTAACTCCTGTCTTAGCCTCTTTATTGGCTAACCAGTTTTCCTATTTGTGTGGACCATCTTTTCTGTCTACCACTTTTTCCTTCTCTCCTTCTTTCTTTTGATGACTTCCTGGATTTCTTCATTTCACCACCAGCTTTCCTTGTGTACCTTATTTCCATACCTGACTTGGCAACAGGTCTGCTGTATAGTTCTCACACATGCTGTTTTGAGGTGCTGCCATTCTTCTTCAATTACACCTATTTCCTCATCTTTTGGAGGTGGTGGAGGCCTGAGTAATTCTTCCAGATCTTCAGCCTAATCTCTGTTGACCTTAGATGGCCTTCTCTGACTATTCCTTGCAGCTGATTGTGGCAACCATTGGTTTATGCTGTGGACTGAATGGGTCACTGGAGATAACTTTCCAATTGCTGATTCTACCCTTGTGTCATTTTCTTGCTAAGAGAAAGTCTACCTGAGTTACATGTTGGCTTCTCTTGTATGCGATCCTGTGACTGTCTCTCTTGCTGAGTCATGTGTTGCCCACCAAGTCATTGCAGACAGAAGTCTAGAATGCCCTCTCATTATATTCCTGTTGTCCCACCCATGTGGACTCAGTCCTCATTTCCTGTTCTGTCTACCCCAATATGTGCATTTAGGTCACCCATTAACAATAATTCATGTTTTCCTGCTTTATGTAGTAGGTCCTGCAACTGTTGTCTAAATGTACTCCTTTCCTTACTATCACATCCCTGCTATGGAGAATAGGCTGATATTATGAATAGTGCCCAGTCCCTACACTGGAGTCTGATTGTGATGAGTTTGTCACTAATTCTGATGGTATCCCTCACTGTCTTCTGAAGCATCTCCCTCTCGATAATTCCCACACCATATATAGCCTGTTCTCCTCTTAAGTAATAGACTCTGAATCCCACACCAAGTGTCTTTGCTGCAATTCCCTTCCATTTTTTTCGCTTGTATACATTGGATATCCAGCCACTTCCATACCATCATGTCATCCACTTCCAAGCTGCATTCTTTCAGTCAAGCTGCATTGAGTGTAGCAGTTCATTGTTCATATTTGGCTGGTTGATTGGTTTTACATCCAGTTTTCACTCAGCAGAGCTATGCCAGGTAACCCAGGCTGGCACCTGACACCATCCAGCCAGTATATCATTTACTCAAGGTCATTGGGCTTTATGGGGAACACACAGTGGCCACCAAAGGCACATAGATCCCTCTAGCCATTAGCTTGTTCAGAATGGGCTGAGTCCTCAACTTACTTATCAATGACACATATCTATGCCCATTTTGGCAACATTAGTCAACATGACCTAATCACCTAAAGTCAGTTTTTACATAATGGCTAGCCTTGATGTGATGGCATGGTGTCCAGTCCACCATCTGTGTTCTCCTATCTTTAAGATATTGTGCACCACAGCAGATGCTCAAAGGAGTTGGTCTATGCAGCTCTTCCCCCTATATGACACTATGTAGAGTCTTTGCTGCTGCCCACAACTTTGTTCTTGGTTGAGTCTGAAGTGGAAACAATTAAGATATTTTTGGGAGGTGGGAAGAACACAGGATGAACACGAAAACTCCATACAGGCATTGGTTGGAGGTCAGGATCAAACCTTGTACCTTGTGCATTGGCGGCAAAGACATAACCATTATGCCAAATGGTGTCCACCAAAAATCAGTATTTTAATTAATGTATGCAGTGTCTTAATAATGAGCAGCAAAAGTATCACCTTTGCTCAGTTAGGTGTTGATTACAAACATTTGCAAATGCCTGAATAAACTTATCAAAGTCACTCATCTCTTCTAAACTGAGGAAACACTTCAAGACTAACTTTGTCATCCAAAGGTCATCTTTCACCTCCATTACTCAACTGTCTTTGATGAAGGGCCAGCATCTTCATCTACTTCTGGTACTGCCTTGCTCTTTCTTTCAGCTTCATGCTGTTGCTTCCATTCCTCCTCTCCATCTTCATGCTGTTGCTTCCATTCCTCCTCTCCATCTTCATGCTGTTGCTTCCATTCCTCCTCTCTATCTTCATGCTGTTGCTTCCATTCCTCCTCTCCATCTTCATGCTGTTGCTTCCATTCCTCCTCTCCATCTTCATGCTGTTGCTTCCATTCCTCCTCTCCATCTTCATGCTGTTGCTTCCATTCCTCCTCTCTATCTTCATGCTGTTGCTTCCATTCCTCCTCTCTATCTTCATGCTGTTGCTTCAATTCCTCCTCTCTATCTTCATGCTGTTGCTTCCATTCCTCCTCTCTATCTTCATGCTGTTACTTCCATTCCTCCTCTCCATCTTCATGCTGTTGCTTCCATTCCTCCTCTCCATCTTCATGCTGTCTCATTCTCTTGTTGCTTCAATATACAGGTGCTTCATCTTTAAGTGGCGTTTCACACTGTCATCTGAGAATAGGTTGAGTTGCTTTGTTTTACTTTCTGCACTCATGGTAACTGTCAGTTTGTCTTCGGTTTCATTGAATTGAGTCATAGCTGGACCCAATGTGTCTATAATGTCTTTCTTATTCATACTGGCATGTAGATTTCCCTTTGCTTTGCATTATTTAAACAGCTGGGGCACTCTCATTTTCCAAAGAGCTCATCTTTGCCCTTTTCCTAATCATTTTGGCAAACAAATGATACAACTGATGCAAGATCTATTTCTGTATATCTACATTGCAGCTCTGTGTGCACATATTTACTGATGACAAAACTATTTGGCATGTTACCAAAGTTCAATATACAATATATCCCACCAATGCCACCAAAAAACATGCTGGTAAATGAGTGTATAAATCCTGCCCAGTGCCACTGTAGAATATGTGATGGAGAGAGATGTAAATCATACTCACTGTCTCCAAATAATATGCAATAAGTAGTGCATATTATATCTGTCCTCACTTCTGCATACTAACTGGTATCCAAGGGGTAACTGTTACATTAAATAATAGCCTACACCTTCCATATTGAAATAAGACACTGTAGAGCTATAGATCAGAGATATAAACCCTAATGCTCGAGGATATATCCAGTGTGAGATATCCCAGTGCCTTCCAGTGAAATCTGACAATGGTTGTTGAACATATTCAAATACACTCTGCACTCATAGATAGATAGATTGATAGTCCAGAATTAGAAAGAGAAATGTTAAGCACCCAGTATTAATGCCCTGTTATGTAATTCATCATAATGCTGCCCCCAGCCAGATTTCTCTGGTGAAGCAAAAACAAACAATAGGGCTTACCCTTAAAATAAGCCAACCTTTAAATATCTGAGGAATGACCTCTAGTTAGTCTTTGATAGGTGGAGATCCCTAAGTGGTCATCATACCAGACTCAATAAGTAAATCATCCATAAGCATTTAAAATGAATAGGGTTCCTTTAAAATAAATGATTCCCACTTGAAAGTTAAGTGTTCGAAGAAGAATACAGCCCTTTTGTATAATCTTTATTGTGGTGGAACCTTTTCAGTTTCCATTTCCACTGTATTTTGTTCTCCTTAATAAGCTTGGTTTGCACCCTTTCCATCCTGGATTAACTTTTCCAGTGAAATCCTTTTCTTGAGAGAGGTATAAAGAATAACAACACTGTCATTTAAATTTGTTAACTTATTCCTCGTGTCTTCCAACAGCGATCGCACGTACTGAAACACCACACTTTCATGTAACGCTTCACACACATTTAACACTTTCAAGTCTCTATAACAGATCAAGTTTCTAATTATGACAGAAGATGTGATGCAGGAGATGATTTAAACTGGAAAGGATACTGCTGACAAATTAGGTTAAATATGGGTGCAGATCCGGGTATGAATGATGGGGAAAATTTCAAAGTTGTTTTGAATAAGAAAGGGTTAAAGCACTGATGTATCATGTCATGTGATGTTATCGATGGTATTATTTAAATGAAATGATGTTTGTTATGCAACCAGGTCTGATGAAGTTCCTTGTGAATGAAAGCACTTACCAGTTGTATTTTAAGAATTAAAAGTTTTGATATTATTATTAGGTCTATATTATAAACTCGAAAGTTTAATAGTTCGAATGCATAAACATCAAACTGCATGCATCGAACTATTAAACAATCGAACCCCAATAAAAATATTTTTAAACCCCCCCCAAAAAAATAATGAGTGTAGGCAGGGGGGCAAGCCACCCTGCACCCCCTATGTGGGAGGCTGTGCTCCCCACACCCCCGCTACTTAAATATACCAACTATGAGATTGCACTACAGTGTAGGAAAGGGAAATCTTCCCTTTCTGCACCATACTCCGTTGAAGTGCGATCTCGGAGTTGGTATATTTAAGTAGCGGGGGTGTGGGGGGCGCAGGGGAGCTTGCCCCCCTCCCTAAACACTCTTTACTTTTTTTTTTTTATAGACTCTACTAGAATTTCGATGGTTTAATATCAGGATCGCTAAAGTTTGATCTTTAGTGATTCAAAGCATTAAACCTTTGAGATTCTAATATAGACCCTTATTATTATATTGAGACATTTTATTTTGTTTTTATAGTTGTAGTTCTGTATTTTTTTGCCATTGAGAATTAAAATAATTTGCAGTTACACAATATAGAATTTCAATCTTAAAACACTATCAATGGATATATAATCATTAAGTCTAGGCAGAACTATGGCATTTAACCTAGAACTTTTAACTATAAAGCCATTCCTTTCTTCTTATATGTATTTCAATAGGTGATTTGCTGAGTATGATCACATGGCTTTAATGGAGGTGGATTTAAAATGTGGTTCTTATATTGTTCATGTATTCTGATGAAGACTGTAACAATACCAGATGAAAGTGCTCAAGTCTGTTAATAGTGTTTTTCACAGTGTGGTTTATTAAATCTTTTTTTAGTATTCTTTGCAGCTGTTCCTGCTTCTTTTGGTTTTTGAAATGTGTTCTTGCAACTTATGAAGTTACTTGTTTGAATGGAGCATAACAATATTGTTTTCATAAAGGGTGCATTTTAAGCCTGGTGAATCCAAAGGTATGTAGGTAAAGATGGAAAAGAGTACAAATCCCTGGACTGAGCCTTGTGGCACTGCTGATACAAAAGGTGATGTTTATCTGAGGAGTGAGGCCCATGCATAAGAGTGAAAGGCCTAGAGTGAGGCACATGGTTAACATTGAAAGGCCTGGTGTGAGGACCATGCTTAACAGTGAAAGGCACAGAGTGAGGCCTGCTGCTTAACAATAAAAGCTCTGATGCTTAACTGTGAAGGGCCTGCTGCTTAGCCGTGAAACGCCTGCTGCTTAATTAATCAGAGAACTACTGTAGGGCCCTGATGCCTCTATCAAAGTTATCTACTGCTTTAATTGAAGGTTTAATGTCCATTCTCCAGTCCCTCCAAGATGGAGTTATATAGCATATACATACTGTTGTAAATCACCATATCACCTGCCTATAGTATGATAGGAAGGTGTATAATTAGTGTTGTGGGTCACCAGCACCTGCCTATACTATGATAGGATAGCCTATAAATATTGTTGTAAATCACCATGTCACCTGCCAATCACATGATAGGGTGGTGTATAATTAGTATTGTGGGTCAACACCACCTGTCTACAGCATAATAGGATAGCATATAAATACTGTTATAAATCACCATGTCACCTGCGTATAGTATGATAGGATGGTGTATAATTAGTGTTGTGGGTCACCACCACCTGTCTATAGTATGATAGAATAGTATATAAATACTTTTGTAAATCACCATGTCACCTGCCTATCGTATGATAGGGTGGAGTATAATTATATAATTAGTGTTGTGGGTCACCACCACCTGTCTATAGTATGATAGAATAGCCTATAAATACTGTTGTAAATTACCATGTCACCTGCCTATAGTATGATAGGGTGGTGTGTAATTAGTGCTGCATGTCACCACATCACCTGCCTATCACAAGATAGGGTGGTGTATAATAAGTGTTGTGGGTCAACACAACCTGAGGACAGTATGATAGGATGGTGTATAATTAGTGTTGTAGGGTCACCACCACCTGTCTATAGTATGATAGGATAACATATAAATACTGTTGTAAATCACCATGTTACCTGCCTATAGTATGATAGGGTGATGTATAATTAGTGTTGTGGGTCACCACAAACTCTCTATGGTATGATGGGATAGCCTATAAATACTGTTGTAAATCACCATGTCACCTGCATATAGTATGATAGGATGGTGTATAATTAGTGTTGTGGGTCACCACCACCTGCAATAGTAAGATAGGATAGCCTAAAACTTCTGCTGTCAATCACCATTTCACCTGCCTATAGTATGATAGGATGGTGTATACTTAGCTTTGTGGGTCACCACAAACTTTCTGCAGTATGATAGGATAGCCAATAAATACTGTTGCAAATCGCCATGTCACCTGTCTATCACATGATAGAGTGGTGTATAATTAGTGCTGTAGGTCACCACCACCTGCCTATAGTATGATAGGATAGCCTATAAATACATTTGTAAATCAACATGTCACCTGCCTATCGTATGATAGGATAGTGTATAATTAGTGTTGTGGGTCACCACCACCTGCCAATAGTATGATAGGATAGCCTATAACACTGCTTTAAATCACTATGTCACCAGGCTATAGTATGATAGGATGGTGTATAATTAGTGCTGTGGGTCACCAACATGTGTCAATACTATGATAGGATAGCATATAAATACTGTTGCAAATAACCATGTCACCTGCCTACAGTCTAAAAGGGTGGTGTGTAATTAGTGTTGTGGGTCACAGCCACCTGTCTATAGTATGATAGGATAGCCTATAAATACTGTGGTAAATCAACATGTCACCTGCATATAGTATGAACGGATGGTGTATAATTAGTGTTGTGGGTCACCACAACCTGTCTATAGTATGATAGGTTGCATACAAATACTGTTGTAAATCACCATGTCCCCTGCCTATGGTATAATAGGGTGCTGTATAATTAGTGTTGTGGGTCACCATCATCTGTCTATAGTATGGTAGGATAGCCTATAAATATTGTTGTAAATCAACATTTTACCTGCCTATAGTATGATAGGATGATGTATAATTAGTGTTGTACTTCACCGCTACCTGTCTATAGTACGATAGGATAGCATATAAATACTGTTATAAATCACCATGTCACCTGCCTATAGTGTGATAGGGTGGTGTATAATTAGTGCTGTTGGTCACCACAACCTGTCGGTAGTATAATAGGATAGCCTATAAATACTGTTGTAAATCACCATGTCACCTGCGTATAGTATGATAGGGTGGTGTATAATTAGTGTTGTGGGTCACCACCACCTGCCTTTAGAATGATAGGATAGCCTATAAATACTGTTGTAAATCACCATGTCACCTGCCTATAGTATGATAGGATAACCTATAAATACTGTTGTAAATCACCATGTCACCTGCATATAATATGATAGGATAACCTATAAATACTGTTGTAAATCACCATGTCACCTGCATATAGTATGATAGGGTGGTGTATAATTAGTGCTGTGGGTCACCACCACCTGTCTATAGTATGATTGGATAGCCTATAAATACTGATGTAAATCACCTCATAACCTGCCTATCTTATGATAGCATGGTGTATAATTAGTGTTGTGAGTCATCCCCACATTCCTATAGTATGATAGGATAGCCTATAAATACTGTTGTAAATCACCTCATCACCTGCCTATCACCAGTAGTATGATAGGATAGCCTTTGAATGCTGTTGTAAAGCACCATGTCACCTGCCAATACTATGATAGATTGGTGTATAATTAGTGTTGTGGGTCACCACCACCTGTGTATAGTATCATAGGCTAGCCTATAAATACTGTTGAATATCACCATGTCACTTGCCTATCATATAATGGGATGGTGTATAATTAGTGTTGTGGGTCACCACCACCTGCCAAAAGTATGATAGGATAGCCTAAAAACACTACTGTAAATCACCAAGTCACCTACCTATAGTATGATAGGATGGTGTATAATTAGTGTTGTGGGTCACCACCACCTGTCTCTAGTATGATAGGATAGTATATAAATACTGTTGTAAATCACCATGTCACCTGCGTATAGTATTGTAGGGTGGTGTATAATTAGTGTTGCATGTCACCACCACCTGTCTATAGTATGATAGGACAGCCTATAAATACTGTTGTAAATCACCATGTCACGTGCGTATAGTATGATAAGGTGGTGCATAATTACTGCTGTGGGTCACTACCACCTCTCTATAGTATGATAGGATAGCCTATAAATACTGTAGTAAATCACCATGTCACCTGCGTATAGTATGATAGGGTGGTGTATAATTAGTGTTGCATGTCAACACCACCTGTCTATAGTATGATAGGATAGGATAGCCTATAAATACTGTTGTAAATCACCATGTCACCTGCGTATAGTATTGTAGGGTGGTGTATAATTAGTGTTGCATGTCACCACCACCTGTCTATAGTATGGTAGGATAGCCTATAAATACTGTTGTAAATCAACATTTCACCTGCCTATAGTATGATAGGATAGTGTATAATTAGTGTTGTGGGTCTCCACCACCTGCCAAAAGTATGATAGGATAGCCTAAAAACACTACTGTAAATCACCAAGTCACCTACCTATAGTATGATAGGATGATGTATAATTAGTGTTGTGCTTCACCGCCACCTGTCTATAGTACGATAGGATAGCATATAAATACTGTTATAAATCACCATGTCACCTGCCTATAGTGTGATAGGGTGGTGTATAATTAGTGCTGTTGGTCACCACAACCTGTCGGTAGTATAATAGGATAGCCTATAAATACTGTTGTAAATCACCATGTCACCTGCGTATAGTATGATAGGGTGGTGTATAATTAGCGTTGTGGGTCACCACCACCTGCCTTTAGAATGATAGGATAGCCTATAAATACTGTAGTAAATCACCATGTCATCTGTGTATAGTATGATAGGGTGGTGTATAATTAGTGTTGCATGTCAACACCACCTGTCTATAGTATGACAGGATAGCCTATAAATACTGTTGTAAATCACCATGTCACCTGCCTATAGTATGATAGGATAACCTATAAATACTGTTGTAAATCACCATGTCACCTGCATATAGTATGATAGGATAACCTATAATTAGAAGTTATGTACCTACCATAACGTTCCATGTTAGTTGTCTTCTCTCGCCTTCTTTCTTGCTGGATGGGTTCGGGGCCGATCCTCGGCTCGGCCTAACTTTTAGCTCGAGAACTCCTTTACCAGCTCCCTATATCCCATGATGCAAGGCGGAACTACATCAGATCTCGTTTGGCAGCTAACTAACCCTGCTAAAGACTTATCCTAATATAATTAGGAACCATGGTTCCTAAAAGAAGTCCTCATAACAATGCTCCAGAGGAAGCAATCTAATAGGAACTCTCCAAGATCTGTCCAGGCCAGGGGAAGGAGGGAGGAAGAAAGAACGAGAAGACAACTAACATGGAGCGTTATGGTAGGTACATAACTTCAAATGTTAAGTTGTCAATCTCCTTCATTCTTGCTGGATGGGACAGCGTCCCTAGCACCTGTATCCCGGGTGGCTCAATGGAACAGACTCTTGAGAACAGTGGAACCAAAACTGGCCCTATCTCTGGAGGCCAAATCCAACTTGTAATGAGACACAAAGGTATGAGGCGTGGCCCAAGTAGCTGCTGCACAAATAGTGTCAATGGGAAGTCTATCCTGAAAGGCTACAGAAGTGGATAGACTCCTGGTCGAATGTGCTTTTGGCTTAGAAGATAGTTATTTGCCCCTTAGAGAGTACACATAGGAAATGGTGGAAGTCAACCATCTAGATAAGGTCACTTTAGATACTGGAAGACCCAACCTGTTTTCTGCATAGGAGACAAACAATTGGTCTGATTTTCTAATCTGTTTAGTCCTATGTAAGTAGTACCTGAGCTGACGATGAACATCCAAAAATGCAGCTTCTGTTCAGCTCTGTCAGAATAGTTAGGAAAGAAAACTGGTAGATCAATAGATTGGTTAATATTGGCTTGAGATACAACCTTGGGAAGAAAGGAAGGGTTAGTTCTGAGCGAAACCCTATCCTTATGAAACACCAGATAAGGTGAACGAATACAGAGGGCCTGAATCTCAGAAACTCTTCTTGCAGAAGTAACAGCCAGCAAAAATATAGTTTTCCATGTCAACAACTTTAAAGAACACGTAGCAGACGGTTCGAAGGAGGTAGAATTAGGATGCCAACATTAAGTTCAGATCCCATTGAGGATGTTTCACAGGCGGTTTTAGAAAAACTCCTCTCAAAAGGCTTTGCATAACCTATGAGACATGATGTTATTGTCCTGCAAGCCAACATGAAATTTGGAAATAGCAGCCAGTTGTACTTTGACTGTAGATGATGACGCATCCGAAAGAAAACCCACCGCCAGGAAACCCAAAACAGTATGTATAGGAGCGGTGAAAGGATCAATATTTCTGGCGTTTGCCCAAATAGAAAACGCCACTTGCTAGCATAAACAGTTCTAGTGGGCGACTTTAAAGAAGACACTAAAATGTCTCTGACTGAGTCAGAAATCATTGGTAGCCTGGCTAGGGAAGGAAGTGGAGCAACCAAGCAGTGAGGTTGAGAGAATGAATGGCCGGTGCTGCTGACCCGACTGGTGGATCAAAAGATCCGAACTGGGTCCAGATGCCAGGGCTGCACCAGAAGGTGATGATGTAGAGGGAAACCAAATTTGTCGAGGCCAATATGGAGCAATGAGGATCAATTTGGCTCTCAAAACGGTGGCTTTCTGAATGACTTGTGGAATCAATGGAAAGGAAAAGCATAAAAGAGGCCAATCCTGGGTTAGAGAGTCTCTCAAGGGTTGGCCTGGAAGAGGAAATAGTGTGAAGTAATCTGGGCACTTGCTGTTTTGAGGGTAGTGAAAAGATCGCAACAAGGGTGCCCCACTTCAGAAAAATCTGATCCACTACAGACTGATTGAGAGACCACCGTGAGGCATCAGAATAGATCTGCTTAGCCTGTCCGCCAATAGGTTGGACCTGCCGGGATGTGCGTTGCTATCAGAAACCGCTGAGAAGAGATCACCCATTGCCAAAGTCTGAGAGCTTCGACATAAGGGATAGGACCTGGTTCCGCCCTGTTTGTTGATGTACCAGACCACGGACATGTTGTCCGTCTGTACTGCAATAGTCCCTGTGGGAAGAAAGTCGTCGAGGGCTTGCAGTTAAAAGCACTGCTCTCATCTCCAGGACATTTATGTGCAGGTGGTATTCTATGGGTTGCCATGTCCGTGGACCATCCTGCCCTGATAATGCCCCCACCCGATCAGAGAGGCATCCGTGGTGACTGTGGCAACTGGAGGAGGGGAACAAAGGTCGGCCCTGATGAAGAAGAGGGAAGATATCCACCATCGTAGATGAGCCCTGCAAGACTGTGTCACTAAGATCTCGTGTCTCATGGGCAGATGGTGAGTACGACCACTGCGTGAACAACATCCACTGCAGGAGACGCATGTGGGCGAGCCAGTGGAAGAAGAACAATGGCTGCAGCCATTAGGCCTAGAACTTTCAAGACAAACCTGGCTTTGACCTTGTTGCTTTGTAACAGAAGCTGAACAAATTTCTGGATGTCCAGAATCCTTTGATTTGTTAGCCTGGCTAACATTCTGACGGTATCTAACTCTGCGCCTATAAAGGTGATAGATTGGCAAGGCAGCAGAGAGGATTTTTCGAAATTCACCGAAATTCCTAGACTCTTGCAAAGCTGTAAGGTGTAGTCTCTGGACCAAGAAGCTGATCCTTGGAGGTGGCGGAGAGGAGCCAGTCGTCCAAATAAGGAAACTCTTGGAATCCTCGTCGTCTCAGGTCAGCTGTGACCACTGCCATGCATTTGGTGAACACTCTGGGGCTGAAGTGAGGCCAAAGGGCAGTGCTCTGAATTGGTAATGACTGGCTCCAGCCAGCGGAGAAACCTTCTGGAGCGTCTGTGAATCTTTATATGATAGCACGCATCCTGAAGGTCTATCGAGCACATCCAGTTGTCCTTGCCCAGAAAGGGCAGAATGGATTGCAGCATGACCATCGAATCTTGCCTTTCTGACAGACTTGTTTAGTCTGCTTAGGTCTAGTATTGGTCTCCAATCTCCGTCCTTTTGGGGACCAAAAGAATCTTGAGTAGAAGCGGATCCTACTTGGTCTGCCGGCACTGTTTGGATGGCTCTTTTTCCCAGGAGTTTTGAAACTTCCTGTTTTGCCAAATCCCTTTGACCGGGTGAGATGTCTGAAGGGATTGTAGAGGTACAGGAAACCTTCGGGGATTTTGTAACCCTCGGATATAATCGACTGTACCCACTTGTCTTGTGATAGGGATTGCCAGGCTACTGGGTACAGCGACTTCCCCCGACTGCCTCCAAGGGTGGACAGTCGGGCAACACCTCAGGGATGCTGAAAGGGCTTCTCAGGAGAGGCTCCCTGTTGCCCTGGTTCTGAGGACCCCCTGCCTCTAGGGGTCTATTGTTACCCCTCTGCCTCTGGGGTAAACTGGTGTAGCTCCTTGGGCTTGAACCACATCTTCCCCTTCTGACCCTTGGGATATGGTCTGGAAGGAGTGGAAAACTGGACTCCAACGGCAGAAAGAGTTTTACCGTCCTGTTCACATCTGGTCAAAGTATCCTTCACCTGAGGTCCGAACAAAGCCGAACCGTCAAGGGGTGTGTGAAGGTTACACAGCCGCATCCAGGCTTGGCGTCTAAGAGCAACACCTGTGCCTGCGGCCCTCGTTCCATCGGCAGCATAAGATATGAGCCGCATGGAGGAGTTAGAAATCAAATTCAGGATAGCTAGCTGAGAGGCAATCTTTTCCTGAGCCCCAGCAGCTGAAGGATCCTGGACTACTTCTCCCAGTTCCTTGAGAATATCTCGTTGAAGCCTGGTGAAGTGACAAAGGTAATTCAGCGAGCATTGCAAAGGTCGCTGAAGAAAACATCCGCTTTCCATACCTGTCCATGGTCCTAGAATCCTTATTAGGAGGATGGACAGGTACTGAAGGATCCGCCAGTTCCTTCTTAGTGGCCGCGCCACCATAGCATCCACAGAGACACCTTTGGACAGGAACTGTTTGTCCGAAGGGGCCGTGATGAACTTGGATGGTCTCCTGGGGACAGGTTCCACAGAATCTGGAGCCGAGCCACTTGTAGTAGACTCAGGGGAGTCTGTGTGTTTCCTCTTACACGTCCTCTTCTGAGGGGGTTCCCCTGCAGGGTCAGGAGAAACCCCGGAAGAGGAGGAAATTCCCAGTGGGGAAACCTGGGGCGATGGATCCCTGGGCCTGAGAGCAAGAGGCTGGCAAGAGGCATCTGCAGGCACTGATGAGGGAGGAGCTAGAGGGATAGACTGTTGACCAGGCTCAGAGGCCAGGACACTCCTCATCACCTCAAAGGCTCCTCTCCCGGAGACCTGAACACACCCGCTCCAAGAAACAGGAATGGTCGGCTCCAAGGAGAGAAGGCTCCGTGGCCGATGTCGGGCGCCGAGCTTACCAGAAGCTCCGAGAGGGAGAGCGGGTGGGACAAGGGTCCGATGCCACTAGCCCACTCGGAGCCGACAGTGGAAACCCGACAACGGATCCCTCCAAGGAAAGTCTCAAGGAGGAGATCGAGCCGAGGATGACCCGAAGGATGTATCGGCTCCGCATCGAAACAGTCGCTGTCCCAAGAGCTCCAGCTCCGAACTCTGGTGTGGAGTCGGAGGAGGAATCTCAGGTGGGGCTGTGGCGAAGTCTGTTGAGGCGGGCTATGGAGCATTTGGGCCAGTGCCTGAGATTTCAACAGCCTGCTTACCACCCTCTCCAAATCGTGGTCAGACAGCCTGGAAGATCAAGATCGGCTCGATGGCTAAAGAGGAGACGTGAATACTTAGTATCGATGGAGCCGAGGATCTCGGCTCCGATGCTGGATAGTGTCGGCTCCAGCCGGCAACAGTAGTCAGGGTATCGGGCGCCGCACGAACCCACTACTCTAGCAGAAGAAGTATCGGCTCCAGCCGATATCGGCTCGACGGGCCGGAGCCACCGGAGGAGGCTTGGACACTGTAGCCTGAGCCTTGGTGACTTAAGAAGTTTTCCTGCCCCTTGAGAGGAGAACCTTCAGGTTTTAACAAACCTCGGAGGATCAATTTGTTCCTCCTTTCCTGCAGGACTCTCTGGCTAAAGGCATGACACAACGCACAGGAGTCCTGCAGGTGCAAAGGCCCCAGGCAATACACACAAGAAGTGTGACCGTCTGTCAGGGACATTTTCTGACAGCACTGGTCACACTTGAAGCCTGAGACCTTGCCTTCCCTAGACATCCTAAAGGATATACACAAACAGTCCCCACAAACACACAACTTAATCCCTACACAGACACACACAGAGGGATAACTTGGGGAACTAGGCCTGACTAAAGATTTAACTGAAAAAACTATTTTAAAGTTTAAAAAGGAAGGGAATAGGGTGGGCTGTACTAAATACAGGCTAACCTAACACTGAAGGGAAATTAAACCCCTAACTAAACTTTTTCTTCTTTAACAAGAAAAAACTTACCTCAGCTGGCAAAGGAGACCTCTTTCGCTAAGCGGCAAACGAGATCTGAGGTAGTTCCACCTTGCATCATGGGATATAGGGTTGCCTCGAGCTGGTAAAAGGAGTTCTCGAGCTAAAGCTAGTGCCGAGTCGGAGCCGAGGATCGGCTCTGAACCCATCCAGCAAGAATGAAGGCGAGATTGACAACTTAACATATACTGTTGTAAATCACCATGTCACCTGCATATAGTATGATAGAGTGGTGTATAATTAGTGCTGTGGGTCACCACCACCTGTCTATAGTATGATTGGATAGCCTATAAATACTGATGTAAATCACCTTATAACCTGCCTATCTTATGATAGCATGGTGCATAATTAGTGTTGTGAGTCATCCCCACATTCCTATAGTATGATAGGATAGCCTATAAATACTGTTGTAAATCACCTCATCACCTGCCTATCACCAGTAGTATGATAGGATAGCCTTTGAATGCTGTTGTAAAGCACCATGTCACCTGCCAATAGTATGATAGATTGGTGTATAATTAGTGTTGTGGGTCACCACCACCTGTGTATAGTATCATAGGCTAGCCTATAAATACTGTTGAATATCACCATGTCACTTGCCTATCGTATAATGGGATGGTGTATAATTAGTGTTGTGGGTCACCACCACCTGCCAAAAGTATGATAGGATAGCCTAAAAACACTACTCTAAATCACCAAGTCACCTACCTATAGTATGATAGGATGGTGTATAATTAGTGTTGTGGGTCACCACCACCTGTCTCTAGTATGATAGGATAGCATATAAATACTGTTGTAAATCACCATGTCACCTGCGTATAGTATTGTAGGGTGGTGTATAATTAGTGTTGCATGTCACCACCACCTGTCTATAGTATGATAGGACAGCCTATAAATACTGTTGTAAATCACCATGTCACGTGCGTATAGTATGATAAGGTGGTGCATAATTACTACTATGGGTCACCACCACCTCTCTATAGTAGGATAGGATAGCATATAAATACTGTTATAAATCAACATGTCACCTGCGTATAGTATGATAAGGTGGTGTATAATTAGTGTTGTGGGTCACCACCATCAGCCTATAGTATGATAGGATAGCCTATAAATACTGTTGTAAATCACCATGTCACCTACCTATAGTATGATAGGGTGGTATATAATTAGTGTTGCATGTCGCCACATCAGCTGCCTATCGAAGGATAGGATGGTGTATAGTTAGTGTTGCATGTCAACATATCACCTGCCTATTGTATGATAGTGTGGTGTACAATTAGTGTTGTGAGTCATCACCACCTGTGTATAGTATGATAGCATAGCATATAAATACTGCTGTAAATCCCCATGTCACCTGCGTATAGTATGATAGGGTGGTGTATAATTAGTCTTGTGGGCACCACCATCTGTCTATAGTATGATAGGAATGCCTATAAATACTGTTATAAATCACCATGTCAACTGCCTGTATGATTAGTGCTGTGGGCACCACCATCTGTCTACAGTATGACAGAAATGCCTATAAATACTGTAGTAAATCACCATGTCACCTGATTATAGTATGATAGGGTGGTGTATAAGTAGTGTTGCATGTCACCACCACCTGTCTATAGTATGATAGGATAGCCTATAAATACTGTTGTAAATCACCACATCACCTGCCTATAATATGATAGAATGGTGTATATTTAATGTTATGGGTCACCACAACATGCTTACAGTATGATTGTATAGCCTATAAATACTGTCTTTAATCATCTTGTCACCTGCCGATAGTATGATAAGATGGTGTATAATTAGTGTTGTGGGTCACCACAACCTGTCTATAGTATGATAGGATAGCCTATAAATACTGTTGTAAATCACCATGTCACCTGCCTATAGTATGATAGGATGGTGGTTAATTAGTGTTGTGGTGCACCACATCACCTGTCTGTAGTGTGATAGGATAGCCTATAAATACTGTTTTAAATCACCACATCAGCTGCCTATCGTATGATAGGGTGGTGTATAATTAGTGTTGTGGGTCACCACCACCTGTCTTTAGTATGATAGGATAGCATATAAATACTGTTGTATATCAGCATGTCACCTGCATATAGTATGTTAGGGTGGTGTATAATTAGTGTTGTGGGTCACCACAAGCTGTCTATAGAATGATAGGATAGCCTATAAATAATGTAGTAAATCACCACATCACCTGCCTATCGTATGATAGGGTGGTTTAAAATTAATGTTGCATGTCACCACATCACCTGCCTATAGTATGATAGGATAGCCTATAAATACTGTTTTAAATGACCACATCACTTGCCTATCATATGATAGGGTGGTGTATAATTAGTGCTGTGGCTCACCACCACCTGTCTATAGTATGATAGGATAGCATATAAATACTGTTGTAAATCACCATGTCACCTGTTTATAGTATGATAGGATGGTGTAAAGTTAATTTTGTGGGTCACCACCACCTGTCTATAGTATGATAGGATAGCATATAAATGCTGTTGTAAATCAGCATGTCACCTGCCTATAGTGTGAAAGGATGGTGTATAATTAGTGTTGTGGGTCACCACAAGCTGTCTATAGTATGATAGGATAGCATATAAGCACTTTTCTAAATCACCATGTCACCTGCCTGTAGTATGATAGGATAGCCTATAAATACTGTTGTAAATCACCATGTTACCTGCCTATAGTATGATAGGGTGGTGTATAATTAGTGTTGTGGGTCACCACAACCTGTCTATAGTATGATACGATAGCATATAAGCACTGTTCTAAATCACAATGTCACCTGCCTGTAGTATGATAGGATAGCCTATTAATACTGTTGTAAATCACCATGTTACCTGCCTATAGTATGATAGGGTGATGTATAATTAGTGTTGTGGGTCACTACAACCTCTCTATGGTATGATAGGATAGCCTATAAATATTGTTGTAAATCACACTGTCACCTGCCTATAGTATGATAGGGTGGTGTATAATTAGTGTTGTGGGTCACCACCACCTGGCTATAGTATGATAGGATAGCATATTAATACTGTTGTAAATCACCACATCACCTGCCTATAGTATGATAGGATAGTCTATAAATACTGTTGTAAATCATCATGTCACCTGCCTATAATATGATAGGATGGTGTATAATTAGTCATGTGGGCTACCACCACCTGTCTGTAGTAGGATAGGATATCAAATAAATACTGTTGTAAATCACCATTTCACCTGTGTATAGTATGATAGGGTGGTGTATAATTAGTGGTATGGGTCACCACAACATGCCTATTGTTTGACAGGATAGATTCCCTCAGTAAATGACAGCAGGTGTCTCTCACAGCTGTTTACTGTTCCCCAGCAGGTGTCTCTCACAGCTCTTTACTGTTCCCCAGCAGCTGTATCTCACAGCTCTTTACTGTTCCCCAGCAGGTGTCTCTCACAGCTCTTCCCTTAGTAAGTGACAGCAGGTGTCTCTCACAGCTCTTTACTGTTCCTCAGCAGGTGTCTCTCACAGCTCTTTACTGTTCCCCAGCAGGTGTCACTCTCAGCTCTTCCCTTAGTAAATGACAGAAGATGTCTCTCACAGCCCTTTACTGTTCCCCAGCAGGTGTCTCTCACAGCTCTTTACTGTTCCCCAGCAGGTGTCTCTCACAGCTCTTTACTGTTCCCCAGCGGGTGTCTCTCACAGCTCTTTACTGTTCCCCAGCAGGTGTCTCTCACAGCTCTTTACTGTTCCCCAGCAGGTGTCTCTCACAGCTTTTTACTGTTCCCCAGCAGGTGTCTTTCACAGCTCTTTACTGTTCCTCAGCGGGTGTCTCTCACAGCTTTTTACTGTTCCCCAGCGGGTGTCTCTCACAGCTCTTTACTGTTCCCCAGCAGGTGTCTCTCACAGCTCTTTACTGTTCCCCAGCAGGTGTCTCTCACAGCTTTTTACTGTTCCCCAGCAGGTGTCTCTCACAGCTCTTTACTGTTCCCCAGCAGGTGTCTCTCACAGCTCTTCCCTTAGTAAGTGACAGCAGGTGTCTCTCACAGCTCTTTACTGTTCCCCAGCAGGTGTCTCTCACAGCTTTTTACTGTTCCCCAGCAGGTGTCTCTCACAGCTCTTTACTGTTCCCCAGCAGGTGTCTCTCACAGCTCTTCCCTTAGTAAGTGACAGCAGGTGTCTCTCACAGCTCTTTACTGTTCCCCAGCAGGTGTCTCTCACAGCTCTTTACTGTTCCCCAGCAGGTGTCTCTCACAGCTCTTTACTGTTCCCCAGCAGGTGTCTCTCACAGCTCTTCCCTTAGTAAGTGACAGCAGGTGTCTCTCACAGCTCTTTACTGTTCCCCAGCAGGTGTCTCTCACAGCTTTTTACTGTTCCCCAGCAGGTGTCTCTCACAGCTCTTTACTGTTCCCCAGCAGGTGTCTCTCACAGCTCTTCCCTTAGTAAGTGACAGCAGGTGTCTCTCACAGCTTTTTACTGTTCCCCAGCAGGTGTCTCTCACAGCTCTTTACTGTTCCCCAGCAGGTGTCTCTCTGAGAATGAACAAGCACTGATTCGCAACCAAGGAGAAGGTATTCCACTAGATTTATTTACAAACAAGACACGGCTCAAGTAAAAACCATAAAATAAGAAACCATAAAGTAAAGCGCTTTTCGTCCGGATGGTATCCGGACGTCTTCAGACAAACAGTAAAATTCTAAATGACACGAATTCAAATAGTTTAACCATAATGCACTGACCAATCAGACAGAACTCTATGACTGACGAGTTGTTAAAGCAACAACCTCTCTAGTTTAAACCCTTAAAGTACATTGTGTTTTCTCTATCTAGTGTAATTAAAGAGTATTCTCTAAGTGAATAAACATTTTGTTCTATTTACATCATGAACTAATCGTACATCCAAATTTGTCTGATGTAGTTAAATAATGTTCTCTAAATAAGTAAACATTTTGTTCTATTTACATTGTAAAATAAACGTAGATCAAATATGTGTTCTAAATAGGTTTTCTACACATAGGTATTATTCTGTGTTGTCCTGTGACAACAATTAATTTCGTTAAAATACTGTTCTCCTCTCTTTATTGTTACGAAAATTATAAACTAGTTAAAATTCATTGTTGGCTTAATCCAAGCTGGTTCCCATGCTCTAGCTGCCATAAAACTATAATGATCACACAATTATTTGTGATTCATAAAAACGCAGGTAAAAGGTTGTCGCAAACTAAAAGGCAACCAGTGACAAGCATTTTTAACTTAGTTTTAATATTACAAGTCTCCAATATTAACAGTGTATGTGCAAAATAGTAAGTACCTTGTTCTATATGTTAAAATTCAGTCCTCTAAGATGACCAAGTCCCTACTTTCCCACTACTAAAAGTATATGTAAAAAGAAAATTAAAATAGTTGTCATCGCTACAAGTCATCAATTTATATTACATTCAGTATTATTAACATTACAAATTAATAAGTTTTAATAAATACATATTGCCTTATACTGTAGTTGAGATTGTAGCCTTCCTTTAAAAGCCTCAGTAATTATTTTAACCCAGTGTTCTGGTGAATTGTACTTATCTCAAAAGGCTTCTTACTTTTAATATACATGCTATTGAGCATGTTTCATTTAATCCTGGCTCTGTGCATGCTCTTAAGCGTAATTGCCAACTTAGTTCATTTTTTTCAAGTTCTAACTTCATATGGTTGTCATTGAAGTATTTTCCTCCTATGGTTTGGTTATTTATGTGACTAATCGCCCTGAAATTAAATGCATGTCCAGTATTTTGCTCGCAATGTCTTGCTAAAGCGTTATCACCTTTGTTCCTTCTTATTGCGTAAAGATGTTCATAAATTCTATCCCTCAGACGGCGGTCCGTCTTACCAATATAAAATGACGGACATTGTGTACATTGAGCTAAATAAACTATTGATCTTGTGTTACAGTTGTAAGTATCTCTAATAATAAATGTTTCTTTTCTTATTGTGAAAGTATTTGATGTATCAATAAAGGCACAATATTTACATGTACCACACTTGCGTGTACCTCCGTTATTTTTCTTAATTTTGCATTTTGTTTACAAAAGATTTTTCATATTTGGTCCCCTCCTAAAAGTAATAGTTGGACCATAGTTTATTATTTTAGACATGTCTTTGTCTAATGATAGGAAAAACCAATATTTCCTAACTATTCTCTGTATATCTACAGCTTCTGGGCAATAAGTGAAAGTAAATGCCAAAGCAAAGTTCTTTCCAGTGTTTGACCACGTAGTAATAGTATAATTTTCATCTGTGAGAATTTGTTCCCTCCCCTCTTCATTATACCTGGGTTCAGTATTTGTGCCGTCTGTTAAGTTTGTTGTTACATATCTGTTTAAAATAGGTATGTATATTCCAGTCTTCCTCTTTGTTATTACTTCCTGGAATATCTCCCTTAAGAAGTGGCTAGGGTAACCTCGGTGTGTAAACATTCTATACAATAAATCACACTCACATTCAAAATCTTCATCTAATGTAATCATCCTTGCCGCTCTAACTAGCTGGCCTTTCACGACCGACTTCTTTTGGTGGCAAGGATGTGAACTTGAAAAATGAAGGAATGTGTTTGAATGTGTATTTTTTCGATAAATTTTTGCTGTATATCTACCTTCATGCAAGTTTTTACTTAATTCAACGTCCAAAAAGTTGATCTTTACCTCCTGAAAGTTTTTTGTAAATTTTAGGAATGTGGTTGTTGAATTTAAAAAGGTGACTAATTCATCAGCCTGAATGCTGTCTCCATTAAAAATAATAAATATGTCATCTAAGAATCTCTTGTAAATAAATAATCTTCTTTCCATTGACTATTTAGAATGAAATTAGTTTCCCAATAGGCCATAACCAAGTTGGCAAAACTCGCGCCTACTGGGGAACCCATTGCTATTCCTATCTTCTGTAAAACTAATTTGTTGTCAAATGACACTTAATTATTTTTCAAAATAATGTCTAATAATTGTTCTGTTAAGAGACTTTAATTTCTTGTTGCTCCTTTTTCTGTAATAAAATCCACTACCCATTGTATTCCTATATCTTGTGGAATACATGAGTAAAGGTCACAAACATCCACTGTAAGGAAGTTCAGGTTGTTGTTAAATGTTAATGTTTCCATAACTCCCAAGAAAGACCATGAGTCTTTTAGTATTTGTGTTTCCTTTACCACATAGTTTTTCAAAATTGAATCAGCGAGTTTTGCAGATGGATATGTGATAGACTGTCTTGCATCAACCAATGGTCTAAAGGGTGGGTTAGATAAGTCTTTATGAATTTTTGGTATACCAAACAGTTGTGGAATTTTAGGGGACAACATAGTTAAGTAGTGATTAAGGTGGGTGTCAATTAAACCATCAGTGTATAAATCACTTATAAACATTTTAATTCTATTATATGCTTGGTTTAGTTGATGTCGACTCACTTCTTCATATGTGTCCTTTTCCAAAACTGATGTCATTATTCTATTATAGTCTTCATTGTACATGACCACTAGACCCCCACCCTTATCAGGTTTCATAAATCTAAGTGGAAGGGACCTGACCATTGTTAACAGTTGCCTTTCTTCAAGTGTAATGTTTTTTGTGTGCCTATCTTCTTTGAAACCTTTCACAACTTGTCTAAACTCTTCACATAAGTGTTCAAACATGCCAATAGTTGCATTACATGGGGGGTTGAAGGTGCTAGTCACCCTCAATTCATTATTGCTATATGAAGTATTACCTAATAAGACACCTAAGTTCAGTTTACAAATAAACTGCTTGAAGTCAATTAGTAATTCAGCAATATCACATTTCTTCGATGGAACAAATGTTAACCCTTTTGCAAATAATTCAACTAGGGTACCATCAATACAGCATTCAGTATAATTAAAGATTTTGAAGTCCCCCTCTTTGTTGGTAATAACTTCAAATAAGTTTAGTCCTAATATTTGCTGTTGCTGCGAGTATTGTATTTCTTCTTGGGACCTTGTTGTAAATTCGGCTTCCAATTGTTCCCCCTCCCCCCTGTGTAGTTTTTTTGGCTTGATTGTACATGCCATTGATTATTGTCGGGGGGGTAAGATTGTACAGAACCCTGGTTTTGATATTCTGTCCTTCCTTCATCATTGAAAACCCCTTCTGTGGTTTCATTAATAAAGTCTATGCTGTGTGGTGCTTCTTCATATCTCACAGTACTGTTCCTTCCATTTAGGACCATCCTTTGTTCTTGTCCTAACATAGGGTTAGTGTACATCGATTACCATTTGTGTAGTTCTGTGACCTCGGTGGTTTAGGGTATGAATAGCCCTCTTTATATGCTTTCAAGTCTCTTTCCAATTTCTTTATTTTAGTAGACTTGAATTTCTGCATTTGTTGTGCTATGCTTGTAAATGTTCTATTAAAATCATATTGGTACCTGTTAAATTCTGAGTCTATTTTAATTTCCCTTTCCAAAGTAGTAGTTTCAACAGTCAACTCATCCATTGTCATCTGGTAATGTTTTATCATGCACTGCAATAGTTCCAAACCTTGGTTATTAAATAACACCATGAGTTCCTTATGAAAGTCAGAACCTTCAATTAACCCAGTTGGATACGAGCAGTATCTCAAACCTTTTGGAACTATTTTTTCTTTAATACATTTGTTAAAATAGTTTAGCTCAAGTTGTAACTTCTTGATTTTAAATAGTTTACTGTCAAAAAGTTTAAGTTTTTCTACTAGGGGACACCTAGTATCATTCTCAATTAAATTACTTGTACTTGCCTGCGTACTGTCCAGCATTAACTCATTGTTCAGCCAAGATCCAATATCATAGTCGTTGGAACTACCTGCTACAAAATTCCTTTCAGCTACATTGTTTCCTTGAGAATCAGAGAGCCTAACTGACTCTCCTGTATTCGCAACCTCCCCCTGCTGACTCCGTTGTACCTGTGGGATTGCATAATTCTGATTTTGTTGTAAACTATCTGTAGTCCGTTCAGTGCTTCCGCTGTCACCAATATTGTTTGTTACAAAGTCAACTTTAGCCGTTAAATGATCTAACCGCTCGTTCATAAGCTCCAGTAGTTGTGTAAGGTTACCCTTCGTTGAACTATCATCATCTGTGGAAGTATCCATCCTCAATGTTGGTCGTCGGTGTCAAACAAAACAAGTAACCACCAATAAATGAACCTCCAAAAACTGAGAACGAACAAGCACTGATTCGCAACCAAGGAGAAGGTGTTCCACTAGATTTATTTACAAACAAGACACGGCTCAAGTAAAAACCATAAAATAAAAAAACATAAAGTAAAGCGCTTTTCATCCGGATGGTATCCGGACTTCTTCAGACAAACAGTAAAATCCTAAATGTCTCTCTCAGCTCTTCCCTTAGTAAATGAAAGCAGGTATCTCTCACAGCCCTTTACTGTTCCCCAGCATGTGTCTCTCACATCTCTTTACTGTTCCCCAGCAGGTGTCTCTCACAGCTTTTTACTGTTCCCCAGCATGTGTCTCTCACAGCTCTTTACTGTTCCCCAGCAGGTGTCTCTCACAGCTTTTTACTGTTCCCCAGCGGGTGTCTCTCACAGCTCTTTACTGTTCCCCAGCAGGTGTCTCTCACAGCTCTTTACTGTTCCCCAGCAGGTGTCTCTCACAGCTCTTTACTGTCTCCCAGCAGGTGTCTTTCACAGCTCTGTACTGGTCCCTGGCAGGTGTCTCTCACAGTTCTTTACTGATCCCCGGCAGGTGTCTCTCACAGCTCTTTACTGTTCCCCAGCAGGTGTCTCTCACAGCTCTTTACTGTTCCCCAGCAGGTGTCTCTCACAGCTCTTTACTGTTCCCCAGCGGGTGTCTCTCACAGCTCTTTACTGGTCCCCAGCAGATGTCTCTCACAGCTCTTTACTGTTCCCCAGCAGGTGTCTCTCACAGCTCTTTACTGTCTCCCAGCAGGTGTCTTTCACAGCTCTTTACTGGTCCCTGGCAGGTGTCTCTCACAGTTCTTTACTGATCCCCGGCAGGTGTCTCTCACAGCTCTTTACTGGTCCCCAGCAGGTGTCTCTCACAGTTATTTACTGTTCTCCAGCAGGTGTCTCTCACAGCTCTTTACTGGTCCCCAGCAGGTGTCTCTCACAGCTCTTTACTGGTCCCCAGCGGGTGTCTCTCACAGCTCTTTACTGGTCCCCAGCAGGAGTCTCTCACAGCTCTTTACTGTTTCCCAGCGGGTGTCTCTCACAGCTCTTTACTGTTCCCCAGCGGGTGTCTCTCACAGCTCTTTACTGGTCCCCAGCGGTTGTCTCTCACAGCTCTTTACTGTTCCCCAGCAGGTGTCTCTCACAACTCTTTACTGTTCCCCAGCAGGTGTCTCTCACAGTTCTTTACTGTTCCCCAGCAGGTGTCTCTCATGGCTCTTTACTGTTCCCCAGCAGGTGTCTCTCACAGCTCTTCCCTTAGTAAGTGATAGCAAGTGTCTCTCACAGCTCTTCCCTTAGTAAATGACAACAGGTGCCTCTCACAGCTCTTTACTGCTCCCCAGCAGGTGTCTCTCACAGCTCTTTACTGTTCCCCAGCAGGTGTCTCTCACAGCTCTTTACTGTTCCCCAGCAGGTGTCTCTCACAGCTCTTTACTCTTCCCCAGTAGGTGTCTCTCACAGCTCTTTACTGTTCCCCAGCAGGTGTCTCTCACAGCTCTTCCCTTAGTAAATGACAGCAGGTGTCTCTCATAGCTCTTTACTGTTCCCCAGCAGGTGTCTTTCACAGCTCTTTACTGTTCCCCAGCAGTTGTCTCTCAAAGCTATTCCCTTAGTAAATGACAGCAGGTCTCTCTCACAGCTCTTTACTGTTCCCAGCAGGTGTCTCTCTCAGCTCTTTACTGTTCCCCAGTTGGTGTCTCTCACAGCTCTTTACTGTTCCCTAGCAGGTGTCTCTCACAGTTCTTTACTGTTCCCCAGCAGGTGTCTCTCACAGCTCTTTCCTTAGTAAGTGACAGCAGGTGTCTCTGACAGCTCTTTACTTTTCCCCAGCAGGTGTCTCTCACAGCTCTTTACTGTTCCCCAGCAAGTGTCTCTCACCGCTCTTTACTGTTCCCCAGCAGGTGTCTCTCTCAGCTCTTTACTGTTCCTGTAGCTTCTTCAGCATTTTTATCAATACTTTACCGTATGATCTTGAAAACTCTAGCGTCATTATGGATGCAATGATATTGTTTGCTTCCATTCCTCCAAAACAGCCTCTTCTTCCAGCAGCTACTAAGTACCTTGCATAATCTGGAAACCTGGCTTTCCCATAACTCCTCTGTATGAATTACCCCCAAAACCCTAAACTTACATTTTCGGCCAGTGTACCAACTGCCCAAGCTATCTCCCACTATCACCCTCTTTTAAATGTAACACTGACTCAACTAAACAAATTATCTCACCCAAATATCTAAGAATAACCATTGATCCCTTCCTTGGTCTATCTGTATGTTGACATAATAAAAGAAAAAAGTCAGCCAAACATTATATGGCTATCATCAGCACCTGATGGCAGAAAGGCTAGCTGTACAGTTGTCCTGTGGCCATACCTTGAATATGCCCTTCCCTTACTTGTCATATATGTCCAAGACAAAAGTTTGAACCCTCCAAACATTCGAACAAACTCTGCCACCAAGTACTACTCTATGCCAGAAATGAGCACTACTGTGACACCCTACACCATGTAAGTTCACTCCCCATTTACGAATGTGCTGACATAATATTCCTCAGCTTAATCCACAAGTCTACAACCCCACCTTAGTCAAAGGCTCTCCATCAGAAAAACAACATATCAGCAGCATTCTCAATCCAACAATGTACAGACACAAGGTGAGGACATTCTTGTTCATCCCAGTGTGTACCAGGGCCCTGCTCTGTCCATGCAGCACCCAGTGTGTACCAGGACCCTGCTCTGTGTATGCAACACCCAGTGTGCACCAGACCCCTACTGTGTCTGTGCAGTATCCAGTGGGTACCAGGCCCCTGCTCTGCACATGCAGAACCCAGTGTGTACCAGGCCCCTGCTCTGTACCTGTAACACCTAGTGTGTACCAGGCCCTGCTCTGTGCATGCAGCACCCAGTGTGTTCCAGGCCCCTGCTCTGTGCATGCAGCACCCAGTGTGTACCAGGGCCCTGCTACAGGCATGCAACACCCAGTGTCTACCAGGACCCTGCTGTATGCATGTAACACCTAGTGTGTACCAGGCCCCTTCTGTGTGCTTGGAACACCTAGTGTGACCAGGCCCCTGCTGTGTCAGTACAGTGTCCAGTGTGTACCAGGCCCCTGCTCTGTGCATGTAAAACCCTAGTGTGTACCAGATCCCTGCTCTGTGTATGCAACACCCAGTGTGTACCAGGACCCTGATCTGTGTATGCAGCACCCAGTGTGTACCAGGCCCCTGCTCTGTGCATGTAATAAGTAGTGAGTACCATGCCCCTGATGTGGCATTGCAGTATCCAATGTGTACCAGGGCCTTGCTCTGTTTATGCAGCACCCAGTGTGCACCAGGGCTCTGCTCTGTGTCTTCAGCATCCAGTGTATACCAGACCCCTGCTGTGTCTATGTAGTATCCAGTGTGTACCAGGGCCCCTGTTCTGTACTTGCAGAACCCAGTGTGGACAAGGTCTCTGCTCTGTGCATCCAGCACCATGTACATACCAGGACCCTGCTTTGTGCATGTGACAGCTAGTGTGTACCAGGCCCTGCTCTGTACATGCAGCATCCAGTGTGTTTCAGGCCCCTGCTCTGTGTATGCAGCACCCAGTGCATACCAGACCCCTGCTCTGTCCATGTTACACCTAGTGTGTACCAGTGCCCTGCTCTGTGCATGCAACACCCACTGTGTACCAGGCCCCTGCTGTGTGCAAGCAACACCTAGTGTGTACTAGGCCCCTTCTGTGTGCATGCAGCAGCCAGTGTGTACCAGCCCCCTGGTGTGTCAGTGCAGTATCCAATGTGTACCAGACCCCTGCTCTGTGCATGCAGCACCCAATGTGTACCAGGATGCTGCTCTGTGCATGCAGCACCAGATACGTACCAGGCCCTACATTGTGAATATACCACCCCTTTTCTTTTTGAAAGAACAGTTACATTTTTCAGCTTATTGCTATTTTGACAAGGATAATGGCCTTATTGCTAATCAGATATGTTACAAGTTATATACTTAAGACTGAATGGAAAAAAGAGAAGGTTAGAAATTAGAAAGTTTAAAAAATATAGAAGTAGGTACTTAAGACCTGTTAGGTAAAACCAAGAGGAGGCGATAGACAGTTGAAAAAAGTAGAGATTACAATGAAGTACATTAAGAGTAAATGACTGGGCTAGATAAGGAGCCAACTGGAAAGAAAAGGATGGTGAACGATCCTTGATAGATGATTTGGAGATGCTTAGGCACAAGGATAGAAGCTAGAAAGTTACTAATATTTTAAGATGCTGATCGTACCTTTAAAAGTGCAGATATTGGGGTGTTGTAGAGGACTAATGCTGAATGGCAGATATTGGGGTGTTGTAGAGGATTAATGGTGCACGGCAGATATTGGGGTGTTGTAGAGGGCTAATGGTGCAAGGTAGATATTGGGGTGTTGTAGAGGACTAATGGTGAATGGCAGATATTGGGGTGTTGTAGAGGACTAATGGTGAATGGCAGATATTGGGGTGTTGTAGAGGACCAATGGTGGATGGCAGATATTGGGGTGTTGAGGACTAATGGTGAATGGCAGATATTGGGGTGCTGTAGAGGACTAATAGTGCACAGCAGATATTGGGGTGTTGTAGAGGACTAATGGTGCATGGCAGATATTGGGGCACTGTAGAGGACTAATTGTGCACAGCAGATATTGGGTTATTGTAGAGGACTAATGGGACATGGCATATATTGGGGTATTGTAGAGGACTAATGGTGAATGGCAGATATTGGGGTATTGTAGAGGACTAATGGTGGATGGCAGATATTGGGGTGTTGAGGACTAATGGTGAATGGCAGATATTGGGGTGTTGTAGAGGACTAATTGTGCACAGCAGATATTGGGGTATTGTAGGGGACTAATGGTGAATGGTAGATATTGTGGTGCTGTAGAGAACTAATGGGACATGGCAGATATTGGGGTATTGTAGAGGACTAATGGGACATGGCAGATATTGGGGTGCTGTAGAGGACTAATTGTGCACAGCAGATATTGGGGTATTGTAGAGGACTAATTGTGCACGGCAGATATTGGGGTGTTGTAGAGGGCTAATGGTGAATGGCAGATATTGGGGTGTTGTAGAGGACTAATTGTGCACAGCAGATATTGGGGTATTGTAGGGGACTAATGGTGAATGGCAGGTATTGTGGTGCTGTAGAGAACTAATGGGACATGGCAGATATTGGGGTGTTGTAGAGGACTAATGGGACATGGCAGATATTGGGGTGCTGTAGAGGACTAATTGTGCACAGCAGATATTGGGGTATTGTAGAGGACTAATTGTGCACGACAGATATTGGGGTGTTGTAGAGGGCTAATGGTGAATGGCAGATATTGGGGTGTTGTAGAGGACTAATTGTGCACAGCAGATATTGGGGTATTGTAGGGGACTAATGGTGAATGGTAGATAATGTGGTGTTGTAGAGGGCTAATGGTGAATGGTAGATATTGTGGTGCTGTAGAGGACTAATGGGACATGGCAGATATTGGGGTGCTGTAGAGGACTAATTGTGCACGGCAGATATTGGGGTGTTGTAGAGGGCTAATGGGACATGGCAGGTATTGCGGTGCTGTAGAGAACTAATGGTGCATGGCAGATATTGGGGTATTGTAGAGGACTAATGGTGAATGGCAGATATTGGGGTGTTGTAGAGGGCTAATGGGACATGGCAGATTTTGGGGTGCTGTAGAGAACTAATGGTGCATGGCAGATATTGGGGTATTGTAGAGGACTAATGGTGAATGGCAGATATTGGGGTGTTGTAGAGTGCTAATGGGACATGGCAGGTATTGTGGTGCTGTAGAGAACTAATGGTGCACGGCAGATATTGGGGTGCTGTAGAGGACTAATGGTGAATGGCAGATATTGTGGTGCTGTAGAGGACTAATGGGACATGGCAGATATCGGGGTGCTGTAGAGAACTAATGGTGCATGGCAGATATTGGGGTATTGTAGAGGACTAATGGTGAATGGCAGATATTGTGGTGCTGTAGAGGACTAATGGGACATGACAGATATCGGGGTGCTGTAGAGAACTAATGGTACATGGCAGATATTGGGGTGTTGTAGAGGACTAATGGGACATGGCAGATATTGTGGTGCTGTAGAGGACTAATGGGACATGGCAGATATTGGGGTGCTGTAGAGGACTAATTGTGCACGGCAGATATTGGGGTGTTGTAGAGGGCTAATGGGACATGGCAGGTATTGTGGTGCTGTAGAGAACTAATGGTGCATAGCAGATATTGGGGTATTGTAGAGGACTAATGGTGAATGGCAGATATTGGGGTGTTGTAGAGGACTAATGGTGAATGGCAGATATTGTGGTGCTGTAGAGGACTAATGGGACATGGCAGATATCGGGGTGCTGTAGAGAACTAATGGTGCATGGCAGATATTGGGGTGTTGTAGAGGACTAATGGGACATGGCAGATATCGGGGTGCTGTAGAGAACTGATGGTGCATGGCAGATATTAGGGTGCTGCAGAGAACTAATGGAGCACATCAAGACTTGTGCATTAAAACTGAGTTAGATGAGATTCTAAAGAATGGAAACAGGATGAAGGACTAGAAACCTGCACAGAAGGCCACTTTGCATGGCCTTTATGGGGGATGACATAGTTTTTCTTGTACTTTGCCTATATTGGTACCCAATTTGTCATCAAGGGCTAGCTATTAAAATGGTGGCTATCTAAATGCCAAGTGGTGAAAAGCTGAAAAACAAAAGAGAAAATCACAGGACAAGACTGAATCTTGAAAATCGCTCTTCTCCTTAAAACTTTTTTCTAGGTGGGCAAACCATCCTGCACCCCACATGTGGGGGCAAGCCCCCCCCATATACCCTGAAGTTATATATACCACCTACAAGATTGCCATACCTCACATAAAAGGGAATATTCTGAGAAATGGCATCTCAGACTTTGTATATGTAAGTCTGTTCATTTGGCTATTCTGTCTCCACATTTTTTGGACTCATTCTAGTGGGTCTCAGCATTTCAAATGGTTACTGTTATTGACTTAAAGCTGGGTGACATTTTAACTTGTCAATTCATATTCACTGGTGAGCAACTAATTGAGTAGCATTTGCCTAGGTGTGACTGAGAGAATAGAAAATCACCAATGGGATGTGTGTGCGTGTGTGTGTGTGTGTGTGTGTGTGTGTGTGTGTGTGTGTGTGTGTGTGTGTGTGTGTGTGTGTGTGTGTGTGTGTGTGTGTGTGTGTGTGTGTGTGTGTTTGTGTTTGTCTGTGTGTGTGTGCTGGCAGTGATTCATTGTTTCTGGTCTTTTCTCATTTCTACATGGTTGTAAGTTATTTATTTGTTTTCATTTATTCTTATTTATTTATTTTCTTATTTGAATCTGTCTACCAGAGTAGATAAGTAATGTGGGTACAGAGGAAAGCCACCACTGCTTGGGAGCTGAAGGGTAATTTTTTCACTTCTACTACAGACTGCTGAACAGCAAAACCATGAGCAGAGGAAACACCAAATAATAACACTCAAAACATAGAATGTCAAAAATTTATCTTCAGACCATTTTTCGTAGGGAGGACAAAGCTGCCCTCTATCCTCCAGCTCGGTCTCCCCAACTTATATACACAAATTCAGTGACTACATCAACTCTAAGAAGTGAGCCTCCTTCCCCCTTCTAAAAAGAAGGGAATCCCTGCTGTTACAAAATTAGAAATTCTGCCAGCAATGATTTCCTGTATGTTCATAGGTAAGTACTAGGCTAGCTGGCCTTGCTGGCCATTTTAACCAGCCAACTTCCCTTTTTGTGCTCTAAATATCCCAGCCAGACCTCTCAACTGTCCAGACTTTTGCCTCATATTTTTGTCCTAGTCCTCAGAAAAAAATTGTGGTTTTCTGATTTAGTGGCACATTAGTGAGGATTGAACTTACTAAATAATGACAGGCATTTGGCTTTCAGACTTTGTATCCTTCAGAAAATGCATGGTAACACAAGAGCTTTTATTTTAGCAACTTTCTAAGTTTATAAGACCAATATTTAAAATGTCGCCCTATTTTTGGGGTTTTGTCCCTCCATTATTTTTGGCTTTGTCCAGAATTTTTGTGTTAGGAGGTTGAGAGCAATGATCCTGTCCCATTTGGTTATAGGTTGACCTTACTCATACTATGGTCGATAATTATATATTACTCCTAATGAGAATAACAGGAATAATAAAATAGATAATTAGTCCTGGGGTAAACTTTCTGTTTCCTATCCATAGATCTAAGTTGCACTTGAAAATGGATAGGGATAAACTTTGTTTTATGTGGACGTGGAGTCTGTTCCACAGCAGCTGTACCTTCTACAGACTATACCTTTCCTTCCAAACTATTCTGATGATGTTGCAGAAGAGGTTTGGATCCTTAAACTGAGTATTTCTGATGCCATTTGACTTGCTGATGTGCAATAAAGCCATCAGTCATGGGCCAGAGGATGCCTTGTAGGCCAGAAACAGGTCACTGGTTAGCAGTCAGTAGGATACCTAGTATAGTGATATGACTTTGAGTCGGTCCATGTAGGACATGTTGCTTAGGCCTTGTATCCTTTTAGTAAGGTATCTCTGTGACCATTCCAGTTGTTGCATGTCTCTGGACAGATACATTGCCAAAGGGGACATTATATTCCAAGACTGGCCTAATGAGGGCTGAGTAAAAAGAGGTTTTGACATCCCTAGAGCTAGACACAGTTCCTTTGTTTGTAAGTGGTGCAATATAGAAGGAATCTCTTACACAGTAGACACATGCTGGTAAAAAGTTATGACTGTCCACATAAGATCCCAAATCCCAAACAACTCGGTCAGCTCTTAGAGGTGTATTGTCAATGTGGTTGTTCCTGTGGTAGATATCTTCCCAAAGGATACAATAACCCATTTTTTGGCATTTAGTTTCATACCAAGATTTTGCCACTAATTATTTATTTACTTTACCTTCCTATTGGATGGCTAAGTTATTTGGGGATTCAGTGACTGCCCTAGCTTGCAGTCATAAGGAAACTTAGTCAGCCAGAGATCTTTGGAATTAGCTTTTAGCTCAGAAAGGTAGATTCCAAACAAGAGAAGTGCCAGTACAGAAAGAACCCTGGGTGACTCCACTGGTGAATGGTCTCTTTGTGGGAGTAACTTCCCCCATTTTGATTGTGTCCTATCTGCAGTGGGTGACAAGGGGGTTCATTTCCAGTTTATTTAGCTTTTCTGGTATGCCTTAGTAGGAAATTGAGTCAAAACCTTTGTTCAGGTTGAGGTATGTGGTGTGTACCATTTTGCCTTCATCCATTGGTTTGGTTACCTTTTCCAAAAGAAATCCACCGGGTTGAGTAAGCATGAACTGCCTCTGCCCTGATGAATCCAAACTGAGTTAGATCCAGTGATTCAAGATTCCCTGTGTCCTGACTGATTATCGATTCATAGATTAGTACTAGGCTAACTGCCTTCATGGACCATTTTGAGTCTAGCCAATTACCCCCTATGAGAGTCAAACCCTGCACCTTGTGCTGCTAAGGTAAACACCTTAACCATTACGCCACCCTCTATGCCAAGTCTTTCCATGGCTTTGCATATGAGGCCAGTCAGACGTACAGGTCTGTAATTGCCTAGCTCTGTGGAAGTTATTCCTTTTGCAGGGGAATGACTGTAGCTGTGCTGCATTTACTTGGTAGAAATCCTGTATGGAGGCTGAGAATGAACAGTGTTGTTGGGGGTGTGACTAAATTATTCTTCATGTTGTTAGGGGTGTGGCTAAATCGTGCTTCATGCTACTAAAGATGCATCCAGGGATATCATCAGGATCCATCAATGCAGTGTTTTTAGCTTTTGATAGCATTTTATGGACTTTGTTTTATGTCATAGCTGGAGGTGAGACAGGTTCAGGAACCTCTTGAGAGAGAGAGAGACAGGAGAAAGGGATAAAGTTATAGCTAAATTTGTCAGCCAGTAGGTTCACTACATCTTCAGCCTCGGTACAGGTAACATTGTTCATAGTCAGCTCAGCACATGGTTGTGTTGTGCTTTTTAGATTATGAACATAACTAAAATATGCCTTGTGATTGTCTTTGGCTTGGGTAGCTGTTATACCCTCAAACTTGGCTTTGGTAGATTTAATTAAGCTTCTGGGTTTATTTTAGTGACAAGGGTTTTCGCATTCTGGGAATTACTGTTCTTAGTTTTGGTCAAAATTATTTCCTTTTATTATAAAACTTGTTGATATTATGGCTCCAGCACATGGGGGTGTTTCTGGGGTTCGGTCTGCACTTTTCCCTATGACTACAGCTGCATCTGTGCAGTTGTTTACATGCTGGTGTAGTGTGGTGAAATACATTTATGTGTATTCAAGGGAGTTAACTGGGCTTGCTTGGAATTTGAAGCTTGTTAATACATCACGTAAGCATAGGTAAGTCATCTTAAAGAAATTTCTAAAGGCACTTTTGGTGGAAGGAATCTCTGGTTTTAGTTTTATTTTGAAGGAGACTACTTTGTGGTCAGACCTAACAAGTGATGAATATACACAAGGGTTGGTGCAAGATGCTCCTATATTAGTAAGAATAAGATCCAAGATGTTATTTCATCAGTGGGCACTCTAACTAAATTTTCTGGAGTGTCTGTATTGACAAAGTCCAGGAATCTCTGTGCTTGTGCACTATTGGTGGTGCAAGTTTCCCAATCTATAGTTAGTTTACACCATTTAGGAAAATGGCATTGGTTTAATAGAGTGATTCCAATTTCTGTAGATGGGCATTGTGGCTTTCTTTTGTCGTAGAGGGACTTCTATAGCTAGCTAATATATGGGAACTTTTTGGTGGTTATTCAGACATGAAGAAGTTCTAGTGCACCATGCTGCTTTACTAGCCTTGATTTGAGTCTCTTCTGAATACAGACTGATATACCACCACATTCTTCCCTTCCTGCCAGTAGCTCATGTAAACATGTAGAAGGCATTATAACCCTGCACATCCGGAGTGCTCGCCACTATTTTAAACAATGTCTCAGTCACTACATAGATGTCAATGTCTTCCAGGGAGGGGCGAACTTTAGTAGGGCCTTGTTCAGGCTCCTAATGTTGATCAGTAACACCTTTAAACATGTTCAGGCTCCTAATGTTGATCAGTAACACCTTTAAACATGTTCAGGCTCCTAACGTTGATCAGTAACCACCTTTAAACATGTTCAGGCTCCTAACATTGATCAGTAACCACCTTTAAACATGTTCAGGCTCCTAACATTTATCAGTAACTCCTTTAGACATGTTCAGGCTCCTAATGTTGATCAGTATCACCTTTAAACATGTTCAGACTCCTAACATTGATCAGTAACACCTTTAAACATGTTCAGGCTCCTAACATTGATCATTAAAACCTTTACACATGTTCAGGCTCATAACATTGATCAATAAAACCTTTAGACATGTTCAGGCTCATAACATTGATCAATAAAACCTTTAGACATGTTCAGCCTCCTAGCATTGATCAGTAACACCTTTAGACATGTTCGGTTCCTAACATTGATCAGTAACACCTTTAAACATGTACGGACACCTAACATTAATCAGTAACATCTGCAAACATATTCAGGCTCCTAACATTGATCAGTAGCACCTTTAAACATGTTCAGGCTCCTAACGTCGATCAGCAATGCCTTTAAACATGTTCAGGCTCCTAACGTTGATCAGTAACCACCTTTAAACATGTTTAGGCTTCCTAACGTTGGCCAGTAAAACAATTAAACATGTTCAGGCACCTAATATTCATCAGTAACACTTTTAAACATGTCCAGGCTCCTAACGTCAATCAGTGACACCATTAAACATGTTCAGGCTCCAAACATTGATCAGTAACACTTTTAGACATGTTCGGGCTCTTAAAATTGATCAGTAACACCTTTAGACATGTTCAGACTCCTAACATTGATCAGTAACACCTTTAGACATGTTCAGGCTCCTAATGTCGATAAGTAAAGCCTTTAAACATGTTCAGGCTCCTAACATTGATCATTACTAGCTTTGGACTTGTTCAGGCTCCTAATGTCGATAAGTAAAGCCTTTAAACATGTTCAGGCTCCTAACATTGATCATTACCAGCTTTAGACATGTTCAGACTCTTAATATTGATCAGTAACACTTTGACATGTTCAGGCTCCTAAAGCTGATCATTAACACCATTAGACATGTTCAGACTCCTAACGTTGATCAGTAACACCTCTAAACATGTTCGGGCTCCTAACATTAATCAGTAACAACTTTAAACATGTCCAGGCTCCTAACATTAATCAGTAACACCTGTAAACATGTCCAGGCTCCTAACGTTGATCAGTAACACCTTTAGACATGTACGGACACCTAACATGGATAAGTAACACCTTTAGACATGTTCAGACTCCTACCTTTGATCAGTAAAACCTTTAAACACATTTGGGCTCCTAACGTTAATCATTATCACCTTTAAACATGTTCAGGCTCCTAACGTTCATCAGTAACCACTTTTAAACACTTTTAGGCTCCTACCATTAATCCATAATGCCTTTAAACATGTTCAGGCTCCTACCGTTCATCAGTAACCACCTTTAAACACTTTTAGGCTCCTAACATTAATCCATAATGCCTTTAAACATGTTCAGGCTCCTAATGTTCATCAGTAACCACCTTTAAACATTTTTAGGCATCCTAACATTGGTCAGTAAAACCATTAAACATGTTCAGGCTCCTAACGTCGATCAGTAACACTTTTAAACATGTCCAGGCTCATAACGTCGATCAGTAACACCTTTAAACATGTTCAGGCTCCTAACATCGATCAGTAACACTTTTAAACATGTCCAGGCTCCTAACGTCGATCAGTAACACCTTTAAACATGTTCAGGCTCCTAACATCGATCAGTAACACATTTAGACATGCTCAGGCTCCTAACATTAATCACTGCCACCTTTAAACACAACCAGGCTCCTAACGTTGATCACTAACACCCTTAAACATGTTCAGGCTCCTAACGTTGATCATCAAAACCTTTAAACATGTTCAGACTCCTAACGTTGATAAGCAACACCTTTAGACATGTTCAGGCTCCTAACATTGATTAGTAACACCTTAAGACATGTTCAGACTCCTAACATTGATCAGTAACAGCTTTAGACATGTTCAGACTACTAACATTGATCAGTAACACCTTTACACATGTCCAGGCTCCTAACATTGATCAATAACACCTTTAGACATGTTCGGACTCCCAACTTTGATCAGTAACACCTTTAAAAATGTTTGGGCTCCTAACATTAATCAGTAACACCTTTAAACATGTTCAGGCTCCTAACATTGATCAGTAACACCTTTAAACATGTTCGGACTCCTGATGTTGATCAGTAAACCTTTAGACTAGTTCAGGCTCCTAACATAAATCAGTAACACCTTTAAACATGTCCAGGCACCTAACCTTGATCAGTAACACCATTAAACATGTTCGGGCAACTAACTTTGATCAGTAACACCTTTAGAAATGTCCAGGCTATTAATGTTGATCAGTAACACCTTTAGACATGCTCAGGCTTCTAACATTGATCAGTAAGACATTTAAACATGTTCAGGCTCCTAACATTGATCAGTAATACCTTGAGACATGTTCAGGCAACTAAAATTTATCAGTAGTACTTTTAAACATGTTCAGACTCCTAACGTTGATCAGTAACATCTTTAAACATATCCAGGCTACTAACGTTGATCGGTAACACCTTTAGAAATGTTCAGGATCCTAACGTCAAACAGTAGCACCTTTAAACATGTTCAGGCTCCTAAAGTTGATGAGTAACACCTTTAAACATGTTCACCTCCAAACGTCGATCAGTAACACCTTTAAACATGTTCAGGCTCCTAACGTTCATCAGTAACCACCTTTAAACACTTTTAGGCTCCTAACATTAATCCATAATGCCTTTAAACATGATCAGGCTCCTAACGTTCATCAGTAACCACCTTTGAACATTTTTAGGCTTCCTAACATTGGTCAGTAAAACCATTAAACTTGTTCAGGCTCCTAGCATTGATCAGTAACTTTTTTAAACATGTTCAGGCTCCCAACATTGATCTGTAACACATTTAAACATGTTTGGGCTCCTAACATTGATCAGTAACACCTTTAAACATGTCCAGGCTCCTAACATTGATCAGTAACACATTTAAACATGTTCAGGTTCCAAACTTTGATCAGGAACTCTTTTAAATATGCTTTGGCTCCTAACGTTGAACAGTAACATGTTTAAACATGTTGGGGCTCCTAACGTTGATCATTAACACCTTTAAACATGCTCAGGCTCCTAACATTGATCAGTAACACCTGTAGACATGTTCAGGCTCATAACGTTGATCAGTAAAACCTTTAGACTAGTTCATGCTCCTAACATCGATCAGTAACACCTTTAAACATGTAAGATCTCCTAATGTTGATCAGTGACACCTTTAAACATGATTGAGCTCCTAATGTTGATCAGTAACACCTTTAGACATGTTCAGAATCCTAACATTGATGAGTAACGCCTGTAAACATGTCCATGCTCCAAACGTTGATAAGTAACACCTTTACACATGTCCAGGCTTCTAACATTGATCAATAATACCTTGAGACATGTTTAGGCTCCTAACGTTGATCAGTAAATCCTTTAAACATGTTCAGGCTCCTAACATTGATCAATAACACCTTGAAACATGTTTAGGCTCCTAACGTTGATCAGTAACACCTTTAAACATGTTCAGGCTCCTAACACTTATCAGTAACATCTTTGAACATGTTTAGGCTCCTAACGTTGATCAGTAACACCTTTAAACATGTTCAGGCTCCTAACATTGATCAATAACACCTTGACACATGTTTAGGCTCCTAACATTTATCATTAACACCTTTAAACATGTTCAGGCTCCTAACATTGATCAGTAACACCTTTAAACATGTTCAGGCTCCTAACATTGATCATTAACACCTTTAAACATGTTCAGGCTGCTAACATTGATCAGGAACACCTTTAGACATGTTCAGGCTCCAAACGTTTATTACTAACACCTTTAAACATGTTCAGGCTCCTAACATTGATAAGTAACACCTGTAGACATGTTCAGGCTCCTAGTGTTGATCAGTAACTCTTTCAAACATGTTCGGGCACGTAACATTGATCAGTAAAACCTTTAAACATGTTCAGGCTCCTAATGTTGATCAGTAACACCTTTTAACATATTGAGGCTGCTAACATTGATCGGAAACACATTTAAAAATGTTCAGGCTCCTAAAGTTGATCGGTAATACCTTTAAACATGTACAGGCTCATAAAGTTGATCAGTAACACCATTAAACATATTCATGCTCCTAACGTTGATCAGTAACACCTTTAAACATGTTCGGGCTCCTAACATTGATCAGTAACACCTTTCAACATGTTCAGGCTCCTAACGTTGATCAGTAACACCTTTAGACTGTTCAGGTTCCTACATTGATCAGTAACACTTTTAAACATGTTCAGGCTCCTAACATTTGATCAGTAACACATTTAAACATGTTGGGGCTCCTAACTTTGATCAGTGACACCTTTAAACATGTTCAGGCTCCTAACATTGATCAGTAACCACCTTTAGACATATTCAGGCTCCTAACATTCATCAGTAACACTTTTACACATGTTCAGGCTCATAAATCTAATCAGTAACACTTTTAAACTTGTTCAGGCTCCTAATGTTGATTGGTCACACCTTTAAACATGTTCAGGCTCCTAACATTTATCAGTAACACCTTTAAACATGTCCAGGCTCCTAACATTGATCAGGAACACATTTAAACATGTTCAAGTTCCTAACATTGATCAGAAGCACCTTTAAACATGTTCAGACTCTTAACATTGATCAGTAACACATTTGAACATGTTCGGACTCCTAACATTGATCATTAACACGTTTAGACATTCTCAGGCTTTTAATGTTGATCAGTAACACATTTGAACATGTTTAGGCTCCTAACATTGATCAGTAACACCATGAGGCATGTTCAGGCAACTAACATTGATCAGTAATACTATTAAACATGTTAGGACTCCTAACGTTGATCAGTAACACATTTAAACATATTCAGGCTACTGACATTTATCAGTAACACCTTTAGAAATGTTCAGGCTCCTAACATTAACCAGTAGCACCTTTACACATGTTCAGGCTCCTAAAGTTGATGAGTAACACCTTAAAACATGTTCAAGCTCCAAACATTCAGTAGTAACCACCTTTAAACATTTTTAGGCTCCTAACATTAATCTGTAATGCCTGTAAACAAGATCAGGCTCCAAACGTTCATCAGTAACCACCTTTAAACGTTTCTAGGCTAACTAACGTTGTTCAGTAAAACCATTAAATGTGTTCAGGCTCCTAACATTGATCAGTAACACCTTTAAACATGTTCAGGCTCCTAACGTTGATCAGTAACACATTTAAACATGTTGGGGCTACTAACTTTGATCAGTGACACTTTTAAACATGTTCAGGCTCCTAACATTGATCAGTAACCACCTTTAGACATGTTCAGGCTCCTAACATTCATCAGTAACACCTTTACACATGTTCAGGCTCATAAATCTAATCAGTAACACTTTTAAACTTGTTCAGGCTCCTAATGTTGATTGGTAACACCTTTAAACATGTTCAGGCTCCTAATATTGATCAGGAGCACATTTAAACATGTTCAAGTTCCTAAACATGTAAGAGCTCCTAATGTTGATCAGTAACACCTTTAAACATGATTGAGCTCCTAACGTCGATCAGTAACACCTTTAGACATGTTTAGAATCCTAACTTTGATGAATAACGCCTGTAAACATGTCCAAGCTCCAAACGTTGATCAGTAACACCTTTACACATGTTCAGGCTTCTAACATTGATCAGTAATACCTTGAGACATGTTTAGGCTCCTAACGTTGATCAGTAAATCCTTTAAACATGTTCAGGCTTCTAACATTGATCAATAACACCTTGAAACATGTTTAGGCTCCTAACGTTGAGCAGTAGCACCTTTAAACATGTTCAGGCTCCTAACACTTATCAGTAACATCTTTGAACATGTTCAGGCTCCTATCGTTGATCAGTAACACCTTTAAACATGTTCAGGCTCCTAACATTGATCAGTAACACCTTTAAACATGTTTAGGCTCCTAACATTGATCAGTAACACCTTTAAAAATGTTCAGGCTCCTAACATTAATCAGTAACACCTTTAAACATGTTCAGGCTGCTAACATTGATCAGGAACACCTTTAAACATGTTCAGGCTCCAAACGTTTATTACTAACATCTTTAAACATGTTCAGGCTCCTAACGTTGATAAGTAACACCGGTAGACATGTTCAGGCTCCTAGCATTGATCAGTAACTCTTTCAAACATGTTCAGGCACATAACGTTGATCAGTAAAACCTTTAAACATGTTCAGGCTCCTAATGTTGATCAGTAACACCTTTTAACATATTCAGGCTGCTAACATTGATCGGAAACAACTTTAAAAATGTTCAGGCTCCTAAAGTTGATCGGTAATACCTTTAAACATGTACAGGCTCATAAAGTTGATCAGTAACACCATTAAACATATTCATGTTCCTAACATTGATCAGTAACACCTTTAAACATGTTCGGGCTCCTAACATTGATCAGTAACACTTTTCAACATGTTCAGGCTACTAACGTTGATCAGTAAGACCTTTAGACTGTTCAGGTTCCTAACATTGATCAGTAACACCTTTAAACATTTTCAGGCTCCTAACATTGATCAGTAGACACCTTTAGACATGTTCAGGCTCCTAACATTCATCAGTAACACCTTTACACATGTTCAGGCTCATAAATCTAATCAGTAACACTTTTAAACTTGTTCAGGCTCCTAATGTTGATTGGTAACACCTTTAAACATGTTCAGGCTTCTAACATTGATCAGGAACACATTTAAACATGTTCAAGTTCCTAAAATTGATCAGAAGCACCTTTAAACATGTTCAGGCTACTAACGTTGATCAGTAACACCTTTAGAAATGTTCAGGCTCCTAACATTAACCAGTAGCACCTTTACACATGTTCAGGCTCCTAAAGTTGATGAGTAACACCTTTAAACATGTTCAAGCTCCAAACATTCATTAGTAACCACCTTTAAACATTTTTAGGCTCCTAACATTAATCTGTAATGCCTTTAAACAAGATCAGGCTCCTAATGTTCATCAGTAACCACCTTTAAACATTTCTAGGCTTCCTAACGTTGTTTAGTAAAACCATTAAATGTGTTCAGGCTCCTAACATTGATCAGTAACACCTTTAAACATGTTCAGGCTCCTAACGTCGATCAGTAAAGCCTTTAAACATGTTCAGGCTCCTAACATTGATCAGTAACACCTTTAAACATGTTCTGACTCCTAGAGAATAAAATTTGCTCGAAACCACCACGAGGAGGAAATATTAAATCCTTTTATTAATAAGAACAAGCGCTTTCACGCAATAAAATGCGCTTCATCAGGTTACAATTTTACTAAGAATTCAGCCATTTATATAGCAAAAGACACTATCAATTATTCAATCAATTTGTAATTAAACCAGAAGCAATTAAGACAATTGATCAAAATAACAGTGAAATGCTGGTGCTCACTAGGACAGAAGCCTATATATATCATGTAATAACATATTTTAAAATCTACAGCCTTCATGGTACGTATATTATATCGCATATATAAATTAAATTGAGATATATGTTATATCTGTGATTTGTACAATCAGACTCCTACGTTAATTCTCAAGGAAGTTCTGCCCATATATGGGAAGAAGCCCTTATTAGTAGCTAGTCATCACACATCACAATTGGTAACTAGTAACAGCACGGAAAAATGCATATTCCTGTTGTTTGTTATATCAGTCAATTCGACTAGAAAGCCGTATGACACAATAACTTCAAAAGCGCAAATATATAATAAAATTCAGAGGAATGAACTTCCACTACATTAAAACAAAAACAAAACCATGTTACAATGATTAATTGATTAAAATTCTACTACTAAAAGCCGAAGCTAAAAACTGAGGAAAAGAGCATTAAGATGCAAAAGTTATCTATCATTAATACATCATTTTGTAAACATATAAACAGCCCTATTTTAACTATTTTTAACTATTTTTATATGTATATGTAATTAATTTTTAAAAATAAGATATATTTTTTAACAACATTATTTGATGAACTATAAATATAAAACATGTATAAACTAGAAATTCAATGCAAACACCTAAAGTAGCATCTATAACTTTGCAGAATTAATAAAATAATTAATGTGATGATATAGATAAATAACATGAATATTATAATCCAAGGATATATATTATATCCATAACTAGTATATTCAAACTGCGACCACTGAATTTAAAAACACTTAGATCCATATGGAAGAAATCTTATTTTGCTATCCAGCCACCATATAATGTATTTCAGATACAAAACACAAGCACATACTTCCTGATTTAGTTTCCATATGTCAATCTCAAAATTACAGAAACAAAATATAATATTATAACAAAATAAAATATAGAATATTATAAAAAGTGAGACAAAACATTAAGGAAAAAACAGCTCAAATTCATTTTATAAAAGCCGAAGCTAGAGTTCCAAAAATGAATGCTATTTATATATGAAAACACAGAAGTTATATATCACTGTGTCTAACTAGAATATCGTCCTCTAATCAGTCGCCATTTTTTATATCTCTGGCATAAATTGATTTCCAGTATTGTATACTTGAGACGATCTAGTGGAAACATCTAATGATGGATGTTCATATAGATATCAATTATTAAGACTACATGATGCCATGGGACATGTTCATCGGAAATCTAACAGAATCAAGATGAAGTGTATAACTAAACGAAGATAAAAACAAGAATAAGTAAGAAAAATATGGCCAGTTAGAGCCTAAACATAAACTGGCATAGAGCAAGAAAAGGTACCTGCTCACAAGGTGTTACAATGTGATAGTAAACTAATGAGTGATGGCTCAGGTAGGGCCCAAAAGAACAGGCCGAATGTTGATCATGGTGTTCAAACCGGGAGGTATATGTGCTTTTAATCTCAGAATCCATCTGAGTTCAAATGTTTCCAAAGTGTTCATCTGGTTACCTTCTCTTCTATTAGGATTTACTACTTGCAAAACCTGAAACACAAAATTGTGTTGAGAATGAGTGTTACAATGTACGGCCAATACATTGGTGGGACAATTTTTTCGTATATCATACACATGATTATATATTCGGTCTCTAAGTCTTCGTGATGTCATACCCACGTAGTAGCCGTTACATAGGTTGCAAGTAGCTAGGTAGACCACATTTCGGGTATTACAATCTACATAAAAGGTGGGTTTAAAATTAAATTCAACTCCTAAGATGTTAAAATTCCCTGATCTATTTATATACCTACAAAGTGAACATTTACCACAGGCAAAGGTGCCTGTCTTTATCTGGGCCCTAACATCAACAGGTGCTGCAACTAATTTCTCTTTACATAGCAGCCTTTTCAGGTTCATGCAGTTGTTATATCTGAACACAGGTTTCTCTCCAAGTAATTCCAAAAGTGTTGGGTCTGTTAATAAAATTTTCCAGTTCCCTTTCACGATTTTAATTAAATGTTGCACATCACTAGTATATTTAATATCATATTCAATATTGTGAGTCATCATCTTTTTCTTTTTGTTATATGGTTTAATTAATTTCCTTCGGGTTGTTGGGCTCTCAAGTAAGGATTCAGTTATATCATTTATTAATTTTATAGGATATCCTCTATCTAGAAACCACTTTTTCTGGGAATCAATTAATTGTAGTGCATCTGATTCGTCACTACATATTCTTAATATCCTATTCATCTGATTCTTAACAATATTTTGAAAAATGTGGCGTGGATGTAAGCTATCATAATGAAGAATCCCGTTCCTCCAACAGGATTTTCTATAAAGTGTAGTGGTCAAATCATTATTAGTTCTTTTCATAATGGTAATATCTAGAAAATTGATGCATAGATTGGAATATTCAAACGTGAATCTAAAGAAAGATGTGGTAGTATTCATAAAGGCAATAAAGTCATTCAAGGTATCAACGTCACCATTCCATAATAGAAGGACGTCATCTACAAATCGCCTGTATAGAACCACATTGCTGAACCTGGGGTCATTAAAAATATTTTCTTTTTCCCATCTATATACAACAAGGTTGGCATATGCATTAGCACAGGGGGTGCCCATGGCCACCCCCCATGTTTGTGCATATACCGTGTGATTGTATAAAAAGATGTTGTTGTTTAAAACCAAGTCTAGCAAACAGCAAATATTCATGATCTCATTATTATCCATATTTATTTCTGTCAAATGTGTTCTAACTGCATCTAGGCCATAGTCGTTTGGAATGCTTGTGAAGAGACTCTCTATGTCTAATGTAACAAATAAAGTATCTTCTGTAATTTTGTTTTTCACTACATCTAGTTTTAGTTCATCCAGTAGTTTATAAGAGTCCTGTAATATGGTAGGTACTTCCTTCACCAGTGCTCCTAATTTGGTTTGTATATATAAAGCGGCATTTTGTGTGACCCAATGGTCACCTGATACAATAGGACGTAATGGGGGTGGATATTTGTCCTTGTGTAACTTGGGCAGACCTTTAATGATAGGTATCAGGGGTAAATCTATCAAAAGAAAATCATAGAGGGATTTTTCTATAGATCTTGTCATTAACAGGTCGTAAAGAGTATCATGTACATACTGTATTATTGATGTGACATCTGATTTCTCTATCATCTTATAAGCATTGTCATCTTTTAACATATTAGACATTAATTCTTGATAAAAAATTGCATCCATAGCTACTATCCCCCCTCCCTTGTCTGCCGGTCTAAACACCAGGTTTGTATCATTGCAAAGGCCTTGTAGTTCACATTTTTCCATTGCACTTAAATTAACAAACACATTTTTACTATCATGACAATCATAATAGCAATAAAAATCACGTTCACATGTTTTCATGAAGCATTCAATAGATGGTATTAATGGAGGCACAAAAGTACTCTTCTTTCTACAGGTAAAACTATCTGAGCCAGCATTAACGTTAGATATAACATCTTTAAATAAGGCCTTAAGAGATAATTTCCTACAAAGCATGCGTATACCTATTAAGGTATCAGATATAGCGCTGTGTTTTGAGGGAATAAACGACAAACCCTTATTTAGTATATGCTGTTCATTTAGAGTAAATGTCCTTGTTGTTAAGTTAAAGAACAAACAATTCACGCTTTCATTTTTCTTCTTTGATCCGGCGTTTCGCCCGATAGCTTCCTTTTTCCTCTCCCCCGGCTGGTGGAACGGGTGCGTGTAGCACCTTTGTAAGGGAGAGGAAAATTTAAAGGTATAGGTGCCATAAATCTGTGGTTCAAGCTACTAGTTTTTGATTTGGCACCCAAGGCATTTTGGTTCGCTAAGCCCTGCTGATTGCAAGGCAAAGATGCAGTAGGTGTGTCAGGCACATTAGATTCTCTATTTACGATGTTTTCAGACACTGACCTATTGTCTATTGAATCATTCATCACAGTCATTATATCCTTGTTAATAGGATATTGAACTACTGGTGCTTGTATAGATTGAGAATTATCTTTCGGACTAGTTCTCGGCCAAACAAAAATACGGCCGAGATGAAAATCTTCACAGTCACGCTTCAACTTTCTAGTTTTTATCTGTTCCAGTTTATCACTATATAGGGCTAACTGTCTATTCATAGCTTGTATCTTAGAATTACAAAACTCAGTTTTATAATTAGTAGTAAGTAGTTTATATTGTTCTTCTACCTTTACTAGGAGTTCGGCCTCGATCGGTGTAAAATAGTCCAGCAGCAGCTGGATGTACCTGTTTCCGAAATCAATATTCAATTGTTGCCATTGACGAAGCAGATCTGGATGGCTATCCCCGTAGGTCGGCATGCAGAGAACCCGCATGCCACGGGGGATAACCTTGAAGTGTAAGCAGGCTTGGAGATGTCTTCTCTGCCATACGAGCCTATGCAGGCGATAAAGGTCATTTTCCAAACTTCTCAGATTTCCAAAAAATTCGTACAAATTCTCACTGGTGCTAGACGGACTTGTATGAGCATCTCCATGAATATCCATTCGCAACAGTGGATTCTCTTTTTGGTAAAACAAACAGTTCCAGTTTTCACTTGCCACCGTACTTACTGGGTTATAATCTAGTTCAATGTTCGGCATTTCCATCGCGTGTAGATCGGCTAAGCACAATAGAAGAAATACCAACAGCAAAAAACAAAAACCGATCATCCAAAGGTTCCCAGCATCAAAAGGTAGAAGAACTGAGAATAAAATTTACTCGAAACCACCACGAGGAAGAAGTATTAAATCCTTTTATTAATAAGAACAAGCGCTTTCACGCAATAAAATGCGCTTCATCAGGTTACAGTTTTACTAAGATTTCAGCCATTTATATAGTAAAAGACATTATCAATTATTCAATCAATTTGTAATTAAACCAGAAGCAATTAAGACAATTGATCAAAATAACAGTGAAATGCTAGTGCTCACTAAAACGGAAGCCTATATATATCATGTAATAACATATTTTAAAATCTACAGCCTTCATGGTACGTATATTATATCGCATATATAAATTAAATTGAGATATATGTTATATCTGTGATTTGTACAATCAGACTCCTACGTTAATTCTCAAGGAAGTTCTGCCCATATATGGGAAGAAGCCCTTATTAGTAGCTAGTCATCACACATCACAATTGGTAACTAGTAACAGCACGGAAAAATGCATATTCCTGTTGTTTGTTATATCAGTCAATTCGACTAGAAAGCCGTATGACACAATAACTTCAAAAGCGCAAATATATAATAAAATTCAGAGGAATGAACTTCCACTACATTAAAACAAAAACAAAACCATGTTACAATGATTAATTGATTAAAATTCTACTACTAAAAGCCGAAGCTAAAACTGAGGAAAAGAGCATTAAGATGCAAAAGTTAACTATCATTAATACATCATTTTGTAAACATATAGACAGCCCTATTTTAACTATATTTAACTATTTATATATATATAAGTAATTAATTTTTAAAAAAATATATATATTATTTTAAACAACATTATTTGATGAATTATAAATATAAAACATGTATAAACTGAAATTCAATGCATACACCTAAAGTGGCATCTATAACTTTGCAGAATAAATAAAATAAATAATGTGATTATATAGATGAATAACATGAATATTATAATCCCAGGATATATATTATATCCATAACTAGTGTATTCAAACTGCGACCACTAAATTTAAAAACACTTAGATCCATATGGAGGAAATCTTATTTTACTATCCAGCCACTATATAATGTGTTTCAGATACAAAACACAAGCACATACTTTCTGATTTAGTTTCCATATGTCAATCTCAAAGTTACAAAAACAAAAAATAAAAAATAATATTATAACAAAATAAAATATAGGATATTATAAAAAGTGAGACAAAACATTAAGGAAAAAACAGCTCAAATTCATTTTATAAAAGCCGAAGCTAGAGTTCCAAAAATGAATGCTATTTATATATGAAAACACAGAAGTTATATATCACTGTGTCTAACTAGAATATCGTCCTCTAATCAGTCGCCATTTTTTATATCTCTGGCATAAATTGATTTCCAGTATTGTATACTTGAGACGATCTAGTGGAAACATCTAATGATGGATGTTCATATAGATATCAATTATTAAGACTACATAATGCCATGGGACATGTTCATCAGAAATCTGACAGAATAAAGATAAAATGTATAACTAAGTGAAGATAAAAACAAGAGTGAGTAAGAAAAATATGACCAGTTAGAGCCTGAACATAAACTGGCATAATGCAAGAAAAGGTACCTGCTCACAAGGTGTTATAATGTGATGGTAGACTAACGAGTGATGGCTCATGTAGGGCCCAACAGAACAGGCCGAATGTTAATCATGGTGTTCAAACCGGGAGGTATATGTGCTTTTAATCTCAGAATCCATCTGAGTTCAAATGTTTCCAAAGTGTTCATCTGGTTACCTTCTCTTCTATTAGGATTTACTACTTGCAAAACCTGAAACACAAAATTATGTTGTGAATAAGTGTTACAATGTACGGCCAATGCATTGGTGGGACAATTTTTTCGTATATCATACACATGATTATATATTCGATCTCTAAGTCTTCGTGATGTCATACCCACGTAGTAGCCGTTACATTGGTTGCATGTAGCTAGGTAGACCACATTTCGGGTATTACAATCTGCATAAAAGGTGGGTTTAAAATTAAATTCAACTCCTAGGATGTTAAAATTCCCTGATCTATTTATATACCTACAAAGTGAACATTTACCACAGGCAAAGGTGCCTGTCTTTATCTGGGCCCTAACATCAACAGGTGCTGCAATTAATTTCTCTTTACATAGTAGCCTTTTCAGGTTCATGCAGTTGTTATATCTGAACACAGGTTTCTCTCCAAGTAATTCCAAAAGTGTTGGGTCTGTTAATAAAATTTTCCAGTTCCCTTTCACGATTTCAATTAAATGTTGCACATCACTCGTATATTTAATATCATATTCAATATTGTGAGTCATCATCTTTGTCTTTTTGTTATATGGTTTAATTAATTTCTTTCGGGTTGTTGGACTCTCAAGTAAGGATTCAGTTATATCATTTATTAATTTTATAGGATATCCCCTATCTAGAAACCACTTTTTCTGGGAATCAATTAATTGTAGTGCATCTGATTCGTCACTACATATTCTTAAAATCCTATTCATCTGATTCTTAACAATATTTTGAAAAATGTGGCGTGGATGTAAGCTATCATAATGAAGAATCCCGTTCCTCCAACAGGATTTTCTATAAAGGGTAGTGGTCAAATCATTATTAGTTCTTTTCATAATGGTAATATCTAGAAAATTGATGCGTAAGTTGGAACATTCAAACGTGAATCTAAAGAAAGATGTGGTAGTATTCATAAAGGCAATAAAGTCATTCAAGGTGTCAACGTCACCATTCCATAATAGAAGGACGTCATCAACAAATCGCCTGTATAGAATCACATTGCTGAATCTGGGGTCATTAAAAATATTTTCTTTTTCCCATCTATATACAACAAGGTTGGCATATGCATTAGCACAGGGGGTGCCCATGGCCACCCCCCATGTTTGTGCATATACCGTGTGATTGTATAAAAAGATGTTGTTGTTTAAAACCAAATCTAGCAAACAGCAAATATTCATGATCTCATTATTATCCATATTTATTTCTGTCAAGTGTGTTCTAACTACATCTAGGCCATAGTCGTTTGGAATGCTTGTGAAGAGACTCTCTATGTCTAATGTAACAAATAAAGTATCTTCTGTAATTTTATTTTTCAGTACATCTAGTTTTAGTTCATCCAGTAGTTTATAAGAATCCTGTAATATGGTAGGTACTTCCTTCACCAATGCTCCTATTTTGGTTTGTATATATAAAGAGGCATTTTGTGTGACCCAATGGTCACCTGATACAATAGGACGTAATGGGGGTGGATATTTGTCCTTGTGTAACTTGGGCAGACCTTTAATGATAGGTATCAGGGGTAAATCTATCAGAAGAAAATCATAGAGGGATTTTTCTATAGATCTTGTCATTAACAGGTCGTAAAGAGTATCATGTACATACTGTATTATTGATGTGACATCTGATTTCTCTATCATCTTATAAGCATTGTCATCTTTTAACATATTAGACATTAATTCTTGATAAAAAATTGCATCCATAGCTACTATCCCCCCTCCCTTGTCTGCCGGTCTAAACACCAGGTTTGTATCGTTGCAAAGGCCTTGTAGTTCACATTTTTCCATTGCACTTAATTAACAAACACATTTTTACTATCATGACAATCATAGTAGCAATAAAAATCACGTTCACATGTTTTCATGAAGCATTCAATGGATGGTATTAATGGAGGCACAAAAGTACTCTTCTTTCTACAGGTAAAACTGTCTGAGCCAGCATTAACGTTAGATGTAACATCTTTAAATAAGGCCTTAAGAGATAATTTCCTACAAAACATGCGTAAACCTATTAAGGTGTCAGATATAACGCTATGTTTTGAGGGAATGAACGACAAACCCTTATTTAGTATATGCTTTTCATTTAGAGTAAATGTCCTTGTTGTTAAGTTAAAGAACAAACAATTCACGCTTTCATTTTTCTTCTTTGATCCGGCGTTTCGCCCGATAGCTTCCTTTTTCCTCTCCCCCGGCTGGTGGAACGGGTGCGGGTAGCACCTTTGTAAGGGAGAGGAAAATTTAAAGGTATAGGTGCCATGAATCTATGGTTCAAACTACTAGTTTTTGATTTGGCACCCAAGGCATTTTGGTTCGCTAAGCCCTGCTGATTGCAAGGCAAAGATGCAGTAGGTGTGTCAGGCACATTAGATTCTCTATTTACGATGTTTTCAGACACTGACCTATTGTCTAGTGAATCATTCATCACAGTCATTATGTCCTTGTTAATAGGATATTGAACTACTGGTGCTTGTATGGATTGAGAATTGTCTTTCGGACTAGTTCTCGGCCAAACAAAAATACGGCCGAGATGAAAATCTTCACAGTCACGCTTCAACTTTCTAGTTTTTATCTGTTCCAGTTTATCACTATATAGGGCTAACTGTCTATTCATAACTTGTATCTTAGAATTACAAAACTCAGTTTTATAATTAGTAGTAAGTAGTTTGTATTGTTCTTCTACCTTTACTAGGAGTTCGGCCTCGATCGGTGTAAAATAGTCCAGCAGCAGCTGGATGTATCTGTTTCCGAAATCAATATTCAATTGTTGCCATTGACGAAGCAGATCTGGATGGCTATCCCCGTAGGTCGGCATGCAGATAACCCGCATGCCACAGGGGATAACCTTGAAGTGTAGGCAGGCTTGGAGATGTCTTCTCTGCCATACGAGCCTATGCAGGCGATAAAGGTCGTTTTCCAAGCTTCTCAGATTTCCAAAAAATTCGTACAAATTCTCACTGGTGCTAGACGGACTTGTATGAGCATCTCCATGAATGTCCATTCGCAACAGTGGGTTCTCTTTTTGGTAAAACAAACAGTTCCAATTTTCACTTGCCACCGTACTTACTGGGTTATAATCTAGTTCAATGTTCGGCATTTCCATCGCGTGTAGATCGGCTAAGCACAATAGAAGAAATACCAACAGCAAAAAACAAAAACCGATCATCCAAAGGTTCCCAGCATCAAAAGGTAGAAGAACTGAGAATAAAATTTGCTCGAAACCACCACGAGGAGGAAATATTAAATCCTTTTATTAATAAGAACAAGCGCTTTCACGCAATAAAATGCGCTTCATCAGGTTACAATTTTACTAAGAATTCAGCCATTTATATAGCAAAAGACACTATCAATTATTCAATCAATTTGTAATTAAACCAGAAGCAATTAAGACAATTGATCAAAATAACAGTGAAATGCTGGTGCTCACTAGGACAGAAGCCTATATATATCATGTAATAACATATTTTAAAATCTACAGCCTTCATAGTACGTATATTATATCGCATACATAAGTTAAATTGAGATATATGTTATATCTATGGTTTGTACAATCAGACTCCTACGTTAATTCCCAAGGAAGTTCTGCCCATATATGGGAAGAAGCCCTTATTAGTAGCTAGTCATCACACATCACATTTTGGTAACTAGTAACAGCACGAAAAGATGCATATTCCTGTTGTTTGTTATGTCCGTCAATTCGACTAGAAAGCCGTACGACACAATAACTTCAAAAGCGCAAATATATAATAAAATTCAGAGGAATGAACTTCCACTACATGTTCTGACTCCTAACATTGATAAGTAACACCTTTATACATGTTCAGACTCCTAACACTGATCAGTACCAGCTTTAGACATGTTCAGACTCCTAACGTTGATCAGTAACACCTTTAGACATGTCCAGGCTCCTAATGTTGATCAGTAAAATCTTTAGACATGTTCAGACTCCTAACATTGATCAGTAACACCTTTAGACATGTTCGGGCTCCTAACATTGATCAGTAACACCTTTAAACATGTTCAGGCTCCTAACATTTTTTCAGGAACACCTTTAGACATGTTCAGACTCCTAACGTTGATAACTAACACCTTTAGACATGCTCAGACACCTAACATTGATCAGTACCACCTTTAAATATGTTCGGACTTTTATCGTTGATCAGTAACAACTTTAGAAATGTTCAGGCTCCTAACATTCATCAGTAATACCTTTAAACATGTTTGGACTCCTCACGTTGATCAGTAACACTTTTAAAAATGTCCAGGCTCCTAATGTCGATCAGTAACACCTTTAAACATGTTCAGGCTTGTAACATCGATCAGTAACACTTTTAGACATGTTCAGGCACCTAACGTTGATTAGTAACACCTTTAGACATGTTCAAACTCCTAACATTGATCAGTAACAGCTTTAGACATGTTCAAACTACTAACGTTGATCAGTAACACCTTTAGACATGTCCAGGCTCCTAACGATGATCAATAACACCTTCAGACATGTTTGGACTCCTAACTTTGATCAGTAACACCTTTATAAATGTTTGGGCTCCTAACATTGATCAGTAACACCTTTAAACATGTTCAGGCTCCTGACGTTGATCAGTAAAACCTTTAGACTAGTTCAGGCTCCTAACATCGATCAGTAACACCTTTAAACATGTCCAGGCTCCTAACATTGATCATTAACACCATTAAACATGTTCAGGCAACTAACTTTGATCAGTATCACCTTTAGAAATTTCCAGGCTATTAATGTTGATCAGTAACACCTTTAGACATGCTCAGGCTCCTAACATTGATCATTAACACCTATAAACATATTCAGGCTCCTAACATTGATCAGTAACACCTTTAAACATGTTCAGGCTGCTAACATTGATCAGGAACACCTTTAAACATGTTCAGGCTCCAAACGTTTATTACTAACATCTTTAAACATGTTCAGGCTCCTAACGTTGATAAGTAACACCTGTAGACATGTTCAGGCTCCTAGCGTTGATCAGCAACTCTTTCAAACATGTTCGGGCATGTAACGTTGATCAGTAAAACCTTTAAACATGTTCAGGCTCCTAATGTTGATCAGTAACACCTTTTAACATATTCAGGCTGCTAACATTGATCGGAAACACCTTTAAAAATGTTCATGCTCTTAAAGTTGATCGGTAATACCTTTAAACATGTACAGGCTCATAAAGTTGATCAGTAACACCATTAAACATATTCATGCTCCTAACATTGATCAATAACACCTTAAAACATGTTCAGGCTCCTAACATTGATCAGTAACATCTTTCAACATGTTCAGGCTCTTAACGTTGATCAGTAACACCTTTAGACTGTTCAGATTCCTAACATTGATCAATAACAACTTTAAACATGTTCAGGCTCCTAACGTTTGATCAGTAACACATTTAAACATGTCGGGGCTCCTAAACTTGATCAGTGACACCTTTAAGCATGTTCAGGCTCCAAACATTCATCAGTAACACCTTTACACATGTTCAGGCTCATAAATCGAATCAGTAACACTTTTAAACTTCTTCAGGCTCCTAATGTTGATTGATAACACCTTTAAACATGTTCAGGCTCCTAACATTTATCAGTAACACCTTTAAACATGTCCAGGCTCCTAACATTGATCAGGAACACATTTAAACATGTTCAAGTTCCTAACATTGATCAGAAGCACCTTTAAACATGTTCAGACTCTTAACGTTGATCAGTAGCACATTTGAACATGTTCGGACTCCTAACATTGACCATTAACACGTTTAGACATTCTCAGGCTTCTAATGTTGATCAGTAACACATGTAAACATGTTTAGGCTCCTAACATTGATCAGTAACACCTTGAGGCATGTTCAGGCAACTAACATTGATCAGTAATACTATTAAACATGTTCGGACTCCTAACGTTGATCAATAACACCTTTAAACATATTCAGCCTACTAACATTGATCAGAAACACCTTTAGAAATGTTCAGGCTCCTAACATTAACCAGTAGCACCTTTACACATGTTCAGGCTCCTAAAGTTGATGAGTAACACCTTTAAACATGTTCAAGCTCCAAACATTCATTAGTAACCACCTTTAAACATTTTTAGGCTCCTAACATTAATCTGTAATGCCTTTAAACAAGATCAGGCTCCTAACGTTCATCAGTAACCACCTTTAAACATTTCTAGGCTTCCTAACATTGTTCAGTAAAACAATTAAATGTGTTCAGGCTCCTAACATTGATCAGTAACACCTTTAAACATGTTCCGGCTCCTAACATCGATCAGTAAAGTTTTAAACATGTTCAGGCTCCTAACATTGATCAGTAACACCTTTAAACATGTTCAGACTCCTAACATTGATAAGTAACACCTTTAGACATGTTCAGACTCCTAACATTGATCAGTACTAGCTTTAGACATGCTCAGATTCCTAACGTTGATCAGTAACACCTTTAGACATGTCCAGGCTCCTAATGTTGATCAGTAACACATTTAGACATGTTTGGGCTCCTAACATTGATCAGTAGCACCATTAAACATGTTCAGGCTCCTAACGTTGATCAGTAACAGCTTTAAACATGTTCAGGCTGCTAACGTTGATAAGTAACACATTTAGACATGTTCAGACTCCTAACATTGAACAGTAAAATCTTTACACATGTTCAGACTCCTAACATTGATCAGTAACACCTTTAGACATGTTCGGGCTCCTAACATTGATCAGTAACACCTTTAAACGTGTTCAGGCTCCTAACATTTTTTCAGGAACACCTTTAGACATGTTCAGACTCCTAATGTTGATAACTGACACATTTAGACATGTTCAGGCACCTAACATTGATCAGTACCACCTTTAAACATGTTCTGACTTTTATCGTTGATCAGTAACAACTTTAGAAATGTTCAGGGTCCTAACATTCATCAATAACACCTTTAAACACGTTTGGACTCCTAACATTAATCAGTATCACCTTTAGAGACGTTCAGGTTCCTAACATTGATCAGGACACCAATAAACATGTTCATGCTCTTAACGTTAATCATTAACACCTTTACACATGTTCAGGCTCTTAACGTTGACCAGGAACACCTTTAAACATGTTCAGGCTCCTGACATTGATCTGTAACACCTTTAAACACACTCAGACTCCTAACGTTGATCAGTAACACTTTTAAATATGTTCAGGCTCCTAACATTGATCAGTAACCCCTTTAAACATGTTCAGGACTCTAACTTTAATCAGTAATGCCTTTAAACATGATCAGGCTCCTAATGTTAATCAGTAACCACCTTAAAACATTTTTAGGCTTACTAACATTGGTCAGTAAAACTATTAAACATGTTCAGGCTCCTAACGTCGATCAGTAACACTTTTAAACATGTCCAGGCTCCTAACGTCGATCAGTAACACCTTTAAACATGTTCAGGCTTGTAACATCGATCAGTAACACCTTTAGACTTGTTCAGGCACCTATCGTTGATTAGTAACACCTTTAGACATGTTCAGACTCCTAACATTGATCAGTAACAGCTTTAGACATGTTCAGACTACTAATGTTGATCAGTAACACCTTTAGACATGTCCAGGCTCCTAACGTTGATCAATAACACCTTTAGACATGTTCAGACTCCTAACTTTGATCAGTAACACCTTTAAAAATGTTTGGGATCCTAACATTGATCAGTAACACCATTAAACATGTTTGGACTCCTGACGTTGATCAGTAATACTTTTAAACATGTTCAGGCTCCTAACGTCGATCAGTAACACTTTTAAACATGTTCAGGCTCCTAATGTTGATATGTAATGCCTTTAAACATGTTCAGGCTTCTGATGTTGATCAGTAAAACCTTTAGACTAGTTCAGGCTCCTAACATCGATCAGTAACACCTTTAAACATGTCCAGGCTCCTAACATTGATCATTAACACAATTAAACATGTTCAGGCAACTAACTTTGATCAGTATCACCTTTAGAAATTTCCAGGCTATTAATGTTGATCAGTAACACCTTTAGACATGCTCAGGCTTCTAACATTGATAAGTAACACCTTTAGACATGTTCAGGCTCCTAACATTGATCAGTAACTCTTTTAAACATGTTCGGGCACGTAACATTGATCAGTAAAACCTTTAAACATGTTCAGGCTCCTAATGTTTATCAGTGACACCTTTAAACATATTCAGGCTCCTAACGTTGATCGGTAATACCTTTAAACATGTACAGGCTCTTAACGTTGATCAGTAACACCATTAAATATATTCAGGCTCCTAACATTGACCAGAAACACCTTTAAACATGTTTGGGCTCCTAACATTGATCAGTAACACCTTTTTACATGTTCAGGCTCCTAACGTTGATCAGTAACACCTTTAGACTGTTCAGGTTCCTAACATTGATCAGTAACACCTTTAAACATGTTCAGGCTCCTAACATTTGATCAGTAACACATTCAAACATGTTGGGGCTCCTAACTTTGACCAGTGACACCTTTAAACATATTCAGGCTCCTAACATTGATCAGTAACCACCTTTAGAGATGTTCAGGCACCTATCATTCATCAGTAACACCTTTACACATGTTCAGGCTCATAACGTTAATCAGTAACACTTTTAAACCTGTTCAGGCTCCTAGCATTGATCAGTAGCAACCTTAAACATGTTCAAGTTCCTAACGTTGATCAGTAACACCTTTAGACATGTTCAGGCTCCTAACGTTGATGCGTAACTCTTTTAAACATGTTTAGGCTCCTAAAGGTGTTCAGTAACACCATTAAACATGTCCAGGCTCCTAACATTGATCAGTAACACATTTAAACATGCTCAGGTTCCTAACATTGATCAGGAACACTTTTAAATATGTTCTGGCTCCTAACGTTGATGATTAACATGTTTAAACATCTTGGGGCTCCTAATTTTGATCAGTAACACCTTTAAACATGTTCAGGCTCCTAATGTTGATCAGTAACCACCTTTAGAAATGTTCAGGCTCCTAAAGTTGATCAGTAACACCTTTAAACATGGTCAGGTTCCTAACATTGATCAGAAACACCTTTAAACATGTTCAAGCTCCTAACGTTGATCAGTACCAGCTTTAGACATGTTCAGACTCCTAACGTTGATCAGTAACATCTTTAAACAAATTCAGGCTACTAACGTTGATCAGTAACCACCTTTAAACATATTTAGGCTCCTAACATTAATCCGTAATGCCTTTAAACATGACCAGGCTCCTAACGTTCATCAGTAACCACCTTTAAACATTTTTAGGCTTCCTAACGTTGGTCAGTAAAACCATTAAACGTGTTCAGGCTCCTAACATTGATCAGTAACTCCTTTAAACATGTTCAGACTCCTAACGTTGATCAGTAACACATTTAAACATGTTCGGGCTCTTAACATTGATCAGTAACACCTTTAAACATGTCCAGGCTCCTAACATTGATCAGTAACACATTTAAACATGTTCAGGTTCCAAACTTTGATCAGGAACACTTTTAAATATGTTCTGGCTCCTAACGTTGACCAGTAACATGTTTAAACATGTTGGGGCTCCTAACATTGATCAGTAACACCTTTAAATATGCTCATGCTCCTAACGTTGATCAGTAACTCTTTTAAACATGTTCAAACTCCCAACATTGATCAGTAACACCTTTAAACATGTTCAGGTTCCTAACGTTGATCAGTAACACCTTTAAACATGTAAGAGCTCCTAATGTTGATCAGTAACACATTTAAACATGATTGAGCTCCTAACGTCAATCAGTAACACCTTTACACATGTTCAGGCTTCTAACGTTGATGCGTAACTCTTTTAAACATATTTAGGCTCCTAATGTTGATCAGTAAAGTTCCTAAAGTTGATCATTAACATCTTTAAACATGTTCAGGCTCCTAAAGTTGATCAGTAAAACCTTTAAACATGTTCAGGCTCCTAATGTTGATCAGTAACCACCTTTAGACATGTTCAGGCTCCTAAAGTTGATCAGTAACCCCTTTAAACATGTTCAGGCTACTAACCTTGATCAAGAACACCTTTAAACATATCCGCGCTCTTAACATTGATCATTAACACTTTTAGACTATTCAGGTTCCTAACGTTGATCAGTAACACCTATAAAAATGTTCAGGTTCCTAACATTGATCAGTAACACTTTTAGACATGTTCAGGTTCCTAAGGTTAATCAGGAACACCTTTAAACATGTTTAGGCTCCTTACCATTGATCAGTAAAACCTTGAGACATGTTTAGGCTCTTAGAGTTGATCAGTAAAACCTTTAAACATGTTCCGGCTCCTAAAGTTGATCAGTAACACTTTTAAACATATTCAGTTTCCTAACGTTGATTAGGAACACCTTTAAACATGTTCAGGCTACTAACGTTGATCAGTAAAACATGTTCAGACTCCTAATGTTGATAAGTAACACCTTTAAACATGGTCAGGCTCTTACCACTGATCAGGAACAACTTTATTTATTTATTTATTTTTATTTTATTTTACATTTGTTTACCGGGTTAGTCCAACTGGATACATATCCCTTTTCAGCAGAGACCCGGGGAGAAAAGCTCCACATATAAGAAGAAACATTAAAAACTACATTAAACAACTTAAGCACAGTAATAGAATACAGAGTTCAGAGGTAATTATTAACAAATACATTATGTTCAATATTCAGTAGCACAAATACGTGATGAGTAAATACCCAGATATACAGGCAGGTAATAAGTAATGAAGTTTGAGCTTGAGATACCAGGGAGAAGGATATAAGATCTTAAATAGGTCATTTCTATGGTAATGTGAGGGGGGCAGTCAGTGAGGGACAAATGTGTTTGGAAAATAGGTTTAATGGGATCTAAAGAGATTTAAGGTGAGGAGTCCTTTAGGTATTTGTGTGTGAGTGGTAGGGAGTTACATGGTCAGCCAGGATTGTAACAAGGGCATAGCCAGTGGGACTTAAGTAGAGACTTGAGACTAGTTTTAAACTGGCTGAGGGAAGTTGTCAGTCTTAGGTTATTAGGAAGGGAATTCCAGAGCCTTCCAATAGAATTTGCATAGATAGCATCACCTCCTGAGATATTTGATTTCATGGTATGTACAAGAACACTTTTAGAAGATCGGAGGCAGTTATGGTTGGAGTAGGGGGTCAGGAGTTTGTTCAGGGAGGGAGTTTTTTCTGGTTCCTTAATTATTTTAAATGCTTTCGTAAGTTGGTTGAATTTAAGAAGGTTAGGTAATTCTAGCCATTCAAGTTTCTTTAAATTGTGGCAGTGATGAGTACGGTAAGGTGAGCCAGTGACAAATCTAGCGATATGGTTATAGACAACTGACAGTTTGTTGAGCTCATTTTTATTGAGGAAGGATAGGACAGGGGAGGCATACAGAAGGGTGGAGAGAAGATGTGACCGTGCTATAGTTAGTTTGGTATTCGGAGTAAGAAAGTTCTTGATTCTGTACAAGAAACCTAGTTTCTTGTTTACTGTTTTAATCATTTGACTAATGTGAACATCGAATTTGAGTTTGTGGTCAATAGTAACATCTAGTAGTTTGGTATTGGTGACAGGCTCGATGATGGTTCCGTTGTTGGATTGAACATGAAAGATCATATTAGTAGAATGTGGTGGATATAGGCCTATGGGGGTACCAGAAGTGGGGAAGATAAGAAGTAGCTTAGTTTTTATGGGATTTAGGATGAGTTTCCGTTCAGAGAACCATTTTTCAACTGCCACAAAACAGTGCTGGGTGACTACTTGGAGATTATGGAGAGAGACATCAGAACAGATCAGAGTGGAGTCATCTGCATATTGAATGCAGGTGGCATTGGGGATGACTGAGTGTAGGTCGTTTATAAATACAGAGAAGAGAAGGGGGCCAAGTATAGAGCCTTGGGGAACTCCAATGGTATTTGGTAGCAAATGAGATTGTGTGCTTTGCCACTGGACTGCTTGTTGTCTACCGGAAAGGTAAGAATTAAACAAACATAGGGCTAGGTTATCGAGGTGAAGGGTTTTAAGGGTGTGGAGCAATAGTTGGTGATTGACCATGTCAAAGGCTTTTGACAGGTCAAGAAAGAGGGCAGAAGTGATTAATTTATTGTTCCGATTGTTGTTAACTGAGTCAACAAAGGAAAGGAGGGCAGTGGTAGTACTATGGTGAGGGAGAAACCCATGTTGAGTTATTGACAGGAGATTATTTAGGGTAAGGTAGTGTAAGAGTTGCTTGTGAGCACACCTTTCCATAATTTTTGTTATAGGTGACAATATTGCTATAGGTCTATAGTTCGATGTTTCTGTGGAGACGCCTCCCTTATGAAGTGGTATGACGTATGATATTTTCCAGATTGAAGGAATGGTGGCCTCAGTGATAGTTCTATTTATCAGGATTGAGATGGGGTAGGCAATTACGTCAGATGCTAGTTGTAGATATTCAGCTGGGAGACTATCAGCGGATAGGGAGGATGGTTTGAGTTTCTTTAATAGAGTTCTAATATAGGAGGTGGAGATTGGTTGAAGATTAAAGGCGGGAATATTTTTTCCAGTAGGACTGGTTAAGGAGGTAGAAGAAGTAGGTAACTGACTGGCTAGTGCCTGAACGGTCTCAGTGAAGAAAGAGTTAAAGGAGTTAGCTATTACTTGAGGGTCTTTACCTATAAGTTTTTCCGGAGTGGGGGTAGTTGATTTCCCAGAATAAAGGAGGTTATTAAAACCTGGCCAAAACTTCTTTGGATTGTTTTGGTGCTTGTCCTGAAGATGATGGAAATAATTCTTTTTATCTCGGGTAGTATCTGCTTTTGTTGAGTTTCTAAGCTGCTGAAATTTGATGTGATCTTGGGGTTCTTTGGTGGTACGCCACTTTGCCCAGGCCTGGTCTCTAAGCTTAATTTTTATTTTGGTATCTTTAGTTAGCCAAGGTGCAATCCTTATTTTGGCTCTGATGGATCGGTAAGGTGCATGGAAGTCCAATATTTTGAGGAAGGTATCATTAAAGTATGTAACACTCTCGTCAATGGGGAGTGTTTTTAACATGGACCAGTTACAGGATTTAAGTTCTGCTAGAAATTGTTCAAGAACAAATTTCTTCTTGTTTCTAACTAGCTTATAGATGGGAAGGTTTGTGCTCGTCAGTTTATGTTTTGTAATGAAGGTGATAAGGTGGTCACTAAGGTCATTTGGGAGGGTCCCTGTGGTATAATTAGTTGTGTCTTTATTGGTGAGAATCCAGTCAATGATGCTAAGTTTTTGTTGAGAATTACCTATTCTTGTGGGAGATTTTATATTTTGAGAGAAGCCATATAGGTTAATGGGCAGGGGATTCAACTGGTCAGAGTACTGCGACCAGTCAAGGTTGAAGTCCCCTAGCACAATTGTTTCTTGAGGGTAGTTTGATGTAAGCCAGCTTAGGGTATGTTCCACAGTTTCTAAGTTTTTCCCTGGTGGGATGTAGACTACAATAAGATTGATACTCTTTTGATTGTTAAGGCATATTTTTAGGGCAATTAGTTCCATATTGGAGACCTTAGGAGGTTGTGTAGGATTCATAATGATGTTCAGGGTATTTCTAAACATTACTGCAATCCCACCACCTTTTTTTTTATCCGATCAACCCTGAGTATGTTGTATCCAGGTGGAAGAATTTCTTCATCCTTAGTGGATGGTTTGAGCCAAGTTTCCGATAGACACATGATGTCTGGGAGGTGAGTGGCTATCATAGCATGTAGATTATGTATCTTGTTATTTATACTTCTTAGATTAAGATGAAGGATGAGGAGGGAGCTAGAGGATTTATGAGTTACGATAGGGGTGATAGAGTCTGAATCAATGGATGGGCCTGGATTGGGGTGAATATCACCATCTATGGTAATACTTGCTTTCAGATGGTCAAAGAGTCTTAGAAGTTTACTTAGTATCTTCAGGCCAGATTATGAAGTGGTTATTTTGAGGTGGCGCTGAGTGAGATACACAATATTGGAGCATGGTATTGTAATGGTACAGTGTACAGGTGAGATCAGGTTGAAAGGAGGAGTTTGATGAGAGCAGGTGTGGGCGTTTGGGAAGTGAATACCCAGTAGTGTTTGGTTTTCATACCATGATGAGAGATAAGGAATCAGTAGGAGAAGAAGTAGAGCTAGGATGATAGACTTCATTATTTTGCCCAAATAGTATAGGAGGATGGCTAATATTATGTGTGGGGTTATGAGGGCCAGCTAGTAAATTGGTGATTAGCTGGAATTGTGGGAGGAGGTATATTGACTGCTGGGGGGGGCTATGATTGGTTCAGAGATGAAGAGGGGTGGGATTTAGAACCTAATAAATGTGGATATAGTGGGGGCGGGTGAGATATGGGGGCAGGGTGGGGAGCGGAGCGAGCCCAAGCGTGAAGCGAGCGAGATACCGTCAGGAGTTTACAGGGTCCTAAAGTCAGCTACCTGTAAGTACAGAGTTCTGTTACGTGGAACAGTTAAAACTTTACTACTCAGTACTTATTTTTATGAAACTTTGGTTTGTAAGCTTAGGTTTGTGTCAACTGCTAGGTTAAAGAGTAGCTGTATTGCAGAATAAACTGAATGGATTTTAAGTACACTATAGTTAGAAGTTGTTTGTACAGGGGCTGCCAGATTGGGTGAGAGAGGTACTGTTCTGTCCCTGCCTGCAAGACGCTTTACAATGGTACTAAAGTTTAGGAGGGTATTCTTTACCCTAATTTCTTGGGGAATAGTTGGCTGAGAACTTAGTGCTTGTAGCCTGCTTGTGCATTCGCACCACAGTCCCTCTGCGTCACCGCCGTATATTTAGGAGCTACGCGGTTGGTGTTTAAGGGGCTATCTAAGGGAAGATAGAAAAACTTTGATTAATATTAGGGTAGAATAGTGTTCAAGTATAGGAATACCTTTGAGTTAAACTGATAGATTCCAGTTGTTAGAAATACACTAGCAGAGAGGTTGTTATCAGGTTCAGTTAAAATCAAGCCAGTATGCACGTGTTAGAGAAAACATACATTCAATACAGTTAGAAATATAAGCAAAAATATATACCAGTGAATCCTGATTTATAGCAGGTTAAAGATAAAGCTAATACTTTGTTGATTAGGTTGTTTAAACCACTACTGGTAGCAGAGTACATATAACATGTAACAATTACACAACTTTAAACATGTTCAGGCTCTGCACGCTGATCAGGAACACCTTTAAACATATTCAGGCTCCTAACATTGATCAGGAACACCTTTAAACATCTTCAGGCTCCTAACATTGATCAGCAACACCTTTAAACTTGTTCAGGCTACTAACGTTGATCAGTAACAACTTTAAACATCTTCAGTCTCCTAACATTGATCAGTAAAACTTTTAAACATGTTCATGCTCCTAACGTTTTTTAGTAACATCGTTAAACATGTTCAGGCTAGTAACATTGATCAGTAACACCTTTAATCATGTTCAGGCTCCTAACGTTGTTCAGTAACACCTTAAAATATGTATAGGCTTCCTAACATTGTTCAGTAACAGCTTTAAACATGTTTAGGCTTCCTAACATAGGTCAGTAACACCTTTAAACATGTTCGGGCTCCTAACGTTGATCATTAACACCCTTAAACATGTTCAGACTCCTAACTTTGATCAATAAAATCTTTAAACATGTTCAGGCTCCTAATGTTGATTAGTAAAACCTTTAGACATTTTCAGACTCCTAACATTGATCAGTAACACCTTTAGACATGTTCATGCTTCTAACGTTGATTAGGGACACCTTTAAACATGTTTAGGCTCCCAACGTTGATCAGTAACACCTTTAAACATGCTCAGGCTCCTAACAATGATCAGTAACACCTTTAAACATGTTCAGGCTCCAAACGCTGATCAGGAATGTCTTTAAACATGCTCAGGCTCCTAACATTGATCAGGAATATTTTTAAACATGTTCAGGCTCCTAACATTGATGAGGAACACCTTTAATCATGTTCAGGCTACTAACATTGAACAGCAAAACCTTTACACCTGTTCAGGCTCCTAATGTTGATCAGTAACACCTTTAAACATGTTCATGCTTCTCTCCTAACATTATCAGTAACCTCTTTAATCATGTTCAGGCTCCTAACATTGATTAGTAAAACTTTTAAACATGTTCATACTCCTAACGTTGTTTAGTAACAACTTTAAACATGTTCAGGCTCGTAACATTGATCAGTAACACCTTTAGTCATGTTCAGGCTCCTAACCTTGTTCAGTAACACCTTTAAACATATTTAGGCTTCCTAACATAGGTCAGTAACAACTTTAAACATGTTCAGGCTCCTAACTTTAATCAATAAAATCTTTAAACATGTTCAGGCTCCTAACATTTATTAGTAAAACCTTTAGACATTTTCAGACTCCTAATGTTGATCATTAACACCTTTAGACATGTTCAGGCTTCTAACGTTGATTAGGGACACATTTTTAAACATGTTTAGGCTCAAAACGTTGATCAGTAACACCTTTAAACATGTTCAGGCTCCTAATGTTGATCAGTAACACTTTTAAACATGCTCAGGCTCCTAACATTGATCAGTAACACCTTTAAACATGTTCAGGCTCCGAACGCTGATCAGGAACGTCTTTAAACATGTTCAGGCTCCTAACATTGATCAGGAATATTTTTAAACATGTTCAGGCTCCTAACGTTGATGAGGAACACCTTTAATCATGTTCAGGCTCCTAACATTGATCAGTAACACCTTTAAACATGTCCAGGCTCCTATCATTGATCAGTGACACATATAAACATGTGTAGGTTCCTAACATTGATCAGGAACACTTTTTAATTTGTTCTGGCTCCTAATGTTGATGATTAACATGTTTAAACATCTTGGGGCTCCTAATGTTAATCAGTAACACCTTTAAACATGTTCAGGCTTCTAATGTTGATCAGTAACCACCTTTAGACATGTTCAGGCTCCTAAAGTTGACCAGTAACACCTTTAAACATGTTCAAGTAACTAACGTTGATCAGGAACACCCTTAAACATGTTCAGGCTCCTAACATTGATTATTAACACCTTTAGACATGTTCAGGCTCCTAACATTGATCAGTAAGCACCTTTAAACATGTTCAAGCTCCTTAAGTTTATCAGTAACACCTTTAGACATGTTCAGACTCCTAACGTTGATGTGTAACTCTTTTAAACATGTTTAGGCTCCTAACGATGATCAGTAACACATTTAAACATGTTCAGGCTCCTAACATTGATCAGTAACACGTTTAAACATGTTCAGGCTCCTAACGTTGATCAGTAACATCTTTAAACATGTTCTGACTCCTATCATTGATCAGTAACACCTTTAAACATGTTCAGGCTCCTAAAGTTGATCATTAACATCTTTAAACATGTTCAGGCTCCTAAAGTTGATCAGTAAAACCTTTAAACATGTTCAGGCTCCTAATGTTGATCAGTAACCACCTTCAGACATGTTCAGGCTCCTAACGTTGATAAGTAACACCTTTAGACATGTTCAGACTCCTAACATTGATCAGCAACACCTTTAGACATAGTCAGACTCCTAACGTTGATCAGTAACACCTCTAAACATGTTCAGGCTCCTAACATTGATCAGTAACAACTTTAAACATGTTCAGGCTCCTAACGTTGATCAGTAACACCTTTAAACATGTTCAAGCTCCAAACGTTGATCAGTAACACCTGTAAATATATCCAGGCTCCAAACGTTGATCAGTAACACATTTACACATGTTCAGGCTCCTAACATTAATCAGTAACACTTTTAAACATGTTTAGGCTCCAAACATTTATCAGTAACACCTTTAAACAAATCCAGGTTCCTAACATTGATCAGTAACACCTTTAAACATGTTCAGGCTCCTAATATTGATCAGTAACACTTTTAAATATGTTCTGGCTCCTAACGTTGATAATTAACATGTTTAAAAATCTTGGGGTTCCTAATGTTGATCAGTAACACCTTTAAACATGTTCAGGCTCCTAATGTTGATCAGTAACCTCCTTTAGACATGTTCAGGCTCCTAAAATTGATCAGTAACACCTTTAAACATGTTCAGGTTCCTAACGTTGATCAGGAACACCTTTAAACATGTTCAAGCACCTAACTTTGATCAGTAACACCTTTAGACATGTTCAGGCTCCTAATGTTGATGTGTCACTCTTTTAAACATGTTTAGGCTCCTAACGTTGATCAGTAACACCTTTAAACATGTTCAGGCTCCTAACATTGATCAGTAACATGTTTAAACATGTTCAGGCTCCTAACGTTGATCAGTAACATCTTTAAATGGATTCATGTCAGTTGAACGACAGCTTGGAATATCGACACCAAAACATCGACAACGAAAACACCGACAAATTAAACCACCGACAGTTCACAAGCACAACACCTCATACACTCCACACCACAACAACAAAAATTAACAAACAAAACAAATCCCCACTCCAAACACCACACACACAACACAAGCAAACCAAACTCCTAACAAACCAGCACTAAACCTTACATACACACCTATCGACAACCCTAACCCAAACCCTAACCCTAAGGTCCGTCACTATCGCACACTCACCTGACCCGCGCCCTAACCCTAACTCACTTAAACCACCCCTAACCCAACTTACCTGACCCGAGCCCTAACCCTAACTCACTTAAGCCACCCCATCCCCACAGACCGTCACAATCGCACACTTACCTTACTCGCACCCTGACGTCCGTCACTACCGCATACATACACATTTTTTCTCCATTCTGCTTACCTCCACATCACTCTTTTGCTTCGTCGGTCTTCTCGCTGTCGATCTTTTCGTTTCGATATTCCAAGCGTCAGTGAAAGAAGCGTTCACTCATTTCATATGAACCCCTTTAAACATGTTCTGGCTCCTGTCGTTGATCAGTAACACCTTTAAACATGTTCAGGCTCCTAAAGTTGATCATTAACATCTTTAAACATGTTCAGACTCCTAAAGTTGATCAGTAAAACCTTTAAACATGTTCAGGCTCCTAATGTTGATCAGTAACCACCTTTAGACATGTTCAGGCTCCTAAAGTTGATCAGTAACCCCTTTAAACATGTTCAGGCTACTAACTTTGATCCAGAGCAACTTTAAACATATCCGCGCTCTTAACATTGATCATTAACACTTTTAGACTATTCAGGTTCCTAACGATGATCAGTAACACCTATAAACATGTTCAGGTTCCTAACGTTGATCAGTAACACTTTTAGACATGTTCAGGTTCCTAAGGTTAATCAGGAACACCTTTAAACATGTTCAGGCTCCTAACATTGATCAGTAAAACCTATAAACATGTTCAGTCTCCTTATATTGATCAGGAACACATTTAAACATCTTCATGCTCCTAACGTTGCTCAGTAACACCTTTAGACATGTTCAGGCTCCTTAACATTGATCAGTAACACCTTGAGACATGTTTAGGCTCTTAGAGTTGATCAGTAAAACCTTTAAACATGTTCCAGCTCCTAAAGTTGATCAGTAACACTTTTAAACATATTCAGTTTCCTAACATTGATTAGGAACACCTTTAAACATGTTCAGGCTACTAACGTTGATCAGTAAAACATGTTCAGACTCCTCTAATGTTGATAAGTAACACCTTTAAACATGGTCAGGCTCTTACCATTGATCAGGAACAACTTTTAACATGTTCAGGCTCTGCACGCTGATCAGGAACACCTTTAAACATGTTCAGGCTCCTAACATTGATCAGGAACACCTTTAAACATCTTCAGTCTCCTAACATTGATCAGCAACACCTTTAAACTTGTTCAGGCTACTAACATTGATCAGTAACACCTTTAAACATCTTCAGGCTCCTAACATTGATCAGTAAAACTTTTAAACATGTTCATGCTCCTAACGTTTTTTAGTAACATCGTTAAACATGTTCAGGTTAGTAACATTGATCAGTAACACCTTTAATCATGTTCAGGCTCCTAACATTGTTCAGTAACACCTTACAATATGTATAGGCTTCCTAACATTTTTCAGTATCAGCTTTAAACATGTTTAGGCTTCCTAACATAGGTCAGTAACACCTTTAAACATGTTCGGGCTCGTAACATTGATCATTAACACCCTTAAACATGTTCAGACTCCTAACATTGATCAGACACACCTTTAAACATGTTCAGGCTCCTAACTTTGATCAATAAAATCTTTAAACATGTTCAGGCTCCTAACGTTGATTAGTAAAACCTTTAGACATTTTCAGACTCCTAACGTTGATCAGTAACACCTTTAGACATGTTCATGTATCTAACGTTGATTAGGGACACCTTTAAACATGTTTAGGCTCCCAACATTGATCAGTAACACCTTTAAACATGTTTAGGCTCCTAAAGTTGTTCAGTAACACCTTAAAATATGTATAGTCTTCCTAACATTGTTCAGTATCAGCTTTAAACATGTTTAGGCTTCCTAACATAGGTCAGTAACACCTTTAAACATGTTCGGGCTCCTAACATTGATCATTAACACCCATAAACATGTTCAGACTCCTAACATTGATCAGACACACCTTTAAACATGTTCAGGCTCCTAACTTTGATCAATAAAATCTTTAAACATGTTCAGGCTCCTAACGTTGATTAGTAAAACCTTTAGACATTTTCAGACTCCTAACGTTGATCAGTAACACCTTTAGACATGTTCATGCATCTAACATTGATTAGGGACACCTTTAAACATGTTTAGGCTCCCAACGTTGATCAGTAACACCTTTAAACATGATCAGGCTCCTAGCGTTGATCAGTAACACTTTTAAACATGCTCAGGCTCTTAACAATGATCAGTAACACCTTTAAACATGTTCAGGCTTTGAACGCTGATCAGGAACGTCTTTAAACATGTTCAGGCTCCTAACAAACATTGATCAGGAATATTTTTAAACATGTTCAGGCTCCTAACATTGATGAGGAACACCTTTAAACATGTTCAGGCTCCTAACATTGATCAGTAACACCTTTAAACATGCTCAGGCTCCTAACAAACATTGATCAGGAATATTTTTAAACATGTTCAGGCTCCTAACATTGATGAGGAACACCTTTAAACATGCTCAGGCTCCTAACAATGATCAGTAACACCTTTAAACATGTTCAGGCTCCTAACATTGATCAGTAACACCTTTAAACATGTTCGGCCTCCTAACGTTGATCAGTAACACCTTTAGACATGTTCAGGCTCTTAACACTGATCAGTAACACCTTTAAACCTGTTCAGGCTCCTAACAAACATTGATCAGGAATATTTTTAAACATGTTCAGGCTCCTAACATTGATGAGGAACACCTTTAAACATGCTCAGGCTCCTAACAATGATCAGTAACACCTTTAAACATGTTCAGGCTCCTAATGTTGATGAGTAACACCTTTAAACATGTTCAGGCTCCTCTGCTAACATTATCAGTAACACCTTTAAACATGTTTGGGCTCCTAACATTGATCAGTAACACCTTTAAACATGTTCAGGCTCCTAACATTGATCAGTAAAACCTTTAAACATGTTCAGGCTCCTAACAAACATTGATCAGGAATATTTTTAAACATGTTCAGGCTCCTAACATTGATGAGGAACACCTTTAAACATGCTCAGGCTCCTAACAATGATCAGTAACACCTTTAAACAAGTACAATTACATAATGTATAACATGTTTTATGCAGATTGACTTTTTTCGAGTCCCTATATTAACTCTTTGGACTGTACGAAATTGTGATCCCATTAAAGTTATTGAATTATAATATATCAACTTACACAAGAAACAGAATGTTGTTTTAAATATATAGATTGTTAGAATGAATTGTTTTTAACTTTTAACTTTTAAACATACTATTGTTGACGTGAGTGTATTTTTGTATGCAATTTATTTTTTCCTATATACAATAACGCCACTGTTTGAGAAGCTACATTTGTGAATCTAAGTGACGTAGTGGAACGTATCCACGTCATACAAAGATTCAAATATCTGGCATTTACCACTTGTCAGTTTCTCTGATGAAGCAACTGTTTAACAGTAGCGAAAACGTATGCTGTTTTTAAAAAATAAATCTACGTTTAGAATATTACTATTTCTTTTCGTACTCCCTTGGTGCTTATTTGGGATTCACCTGGCAACCTTTTTTGACTATTTTTGCTTTTCTAATTTACTGGATTATCAGTAACATCTTTAATCATGTTCAGGCTCCTAACATTGTCCAGTAACACCTTTAAACATGTTTAGGCTTCCTAACGTAGGTCAGTAACAAGTTTAAACATGTTCAGTCTCCTAATGTTGATCAGTAACACCTTTAAACACGTTCAGGCTCCTAACAATGATCAGTAACACCTTTAGACATATTCAGGCTCCTAACATTGATATGTAACTCTTTTAAACATGTTCAGGCACCGAACATTGATCATTAACACATTAAATATGCTCAGGCTCCTAATGTTGATCAGTAACACCTTTAAACTTGTTCAGGCTCCTAATGTTGTTCAGTAACACCTTAAAACATGTTCAGGCTCCTAACGTTGTTCAGTAACACCTTAAAACATGTATAGGCTTCCTAACGTTGTTCAGAAACACCTTTAAACATGTTTAGGCTTCTTAACGTAGGTCAGTAACACCTTTAAACATGTTTGGACTCCTAACATTAATCAGTAACACCATTAAACATGTTCAGACTCCTTAACGTTGATTAGTAAAACCTTTAGACATTTTTCGACTCCTAACGTTGATCAGTAACACCTTTAAACATGCCCATGCTCCTAACATTGATCAGTAACTCCTTTAAACATGTTCAGGCTCCTAACGCTGACCAGGAACAACTTTAAACATGTTCAGGCTCCAAATGCTGATCAGGAACATCTTTAAACATGTTCAACCTACTAACATTGACAGGAATATTTTTAAACATGTTCAGGCTCCTAACGTTGATGAGAAACACCTTTAAACATGTTCAGACTCCTAACATTGAACAGCAAAACCTTTACACCTGTTCAGGCTCCTAATGTTGATCAGTAACACATTTAAACATGTTCATGCTTTTCTCCTAACATTATCAGGAACATCTTTAATCATGTTCAGGCTCCTAACATTGATTAGTAAAACTTTTAAACATGTTCATACTTCTAACATTGTTTAGTAACAACTTTAAACATGTTCAGGCTCGTAACATTGATCAGTAACACCTTTAATCATGTTCAGGCTCCTAACATTGTTCAGTAACAACTTTAAACATGTTCAGTCTCCTGATGTTGATCAGTAACACCTTTAAACATGTTCAGGCTCCTAACATTCATCAGTAAAACCTTTAGACATGTTCAGGCTACTAACTTTGATCAGTAACACCTTTAGACATGCTCAGGCTTCTAACATTGATCAGGAGCATGTGTAAACATGTTGAGGCTCCTAACGTTGATCAGGAAAACAATTTAAACATGTTCAGTATCTTAACATTGATCAATAACACTTTTTAAATATGTTCAGGCTCATAACATTGATCAGTAACACCATTAGACATGTTCAGGCACCTAATGTTGATCAGTAACACCTTTAAATATGTTCAGGACCCTAAATTTGATCAAGAACACCTTTAAACATGTTCAGGCTCCTAACCTTTTTTCAGGAACACGATTCAACATGTTCAGACTCCTAATGTTGATCACTAATATCTTTAGACATGTTCAGGCTCCTAACATTTATCAGTAACACCTTTAAACATGTTCAGGCTCCTAATGTTGATCAGTAATACCTTTAAACATGTTTGGGCTCCTAACATTGATCAGTAACACCTTTAGACATGTTCAGGCTTCTAACTTTGATCAGTAACACCTTTAGACATGCTCAGGCTTCTAACATTGATCAGGAGCATGTTTAAATAGGTTGAGGCTCCCAACGTTGATCAGGAAAACAATTTAAACATGTTCAGTATCCTAACATTGATCAATAACACTTTTAAATATGTTCAGGCTCATAACATTGATCAGTAACACCTTTAGACATGTTCAGGCACCTAATGTTGATCAGTAACACCTTTAAATATGTTAAGGACCCTAAATTTGATCAGGAACAACTTTAAACATGTTCAGGCTCCTAACCTTTTTTCAGGAACACGATTCAACATGTTCAGACTCCTAATGTTGATCACTAACATCTTTAGACATGTTCAGGCTCCTAACATTTATCAGTAACACCTTTAAACATGTTCAGGCTCCTAATGTTGATCAGTAATACCTTTAAACATGTTCGGGCTCCTAACGTTGATCAGTAACACCTTTAGACATGTTCAGGCTCTTAAAACTGATCAGTAACACCTTTAAACCTGTTCAGGCTGCTAACATTGATCAGTAAAACCTTTGAACTTTTTAGGTTCCTAATGTTGTCAGCAACACCTTAAGACATGTTCAGGCTCCCAACATTGATTAGTAAAACATTTAAACATGTTCAGGCTCCTAACATTGATCAGTAACATCTTTAAACATGTTCCGGCTCTTAACATTGATCAGTAACCAGCTTTAAACATGCTCAGGTTCCTAACATCGATAAGTAACACCTTCAAACATGTTCAGGCTCCTAAGCTTTTTTTAGGACCACCGTTAGACATGTTCAGACTCCTTACATTGATCACTAACACCTTTAGACATGTTTAGGCTAATAACATTAATCAGTAACACCTTTAAACATGTTTAGGCTCCTAACTTTGATCAGTAACCACCTTGAAAAATGATCAGGCTCCTAACATTGATCAGTAACACCTTTAAACATGTTTAGGCTCTTAACATTGATCAGTAACCACCTTTAAAAATGATCAGGCTCCTATCATTGATCATTAACACCTTGAGACATATTCATACTCCTAACGTTGATCAGTAACACCTTTAAACATGTTCAGGCTCTTAATGATGATCAGTAACACCTTTAAACATGTTCTGGCTCCTAACATTGATCATTAACACATTTAGACTTCTTCAGGCTCCTAACATTGATCAGTAAGCACCTGTAAACATGTTCAGGCTCCTTATGTTTATCAGTAACACCTTTAAACATTTACTGGCTCCTAACATGATCAGGAACACCTTTAAACATGTTCAGGCTGCTAACATTGATTGATAACACATTTAAACATGTTCAGCCTCTTAACGTTGATCAGTAACACCTTTAAACATGTTCAGGCTCCTAACATTGATCAGTAACACATTTAAACATGTTTGGGCTCCTAACATTGATCAGTAACACCTTTAAACATGTCCAGGCTCCAAACATTGATCAGTAACAAATTTTAACATGTTCAGGTTCCAAACATTGATCAGGAACATTTTTAAATATGTTCTGGCTCCTAACATTGATCAGTAACACATTTAAACATGTTGGGCTCCTAACGTTGATCAGTAACCACCTCTAGACATGTTCAGGATCCTAACGTTGATCAGTAACACCTTCAGACATGTTCAGGCTCCTAACGTTGATCAGTAACTCTTTTAAATGTATTCAAACTCCTAACGTTGATCAATAACACTTTTAAACATGTTCAGGCTCCTAATGTTGATCAGTAACACTTTTAGACATCTTCAGGCTCCTATCATTGTTCAGGAACAACTTTAAACATGGTCAGGCTCCTAATGTTGATCAGTAAAACATGTTCAGACTCCTAACATTGATAAGTAACACCTTTAAACATGTTCAGGCCCCTAACATTGATCAGTAACACCTTTAAACATGTACATGCTCCTAATGCTGATCAGGAACAACTTTAAACATGTTTAGGCTCTGAACGCTGATCAGGAACACCTTTAAACATGTTCAGCCTCTTAACGTTGATCAGTAACACCTTTAAACATGTTCAGGCTCCTAATGTTGATCAGGAGCACCTTTAAACATTTTCAGGCTTCTAACGTTGATCAGTAACACTTTTAGACATGTTCAGGCTCCTAATGTTGATCAGTAAAACAAGTTCAGGCTCCTAACATTGATAAGTAACACATTTAAACATGTTCAGGCTCCTAACATTGATCAGTAACACCTTTAAACATGTTCAGGCTCCTAACGTTGATGAGTAACACCTCTAAACATGTTCTGGCTCCTAACATTGATTATGAACACGTTTAGACATGTTCAGGTGCCTAACGTTTATCAGTAACACCTTTTAACATGTTCAGGCTCCAAACATTGATCAGGAACAACTTTAAACATGTTCAGGCTTCTACCCTTTTTTCAGGAACATCATTAGCATGTTCAGAATCCTAACATTGATTAGTAACACCTTTAGACATGTTCAGGCTCCAAACATTGATCAGTAACACCTTTAAACATGTTCAGGCTCCTAACGTTGATCAGTAAAACCAATACACTTTTCAGGTTCCTAACGTTGTCAGCAACACCTTAAGACATGGTAAGGCTCCCAACACTGATCAGTAACACATTTAAACATGTTCAGGCTCCTAACATTGTTCAGTAACAACTTTAAACATGTTCAGTCTCCTGATGTTGATCAGTAACACCTTTAAACATGTTCAGGCTCCTAACATTGATCGGTAAAACCTTTAGACATGTTCAGGCTTTTAACTTTGATCAGTAACACCTTTAGACATGCTCAGCCTTCTAACATTGATCAGGAGCATGTTTAAACATGTTGAGGCTCCTAACGTTGATCAGGAAAACAATTTAAACATGTTCAGTATTCTAACATTGATCAATAACACTTTTAAACATGTTCAGGCTCATAGCATTGATCACTAACACCTTTAGACATGTTCAGGCACCTAACGTTGATCAGTAACACCTTTAAATATGTTCTGGACCCTAAGTTTGATCAGGAACACCTTTAAACATGTTCAGACTCCTAACCTTTTTTCAGGAACACCATTCGACATGTTCAGACTCCTAATGTTGATCACTAACACCTTTAGACATGTTCAGGCTCCTAACATTTATCACTAACACCTTTAAACATGTTCAGGCTCCTAACGTTGATCAGTAATACCTTTAAACATGTCCGGCCTCCTAACGTTAATCAGTAACACCTTTAGACATGTTCAGGCTCTTAACACTGATCAGTAACACCTTTAAACCTGTTCAGGCTGCTAACGTTGATCAGCAAAAGCTTTAAACTTTTTAGGTTCCTAATGTTGTCAGCAACACCTTAAGACATGTTCAGGCTCCCAACATTGATTAGTAAAACATTTAAACATGTTCAGGCTCCTAACATTAATCAGTAAAACCTTTAGACATGTTCAGGCTTCTAACATTGATCAGTAACACCTTTAGACATGCTCAGGCTTCTAACGTTGATCAGGAGCATGTTTAAACATGTTGAGGCTCCTAACGTTGATCAGGAAAACAATTTAAACATGTTCAGTATCCTAACATTGATCAATAACACTTTTAAACATGTTCAGGCTCACAACATTGATCAGTAACACCTTTAGACATGTTCAGGCACCTAACGTTGATCAGTAACACCTTTAAATATGTTCAGAACCCTAAATTTGATCAGGAACACCTCTAAACATGTTCAGGCTCCTAACCTTTTTTTCAGGAACACCATTTGACATGTTCAGACTCCTAATGTTGATCACTAACACCTTTAGACATGTTTAGGCTTCTTACATTTATCAGTAACACCTTTAAACATGTTCAGGCTCCTAACGTTGATCAGTAATACCTGTAAACATGTTTGGGCTCCTAACGTTGATCAGTAACACCTTTAGACATGTTCAGGCTCTTAACACTGATCAGTAAAACCTTTAAAACTGTTCAGGCTGCTAACGTTGATCAGTAAAACCTTTAAACTTTTTAGGTTCCTAATGTTGTCAGCAACACCTTAAGACATGTTTAAGCTCCCAACATTGATTAGTAAAACATTTAAACATGTTCAGGCTCCTAACATTGATCAGTAACATCTTTAAACATGTTCCGGCTCTTAAAATTGATCAGTAACCAGCTTTAAACATGCTCAGGTTCCTAACATCGATAAGTAACACCTTCAAACATGTTCAGGCTCCTAAGCTTTTTTAGGACCACCATTAGACATGTTCAGACTCCTTACGTTGATCACTAACACCTTTAGACATGTTTAGGCTAATAACATTAATCAGTAACACCTTTAAACATGTTTAGGCTCCTAACTTTGATCAGTAACCACCTTTAAAAATGATCAGGCTCCTAACATTGATCAGTAACACCTTTAAACATGTTTAGGCTCTTAACATTGATCAGTAACACCTTTAAAAATCTTCGGACTCCTATCATTGATCATTAACACCTTGAGACATATTCAGGCTCCTAACGTTGATCAGTAACACCTTTAAACATGTTCTGGCTTCTAACATTCATCAGTAACACCTTTAAACATGTTCAGGCTCTTAATGATGATCAGTAACACTTTTAAACATGTTCTGGCTCCTAACATTGATCATTAACACATTTAGACTTCTTCAGGCTCCTAACATTGATCAGTAAGCACCTTTAAACATGTTCAGGCTCCTTATGTTTATCAGTAACACCTTTAAACATGTTCAGGCTCCTAACATTGATTGATAACACCTTTAAACATGTTCAGCCTCTTAACGTTGATCAGTAACACCTTTAAACATGTTCAGGCTCCTAATATTGATCAGTAACACCTTTAAACATGTCCAGGCTCCTAACATTGATCAGTAACAAATTTTAACATGTTCAGGTTCCAAACATTGATCAGGAACATTTTTAAATATGTTCTGGCTCCTAACATTGATCAGTAACACATTTAAACATGTTGGGGCTCCTAACGTTGATCAGTATCCACCTCTAGACATGTTCAGGCTCCTAACGTTGATCAGTAACACCTTCAGACATGTTCAGGCTCCTAACGTTGATCAGTAACACCTTCAGACATGTTCAGGCTCCTAACGTTGATCAGTAACTCTTTTAAACGTATTCAAACTCCTAACGTTGATCAATAACACTTTTAAACATGTTCAGGCTCCTAATGTTGATCACTAACACTTTTAGACATGTTCAGGCTCCTATCATTGTACAGGAACAACTTTAAACATGGTCAGGCTCCTAATGTTGATCAGTAACACCTTTAAACATGTACATGCTCCTAATGCTGATCAGGAACAACTTTAAACATGTTCAGGCTCTGAACGCTGATTGGGAACACCTTTAAACATTTTCAGACTTCTAACGTTGATCAGTAACACTTTTAGACATCTTCAGGCTCCTAATGTTGATCAGTAAAACAAGTTCAGGCTCCTAACATTGATAAGTAACACCTTTAAACATGTTCAGGCTCCTACCATTGATCAGTAACACCTTTAAACATGTTCAGGCTCCTAACATTGATGAGTAACACCTCTAAACATGTTCTGGCTCCTAACATTGATTATGAACACGTTTAGACATGTTCAGGTGCCTAACGTTTATCAGGAACACCTTTTAACATGTTCAGGCTCCAAACATTGATCAGGAACAACTTTAAACATGTTCAGGCTTCTACCCTTTTTTCAGAAACACCATTAGCATGTTCAGAATCATAACATTGATTAGTAACACCTTTAGACATGTTCAGGCTCCAAACATTGATCAGTAACATTTTTAAACATGTTCAGGCTCCTAACGTTGATCAGTAAAACCTATACACTTTTCAGGTTCCTAACGTTGTCAGCAACACCTTAAGACATGGTAAGGCTCCCAACACTGATCAGTAACACATTTAAACATGTTCAGGCTCCTAATATTGATTAGTAACACCTTAAAACATGTTCAGGCTCTTAACATTGATCAGTAACCAGCTTTAAACATGTTCAGGTTCCTAACAATGATTACTAACACCTTTAGAAATTTTCAGGCTACTAACATTAAACAGTAACACCTTTAAACATGTTTAGGCTCCTAACTTTGATCAGTAACCACCTTTAAAAATGATCAGGCTCCTAACATTGATCAGTAGCATGTTTAAACATGTTCAGGCTCTTAACATTGATCAGTAACACCTTTAAAAATCTTCGGACTGCTATAATTGATCACTAACACCTTGAGACATGTTCAGGCTCCTAACTTTGATCAGTAAAACCTTTAAACATGTTTAGGCTCTTAACATTGATCAGTAACACCTTTAAACATTTTTGGACTCCTATTATTGATCATTAACACCTTGAGACATGTTCAGGCTACTAACATTGATCAGTAACACCTTTAAACATGTTCAGGCTCCTAACATTGATCAGTAACACATTTAAACATGTTCAGGCTCTTAATGTTGATCAGTAACACCTTTAAAAATGTTTTGGCTCCTAACATTGATCATTAACACCTATAGACGTGTTCAGGCTCCTAACATTGATCAGTAAGCACCTTTAAACATGTTCAGGCTCCTTATGTTTATCAGTAACACCTTTAAACATGTACTGGCTCCTAACATTGATCAGAACCACTTTTGAACATGTTCATGCTCCTAGCATTGATCAGTAAGACCTTTAAACATGTTCAGGCTCCTAAGGTTGATCAGTAACACATTTAAACATGTTCGGGCTCCTAACGTTGATCAGTAACACCTTTGAACATGTCTAGGCTCCTATCGTTGATCAGGAACACCTGTAAACATGTTCAGGCTCCTAATGTTGATCAGTAAAACATGTTCAGACACCTAACGTTGATAGGTAACACCTTTAAACATGTTCAGGCCCCTAATATTGATCAGTAACACCTTTAAACATGTATAGGTTCCTAACACTGAAAAGCAACAACTTTAAACACGTTCAGGCTCCGAACGCTGATCAGGAACACCTTTAAACATATTCAGGCTGCTAACATTGATCAGGAACTCCTTTAAACATGTTCAGGCTCCAAACATTGATTGATAACACCTTTAAACATGTTCAGGCTGCTAACATTGATCAGTACCACCTTTAAGCATTTTTAGGCTCCCAAGGTTAATCAGTAACACCTTTAAACATGTTCAGGCTCTTAACATTGATCAGTAACACCTTTAAACATATTCAGTCTCCTAACATTGATCAGTAAAACCTTTAAACATGTTCAGGCTCACTAACATTTACCAGTAACACCTTTTAACATGGTCAGGCTCCCAGCGTTGATCAGGAACACCTTTAAACATGTTTAGGCTCCTAACATTGATCAGTAACACCTTTAAACATGTTCAGGCTCCTAACCTTTTTTCAGGAACACCATTAGACTCCTAACGTTGATCACTAACAGCTTTAGACATGTTTAGGCTCCTAACATTTATCAGTAACATCTTTAACATGTTTGGGCTCCTAACATTGATCAGTAACACCTTTAGACATGTTCGGGGTCCTAAAGTTGATCAGTAACACCTTTAGACATGTTCGGGCTCCTAACATTGGACAGTAACACAATTAAACGTGTTTGGGCTTCTAACATTGATCAGTAACACCTTTACACATGTTCAGGCTTCTAATGTTAATCAGTAACACCTTTAGACATGTTCAGGCTCCTACAATTGATCAGTAACACCTTTGAAAATGTTCAGGCTCCTAACACTGATCAGTAACACGTGTAAACATGTTCAGGCTCTTAACATTGATCAGTAACCAGCTTTAGACATTTTCAGGCTCATAATCTTAATCAGTAACACCTTTAGACATGTTCAGGATCCTAAAATTGATCAGTAACACCTTTAAAAATGTTCAGGCTCCTAACATTGATCAGTAACACATTTAAACATGTTCAGGCTCTTAACATTGATCAGTAACCAGCTTTAAACATGCTCAGGCTCTTAACATTGATCACTAACCAGCTTTAAACATGCTCAGGCTCATAACGGTGAAAAGTAACACCTTTAAACATGTTCAGGCTCCTTAGCATTTTTCAGGAAAGCCATTAGACATGTTCATGCTCCAAACATTGATCAGTAAGACCTTTAAACATGTTCAGACTCCTAAAATTGATCAGTAACACCTTTAAACATGTTCACACTTCTAACGTTGATCAGTAACCCCTTTAAACATGTTTAGGCACCTAACATTGATCAGTAACACATTTAAACATGTTCAGGCTCCTAACATTGATCAATAACACATTTTAACATGTTCAGGTTTCAAACATTGATCAGGAACACTTTTAAGTATGTTCTGGCTCCTAACATTGATCAGTAACCATCTTAAGATATGTTCAGGATCCTAACATTGATCAGTAACTCTTTTAAACATGTTCAAACTCCTAACATTGATCAGTAACACCTTTAAACATGTTCAGGCTCCTAACGTTGATCAGTAACACCTTTAAACATATTCAGGCTCCTAACGTTGATTGGAAACACCTTTAAAAATGTTCAGGCTCCTAAAGTTGATCGGTAATACCTTTAAACATGTACAGGCTCATAAAGTTGATCAGTAACACCATTAAACATATTCAGGCTCCTAACATTGACCAGTAACACCTTTAAACATGTTCAGGCTCCTAACATTGATCAGTAACACCTTTCGACATGTTCAGGCTCCTAACGTTGATCAGTAACACCTTTAGACTGTTTAGGTTCCTAACATTGATCAGTAACACCTTTAAACATGTTCAGTTTGATCAGTAACACATTTAAACATGTTGGAGCTCCTAACTTTGATCAGTGACACCTTTAAACATGTTTAGGCTCCTAACATTGATCAGTAACCATCTTTAGAGATGTTCAGGCTCCTAACATTCATCAGTAACACCTTTACACATGTTCAGGCTCATAACGTTAAGCAGTAACACTTTTAAACCTGTTCAGGCTCCTAGCATTGATCAGTAGCAACCTTAAACATGTTCAACTTCCTAATGTTGATCAGTAACACCTTTAGACATGTTCAGGCTCCTAACGTTAATGCGTAACTCTTTTAAACATGTTTAGGCTCCTAAAGTTGATCAGTAACATCTTAAAACATGTTCAGGCTCCTAACATTGATCAGTAACACCTTTAAATATTTTCAGGCTCCTAACGTTGATCAGTAACACCTTTAAACATGTTCAGGCTCCTAACACTGATCATTAACTTCTTTAAGCATGTCCAGGCTCCTAAAGATGATCAGTAAAACCTTTAAACATATTCAGGCTCCTATCGTTGATCGGATACACCTTTAAACATGTCCAGGCTCCTAACATTGATCAGTAACACATTTAAACATGTTCAGGTTCCTAACATTGATCAGGAACGCTTTTAAATATGTTCTGGCTCCTAACATTGATGATTAATATGTTTAAACATCTTGGGGCTCCTAATGTTGATCAGTAACACCTTTAAACATGTTCAGGCTCCTAATGTTGATCAGTAACCACCATTAGAAATGTTCAGGCTCCTAAAATTGATTAGTAACACCTTTAATCATGTTCAGGTTCCTAACATTGATCAGAAACACCTTTAAACATGTTCAAGCTCCTAACGTTGATCAGTAACACCTTTAAACATGTTCAGGCTCCTAACGTTGATGCATAACTCTTTTAAACATGTTTAGGCTCCGAACATTGATCAGTAACACCTTTAAATATATTCAGGCTCCTAACATTGATCAGAAACACATTTTAAAAATGTTCAGGCTCCTAACGTTGATTGGAAATGGCTTTAAACATGTACAGGCTAATAACATTGATCAGTAACAGCATTAAAAATATTCAGGCTCCTAAAGTTGATCAGTAACACCTTTAAACATGTTCCGGCTCCTAACATTGATCAGTAACACCTTTCGACATGTTCAGGCTCCTAACCTTGATCAGTAACACCTTTAGACTGTTCAGGTTCCCAACATTGATCAGTAACACCTTTAAACATGTTCTAGCTCCTAACGTTTGATCAGTAACACATTTAAAGATGTTGGAGCTCCTAACTTTGATCAGTGACACCTTTAAACATGTTCAGGATCCTAATGTTGATCAGTAACCAAATTTAGACATGTTCAGGCTCCTAACATTCATCAGTAACACTTTTACACATGTTCAGGATCATAAAGTTAATCAGTAACACTTTTAAACTTGTTCAGGCTCCTAATGTTGATTGGTAACACAGTCAAACATGTTCAGGCTCATAACATTGATCAGTAATACCATTAAACATATTCAGGCTCCTAGCATTGATCAGTAACAACTTTAAACATGTTCAAGCTCCTAACGTCGATCAGTAACATCTTCAGACATATTCAGGCTCCTAACGTTGATGCGTAACTCTTTTAAACATGTTTAGGCTCCTAACGTTAATCAGTAACACCTTTAAACATATTCAGGCTCTTAACGTTCATCAGTAACACCTTCAAACATGTTCAGGCTCCTAACGTTGATCAGTAACATCTTTGAACATGTTCTGGCTCCTATTGTTGATCAGTAACACCTTTAAACATGTTCAGGCTCCTAATGTTGATCAGTAACCACCTTTAGAAATGTTCAGGCTCCTAAAATTGATCAGTAACACCTTTAATCATGTTCAGGTTCCTAACATTGATCAGAAACACCTTTAAACATGTTCAAGCTCCTAAGGTTGATCAGTAACACCTTTAGACATGTTCAGGCTCCTAACATCGATGCATAACTCTTTTAAACATGTTTAGGCTCCTAACATTGATCAGTAACACCTTTAAACATATTCAGGCTCCTAAAATTGATTGGAAACACATTTTAAAAATGTTCAGGCTCCTAACGTTGATTGGAAATACCTTTAAACATGTACAGGCTAATAACATTGATCAGTGACAGCATTAAACATATTCAGGCTCCTAACGTTGATCAGTAACACCTTTAAACATGTTCCGGCTCCTAACATTGATCAGTAACACCTTTCGACATGTTCAGGCTCCTAACATTGATCAGTAACACCTTTAGACTGTTCAGGTTCCCAACATTGATCAGTAACACCTTTAAACATGTTCTAGCTCCTAACGTTTGATCAGTAACACATTTAAAGATGTTGGAGCTCCTAACTTTGATCAGTGACACCTTTAAACATGTCCAGGCTCCTAACATTGATCAGTAACACATTTAAACATGTTCAGGTTCCTCACATTGATCAGGAACACTTTTAAATATGTTCTGGCTCCTAACGTTGAAGATTAATATGTTTAAACATCTTGGGGCTCCTAATGTTGATCAGTAACACCTTTAAACATGTTCAGGCTCCTAATGTTGATCAGTAACCACCTTTAGAAATGTTCAGGCTCCTAAAATTGATCAGTAACACCTTTAATCATGTTCAGGTTCCTAACATTGATCAAAAACACCTTTAAACATGTTCAAGCTCCTAACGTTGATCAGTAACACCTTTAGACATGTTCAGGCTCCTAATGTTGATGCATAACTCTTTTAAACATGTTTGGGCTCCGAACATTGATCGGTAACACCTTTAAACATATTCAGGCTCCTAACATTGATCGGAAACACATTTTAAAAATGTTCAGGCTCCTAACGTTGATTGGAAATGCCTTTAAACATGTACAGGCTAATAATATTGATCAGTAACAGCATTAAACATATTCAGGCTCCTAACGTTGATCAGTAACACCTTTAAACATGTTCTGGCTCCTAACATTGATCAGTAACACCTTTCAACATGTTCAGGCTCCTAACCTTGATCAGTAACACCTTTAGACTGTTCAGGTTCCCAACATTGATCAGTAACACCTTTAAACATGTTCTAGCTCCTAACGTTTGATCAGTAACACATTTAAAGATGTTGGAGCTCCTAACTTTGATCAGTGACACCTTTAAACATGTTCAGGATCCTAATATTGATCAGTAACCAAATTTAGACATGTTCAGGCTCCTAACATTCATCAGTAACACCTTTACACATGTTCAGGATCATAAAGTTAATCAGTAACACTTTTAAACTTGTTCAGGCTCCTAAGGTTGATTGGTAACACAGTCAAACATGTTCAGGCTCATAACATTGATCAGTAATACCATTAAACATATTCAGGCTCCTAGCATTGATCAGTAACAACTTTAAACAAGTTCAAGCTCCTAACGTCGATCAGTAACATCTTCAGACATATTCAGGCTCCTAACGTTGATGCGTAACTCTTTTAAACATGTTTAGGCTCCTAACGTTAATCAGTAACACCTTTAAACATGTTCAGGCTCCTAACATTCATCAGTAACACCTTCAAACATGTTCAGGCTCCTAACGTTCATCAGTAACATCTTTGAACATGTTCTGGCTCCTATCGTTGATCAGTAACACCTTTAAACATGTTCAGGCTCCTAATGTTGATCAGTAACCACCTTTACAAATGTTCAGGCTCCTAAAATTGATCAGTAACACCTTTAATCATCTTCAGGTTCCTAACATTGATCAGAAACACCTTTAAACATGTTCAAGCTACTAAGGTTGATCAGTAACACCTTTAGACATGTTCAGGCTCCTAACGTCGATGCATAACTCTTTTAAACATGTTTAGGCTCCTAACATTGATCAGTAACACCTTTAAACATATTCAGGCTCCTAACATTGATTGGAAACACATTTTAAAAATGTTCATGCTCCTAACGTTGATTGGAAATACCTTTAAACATGTACAGGCTAATAACATTGATCAGTGACAGCATTAAACATATTCAGGCTCCTAACGATCAGTAACACCTTTAAACATGTTCCGGCTCCTAACATTGATCAGTAACACCTTTCGACATGTTCAGGCTCCTAACGTTGATCAGTAACACCTTTAGACTGTTCAGGTTCCCAACATTGATCAGTAACACCTTTAAACATGTTCTAGCTCCTAACGTTTGATCAGTAACACATTTAAAGATGTCGGAGCTCCTAACTTTGATCAGTGACATCTTTAAACATGTTCAGGATCCTAATGTTGATCAGTAACCAAATTTAGACATGTTCAGGCTCCTAACATTCATCAGTAACACCTTTACACATGTTCAGGATCATAACGTTAATCAGTAACACTTAAACTTGTTCAGGCTCCTAATGTTGATTGGTAACACAGTTAAACATGTTCAGGCTCATAACATTGATCAGTAATACCATTAAACATATTCAGGCTCCTAGCATTGATCAGTAACAACTTTAAACATGTTCAAGCTCCTAACGTCGATCAATAACATCTTCAGACATATTCAGGCTCCTAACGTTGATGCATAACTCTTTTAAACATGTTTAGGCTCCTAACATTCATCAGTAACACCTTCAAACATGTTCAGGCTCCTAACGTTGATCAGTAACATCTTTGAACATGTTCTGGCTCCTATCGTTGATCAGTAACACCTTTAAACATGTTCAGGCTCCTAACGTTGATCATTAACTTCTTTAAACATGTTCAGGCTCCTAAAGTTGATCAGTTAAACCTTTAAACATATTCAGGCTCCTAACATTGATCGGATACACCTTTAAAAATGTTCAGGGTCATAACATTGATCAATAGCACCATTAAACAGATTCAGGCTCCTAACATTGAAAAGCAACACCTAGAAACATGTTCGGGCTCCTAACATTGATCAGTAATACCTTTAAACAAGTTCAGGCTCCTAACATTGATCAGTAACATCTTTAGACATGTTCAGGCTTCTAACATTGATCATCAGTAACACCTTTAAACATGTTCAGGCTACTAACGTTGATCTGCAAAACCATTAAACATGTTCAGGCTCCTAACGTTGATCAGTAACACCTATAGACTATTCAAGTTCCTTACATTGATCAGTAACATCTTTAAACATGTTCAGGCTCCTAACATTGATCAGTAAAACCTTTATACATGTTCAGGCTCCTACCATTGATCAGTAACACCTTTAAACATGTTCAGGCTCCTAACGCTAATCACTAACACTTTTAAACTTATTCAGGCTGCTAACGTTGATCAGTAACACATTTAAGAATGTTCAGGTGCCTAACGTTGATTGGTAACACCCTTTTAACATGTTCAGGTTCATAACATTGATCATTAACACCATTAAACATGTTCAGGCTCCAAGCATTAATCAGTAACACCTTTAAACATGTTCAAGCTCCTAAAGTTGATCCGTAACACCTTTAGACATTTTCAGGCTTCTAATGTTGATCAGTAACACCTTTAAAAATGTTCAGGCTCAGAACTTTGATCAGTAGCACCTTTATACATGTTCAGGCTCCTAACATTGATCAGTAACACCTTTAGACTGTACATGTTCCTAGCATTGATAAGTAACACCTTTAAACATGTTCAGGCTCCTAACGTTGATCAGTAACACCTTTAGACTGTTCAGGTTCCTTACATTGATCAGCAACATCTTTAATTATGTTCAGGTTCCTAACGTTGATCAGTAATACCTTTGGACATGTTCAGGCTCCTAACATTGATCAGTAACATCTTTAGACATGTTCAGGCTTCTAACATTGATCAGTAACACCTTTAACCATGTTCAGGCTACTAACGTTGATCTGCAAAACCATTAAACATGTTTAGGCTCCAAACGTTGATCAGTAACACCTTTAAACATGTTTTGGCTCCTAACATTGATTATTATCACCTTTAGACATGTTCAGGCTCCTAGTATTGATCATTAAGCACCTTTAAACATGTTCTGGCTCCTCACGTTTATCAGTAACACCTTTAAACATGTTCAGGCTCCTAATATTGATCAGTAACACCTTTAAACATGTTCAGGCTCCAAACGTTGATCAGTAACACCTTTAAACATGTTCAGGTTCTTAATATTGATAAGTACCACCTTTAAAAATGTTGTTCAGGCTCCTAAAATTGATCAGTAAATCATTTTAACAAGTTCAGGTTCCTAACGATGATCAGTAGCACCTTTAAACATGTCCAGGCTTCTATCATTGATCAGTGACACACATAAACATGTTTAGGTTCCTAACATTGATCAGGAACACTTTTTAATATGTTCTGGCTCCTAATGTTGATGATTAACATGTTTAAACATCTTGGGGCTCCTAATGTTGATCAGTAACACCTTTAAACATGTTCAGACTCCTAATGTTGATCAATAACCAGCTTTAGACATGTTCAGGCTCCTAAAGTTGACCAGTAACACCTTTAAACATGTTCAAGTTCCTAACGTTGATCAGGAACACCTTTAAACATGTTCAGGCTCCTAACATTTATTATTAACACCTTTAGACATGTTCAGGCTCCTAACATTGATCAGTAAGCACCTTTAAACATGTTCAAGCTCCTTAAGTTTATCAGTAACACCTTTAGACATGCTCAGACTCTTAACGTTGATGTGTAACTCTTTTAAACATGTTTAGGCTCCTAACATTGATCAGTAACACATTTAAACATGTGCAGGCTCCAAACGTTGATCAGGAACACGTTTAAACATGTTTAGGCTCTTTATGTTGATAAGTAACACCTTCAAACATGTTCAGGCTTCTAACATTGATTAGGAACACCTTTAAACATGTTCAGGCTCCTAACATTGATCAATAACACCTTTAAACATGTTCAGGCTCCTAACTTTAATCAGTAACACCTTTTAACATGTTCAGGCTCCTAATATTGATCAGGAATCCCTTTAAACATGTTCAGGCTCCAAACGTTGATCACGAACACCTTTAAACATGTTTGGGCTCGTAACATTGATCAGTAACACCTTTAAACATGTTCTGGCTCCAAACGTTGATCAGGAACACCTTTAAACATGTTTAGGCTCCTTATGTTGATAAGTAACACCTTCAAACATGTTCAGGCTCCTAACATTGATTAGGAACACCTTTAAACATGTTCAGGCTCTTAAAATTGATCAATAACACCTTTAAACATGTTCAGGCTCCTAACTTTAATCAGTAACACCTTTTAACATGTTCAGGCTCCTAACGTTGATCAGGAATCCCTTTAAACATGTTCAGGCTCCAAACGTTGATGAGGAACACCTTTAAACATGTTTGGGCTTGTAACATTGATCAGTAACACCTTTAAACATGTTCAGGCTCCTAACGTTGGTCAGTAACACCTTTAAACATGTCTAGGCTCATAACATTGATCAGTAACACCTTTAAACATATTCCGGCTCCTAACATTGATCAATAACACCTTTAAACATGTTATTTTCATTCTCATCACTGAGTTTGTCTTTGGAAACCAATGTGAGAAGAATTCCACCATTACCAGCTGTGGATTTCCTTTACAGCTGAGCTTTTATGTAGTTGTAACTCAGTGAAATATATGAGCAGGTGCTTGTTTTATCTATGACATGTTTAAAAATGAATTAATAAGATTTCATAAAATGCTACAAATAGGCTGCTTGCATGTCAGTGGCACATAAATAGTCAAAAGTGTTTTAAAAATCAAAGAGGTAAAGCAAATCAGTTGTTTATAAACATATTTTGTTAGTTACCAGATGCATAATGGAACTGACGTTATTATTTTTTCTCCATTTAGTACATTTGAAGTTATATCCTTATAAAGATGCATTTTGAGTTTGAAGAGCTATGTAAAATTAAAAGGTTTTGTAACTTTTTAGTAAACCCATAAGAGCCAGAACTGAGGATACGGAAGCAAAATGGATTGTGAGGCTCAGATCTAGTTTTGGAGATGGTCTTAATGAGTGCATTCCTATTAAGCCTGTGCTTCATAATAGACCATTGAATAGATGAATCTTGATTCATTTTTAACATTTCTAATATGTTCAAAAATTTTAAATTTAAATATATTCATTAATATATATTTTTGTCTTGTTAAATATTTATATATATATATATATACATATATATATATATATATACATATATATATATATATATATGTATATATATATATACATACATTTTTAAATAAATAAATATATATTTTTAAATAAATATATTTTAAATGAATAAACATAATTTTTTATATGAATATATATATATATATATATATATATATATATATATATATATATATATATATTATTTCACTGACCACTATTATAAATGCATTTCAATTAGATAATATGTATTTATGCTTTTATGTGTACTATCTTTTAAAATGTTTTAGTATGTGTATCTTGTAATATAAATGCATCTCAACTAGGTATTATTTCTATGTGTACTATCTCTTTAAATGTTTTAGTATGTTAATTGATCATTTAGACTAATTAGGAAGAGTATATAAGGTGTGTGCTTTTATGGCAGGAGTTACACCTGAAGAAGCAACTGTGAAAGCGCTTGTGTCCTCTGTTAATAAACTGGTACCTGAACATTTATTTGTGGATTTCTTGCTGTTATTTTGGAATACATTCTCAGCCTGGATCTTTTGCTCCTTGTTCACAAGGGATTTTATAAACATCTTTAAACATGTTTGCGCTCCTAATGTTGATCAGTAACACCTTTAAACATGTTTGGGCCCCTAAAATTGATCAGAAACACCTTTAAACATGTTCAGGTTTCTAACATTGATCGGTAACACTTTTAAACATGTCCAGGCTCCTAACGTTGATCAGTAACACCTTTAAACATGTTCGAGCTCCTAATGTTGATCAGTAACACCTTTAGACATGGCAGGCTTCTAACGTTGATCAGTAACACCTTTAAACATGTTCAGGCTCCTAACGTTAATCAGTAACACCTTTAAACATGTTCAGGCTCTTGACATTGATCATTAACACCTTTAAACATATTCAGGCTCCTAACATTGATCCGTAACACCTTATAACATGTTCACACTCCTAACAATGATCAGGAAAATTTTTAAACATGTTCAGGCTCCTAACATTTATCGGTAACACTTTTTAACATGTTCAGGCTCCTAACATTGATCAGGAATACCTTTAAAAATGTTCAGGCTCCTAACATTGATCAGGAACATGTTTAAACATGTTTAGGCTCCTTATGTTGATAAGTAACACCTTCAAACATGTTCAGGCTCTTAACATTGATTAGGAACACCTTTAAACATGTTCAGGCTCCTAACATTGATAAATAACACCTTTAAACATGTTCAGGCTCCTAACTTTAATCAGTAACACCTTTTAACATGTTCAGGCTCCTAACGTTGATCAGGAATCCCTTTAAACATGTTCAGGCTCCAAACGTTGATCAGGAACACCTTTAAACATGTTTGGGCTCGTAACATTGATCAGTTACACCTTTAAACATGTTCAGGCTCCTAACATTTATCGGTAACACTTTTTAACATGTTCAGGCTCCTAACATTGATCAGGAATACCTTTAAAAATGTTCAGACTCCTAACATTGATCAGGAACATGTTTAAACATGTTTAGGCTCCTTATGTTGATAAGTATCACCTTCAAACATGTTCAGGCTCCTAACATTGATTAGGAACACCTTTAAACATGTTCAGGCTCCTAACATTGATCAATAACACCTTTAAACATGTTCAGGCTCCTAACTTTAATCAGTAACACTTTTTAACATGTTCAGGCTCCTAATGTTGATCAGGAATCCCTTTAAACATGTTCAGGCTCCAAACGTTGATCAGTAACACCTTTAAACATGTTCAGGCTCCAAACATTGATCAGTAACACCTTTAAACATGTTATTTTCATTCTCATCACTGTGTTTGTCTTTGGGAACCAGTGTGAGAAGAATTTCACCTTTACCAGCTGTAGATTTGTTTTACAGCTGAGCCTTTATGTAGTTGTAACTCATTGAAATATATGAGCAGGTGCTTGTTTTATCTATGACATGTTTAAAATGAATTAATAAGATTTCATAAAATGCTACAAATAGGCTGCTTGCATGTCAGTGGCACATAAATAGACAAAAGTGTTTTAAAAATCGAAGAGGTAAAGCAAATCAGTTGTTTATAAACATATTTTGTTAGTTACCAGATGCATAATGGATCTGACGTTATTATTTTTCTCCATTTAGTACATTTGAAGTTATATCCTTATAAAGATGCATTGTGAGTTTGAAGAGCTATGTAAAATTAAAAGGTTTTGTACCTTTTTACTAAAGCATACTGTCGTGTAATAAATATATGTTCCATGTAGCTAGAGTATGTCAGGTGTGGAGCATGTTTAATCAAGCTCAGAAAGAATGAATGACTGTGCTTTTGTTTGGGCTTGTTGAGAAGTTTTAGTACTCTCTACACACAAGTAAATACTTGGTTGTCAAGTGCAGCATAACCTACAGGGATTTCTTAACTCATTACATCCAAGTGACACCTCCAGGTGCATCTGCAGTTAATTCCTATTGACCCCTCTAGGCGTCAAATATTGCTTGTTCATGTTTGCATCAATAATTCCAAAACCATGCTATGTACAAGATTTTTAAAGCTTTCATCTTAAAGGTTACACAATGGCAAACTCTACTGCATCAATAATTCTAAAACCATGCTATGTACAAGATTTTTCAAGCTTACACAATGGCAAACTCTGCTGCATTAATATTTGACCACTGTCTAGTGCATGCAAATAGGTATTATTTGCTCTTTTTATGATATTAATTTATATAGATATAATTTTCTCATTTTTCTAAATATCTGAACAACCAAGTAAAAGACACAGAACTGCTAAGCTTCATATGAATGCTCTCAGATAGTTGGATAAAATGCTGCTGACATTATGTTTGTAACTTGAGTGTTGGTTGAGAAGATTGTAAGCTGTTTACAAAATATTACAAATGTAATAGTTACTTTGTTTACTGTGACTTATAAATTTCAGTTTAAGACCTAGAACCTAAAGAATATTACCACTATAAAAAAATTGTTTATTATGAAGTGTTTGCCTTTGCCATTGCAATTCTTATATGGGCCTCAAGTAATATCAAGTCTGAGACATACATCCTAGGAGATGTAAACATTGACTGGAACAAATTTACTGCCAATAATCCCACCATATCAATCAATCTATTTAATTTCACTCAACGTACAAATGCCATTACAAGCCCCAATAATATAACCCCCCAGGCTCCATACTGGACTGGATCCTTGTCTCCCTCCCAAATAAAAGCTCCCACATTAGCACCTTACAAGACACCATTAGTGATCACTTGCCAGCCTTCATCCATAGAGCAGATCCCTCCTCTCCTCACCTACACTAATATATCCATACTCGAAATCTCTCAAACTTTAATGCCACAACTTTCTCCAATTCTCTCAAGCTAATAAACTGGGACAATTTAATAAGTCTTCCTCTAGACACTGCTGTTGAGTTCTACCCTGAACTCCCAAGCCTTTCCAAGAACAAAACGTAAAAAAAACAATTCCATCCCCTGGCTTACTAAAGACACCAAAACACTCATGCAACAAAGGGACAAGGCCTGGAAACTTTTCCACCACAATAAGCACCCTGAAACCCTTCTTAAATATAAACAACTCCACAACCTAGCCAAAAAACATATTATACAGGATAAAAAATCATACCATACCAAACTCCAGTCTACTCATTCCATGAACCCCAAACAATTCTGGAAATCCATCAACTCTCTTCTCAACCCAGACACCAAAATCAACCCTTGCTCTGACACAAGTAAATCTGACCCAGAAATAGCTATTCTGTTCAACTCCTTCTTTACTAACTCCATAGCAGAACTCACCAAAACCTTCCAAACAACAACTTCATCACCCCAACTCAAATCCTTTCCCCAATCTTCCTTCCTAAACTTGCCTCCTATATTTCATCTCAAACCCATCTCCACCTCATATATAAAAAACTTCTCTCTAAACTTAAGCCTTGTTCCAATGCCCCTGACAACATCCCCTCACTTTAAAACTTGCAGCAGACAGCATCGGCACCCCCATTAGTACAGTCATCAGTAGAACCATACAGGAATCATATGTCCCTAAACTATGATGTGCAGCCTTTATCCTACCCCCTCCATAAAGGAGGCAAAAATAATATCATCTCGAACTTCCAACCCATAGCAATTCTCCACTCTATTTCAAATATTCTTGAGAAATGCATCCACCTCCAGCTCATGTCATTCCTTACAAATAACCAACTCCTTACCCCAAAGCAACATGGGTTCCGTCCTGGCCATAGCATAATAACTGCTCTTCTTTCTTTTCTAGACATCATAAACCATGCCCGTGACTCCGGAGAGCTTGTATCCACAGTCCTCCTTGACCTCTCCAAGGCTTTTGATACAGTCTCCCATACCCACCTTTTTACCCACCTTTCTAATCTTAATCTCTCACAAAACACCATTATCTGGTTCAGCAGCTACCTCTCTGATAGATCCCATGCTGTGAAATGGAAGACAGGCACCTCAGCCTTCCTTACAACCCCAACCGGGGTACCACAGGGATTCATACTTGGCCCTTTGCTCTTTTATATCTTCATTAACGATTTCCATGCAGCCATTCCCAACACTAAGATAGTAAAATATGCAGATGATTCAACTTTAGTCTGCTCTGCCTCTAACCTCACTGAGCTCCAAACTAAAACTCAAACTGCTTTCCCAGCTACTGAGAACTGGATGCTTCAAAATCTTCTCTCCCTGAATGCCAACAAATTAAAAATCCTACTATTCTCTCACTCAAAATCTCTCCCCTCGACAAAACCTCTTTCAATATTATCAGTCATGCCAACTCCACTATAGAAGTTGTTCCTTTTGCTAAACTTCTTGGGGTTACTATTGACGAACATCTAAAATTTGATACCCTTATTCAGCTAAATATTAAGAAAACCCATCAGAAACATGACATGCCATACAGAAACTCACAATTCCTCTCCCCTTCAACTAGACAGACCTTCCTCACAACCTACTTACTACCCTCACTGATGTATGGTGCTCCCCTACTAACCAACCTATCTTCCTCCATCTGCTCTAAACTGGAAATCTGTTACAACAAAATCTCAAAGTTCGCAACTACATCCAAATACTGCACTCACCACTGTATACGTCTACATCAGCTGCAAGGGCTAGAACTTGCCAACTACCTGGACTACGTCCATCTCACATAGCTCACAAGCTTATTTTCATGTCAGCTAAATGTGCAGCACAACAAACATCTTACCGTTATACACCCCACACAGAACTCTAAGATCTTCCCACCAAAATCTAATCTCTGTGTACAAACCAAATTGTCCCGCTGGTCAGCTACTAACCTTTTCCTTAACCAAAAAATGGAATTCTCTCCCTCCATCTCTAAGAATTTCTGAAAACTATGAACTCTTCAAAACCCAGCTCGATTCCTACCTCTCCTATAAATGGAAGTGAGATTGCACTCTACATACCTAACCAGCTTAATACATGAATACATTCACTTCACATAAGCTTTCATTCTTCCTTACTCACCAGGGATTAACCCTATTTTAATCTTACTTTATAACGTTCTCAGACGTTTCTAACCTCTGTACAAAGTTAACTCTGCACTACTGTTCTCAACCTGTAAACATGTAAATATGGGGTCTATATTAAAAACACGAACGTTTACTTACCCGGACACCTAAATGCTGACACATCTTCATCGAACCACAAAAACATCGATCGTCCTGAAGTGCGAAATCTGAAACGTCATTGTTGGCCATTCTGCGGTATAGCTCCATAAGGTAAGTGTGCGATAGTTATGGACCTTAGGGTTAGGGTGCGAGTTAAGTTAAGTGCATACATGGTGGTATACAATAGATTTAGTGTAGGGTTAGAAGTAGGGTTTAGTTTAGGGTTAGAAGAAGGGTTTTGGTTAGTGTATGTATGTGGTTTATTTAGTTTGTTTGTGTAGGTAGTATATAGCGGGCGATGGTATGGGACAGCTATTCCATATCGAGTTTTTGAATTTCATGGTTTAGGGCATTCGGTGTATTTGTGGTCCACGGAATATGTGTCGGCATTTAGGTGTTTGGGTAAGTAAATGTTCGTATTTTTAATATAGACCCGTAAATATGTATTATATATTTTTGTCTATGTTGCAGCTTAACTTTGCTTAGTTTTGCTATTTTATAGCTACATGTTGTTTCACTGACACCTTTGCAACTATGTATTATATTTTGTTTTATATATCTTGTACTTTGTATTATGGAGCTTTTCTCCCCGGGCCTCTACTGAAAACAGGCTCTTTGAGCCCAGTGGACCTCCCCGGTCATCAAACTGGAAATAAATAAATAAATTTATACTTCTTTCACAACCCCTATGGTTCCAGAGAGATGTAAACATTTGTTTGAAATGTGAGTACATAATTTGATTCTGTCAAAATGGTTAGGTTCTGCCCAATGGAAGTTACAATGCTAACTTGCTCAGCTCAGTTGGAGTGAATGAGTTAAGCAAGTTCATACGTTCATAGGTGTTTACTAGGCTAATGACCACAAGGGCCTTTATAAATGTAGCCATGCATCCCAAATCTCTGACAAGTTCTGGTACCCTTGATAAGTGTAAGCAGGGGCTTGAGAGATGAAACATTTATTAGCAGGAGTCTGAGAGATGAAATCTTTACAGGCTGTCTGTGTCTATTAGAGATATACATGCCAAACCAAGCATGATTTTCCTGTTCTCTATCCAATTATCCAAGTTGCACTTAAACTGGGTTAGGGAGGAACTCTGCTTCATATGGATGGGGTCACTGTTCCAGAGATGGGGTAGTCTCTGGGATACATACCTGTTTCTCCAGCAGGACCTATTTATATCACAGGCAAGGTTTAATTCATTGGAATTGGTAATTCTGGTGCTGTTTGTTTTGTGGATATGCAGGAGGTCCATCAGAGTGGGGTCTGACAGTGCCCTGTATGCCAGGCATAGATTTCTCCTCAACAGCCTGTAGCAGACAGAATACAAGGATAGGACCTTGAGGCGGTCTGTATAGAATATGTTATTTACACCTCGTATTCTTTTAATGAGGAACCTCTCCAGATGTTCCAACTGTTGGATAAGCTGGCTAGGCACATACCAAAGGGGCATTCTACTGAATGATAGGTCTGATGAATGCCAAATATACTGGAACAGTGCCTTCCTTGGACCTAGATACCAAACCTTTATTTATAAGTTGCGCAACATAGAATAATTTCTTTATTATTGTAGACACATGGTGGTCAAAGGCAAGATTACTTTCTGTGTGTGTCCCTAAGTCTCTGACTACTGGGTCAACTGTAAGGGGTGTGTTGTAAATATAATAGTTACAATGGGCGGATGACTTCCCAAAGGATACTATTATACATTTCTTGGCATTTAGTTTTAGTCCGTGGCTCTGACTCCAGTTGTTTGCCTGTGCCAGCCATTCCTGGAGAACATTTTTGTAGTATGGGATTCAAAGACAGCTCCTATTTTTCAATCATCTGCAAATTTACTCAGCCAGAGGCCATTGACATTGGCCTTGACTTTAGAGAAGTAAATGCCAAGAAGGAGTGATCCCAGGGCTAATCCCTGAGGGACTGCACGTGACTGGCCTCTCTATAGAGGGGGACTTCCCCAAGTTATGTTCCAAACCATTAAACCTCTTTTAAATGTACATAATTGATTATAATTTCTAATCTTTCTTGACTATTATTAATCAATGTGCTGATTTCTAGATTCTGAACTAAGTTATGTAATACAAACCTGGGGATCCAGAAAGAACCCAAAAGTCGGTGTGCAAGAGCTGTGGTAAAAAGTTGCTGTTAACACAATGTGGTGATTTAGGAGTCATAGCCATGTTAGTCTTAATGAGGAAAGACCTCATTATTGGCTAATTTGCATTTCTTTGAATCGCCCTTAACTACCATGAATACAGATCAGCACTTGCCTGTGGCACTTATCACTGGCAGCTCATGCAGCACATTGGTGATGGCCTCCCCCATTCAGTCTGATACACACACTGACACACACACACACACACACACACACACACACACACACACACACACACACACACACACACACACGCACACGCACACATGCACACACACACACACACACGCACGCGCACACATGCATACACATGCACGTGCACGCGTGCACACATGCACACACACACACGCACATGCACGCGTGCACACATGCACATGCACGTACATGCACAAGCACACACACTGCATACCTCTTACCTGTCCCTGAGTTGTCAGAATGTCCCTGATGTCTCCTCTTATGTTTATGTCCCTGCTCTCATAAATCACATATCCTTACAATCAGTCAGTTAATGCCAGGGATTAGAGTTTTAATCACATCACATATCCTTACAATCAGTCAGTTAATGCCAGAGATTAGAGTTTCCTTCTTCCTATTGTTTGTAATGTGCAGCTTGACCTTCTGCTCAGTTAGTTATTTAAGTCAGTACACATAATAAGTCAGTGTTATCCTTGGTCTTCCTCCTAGCTTTGTTCTGAAGAGCACGCTGACACTGACGCACTCTTCTAGGCTCCAGTTCCCTCTTACGTGATGGACTGTTTCAGTCTTGGAGTCATGGCAGATGTTAGCATTTCACACTTTGTAAAGTGTAAAATAACTCTGTCTATACTAACAGAGTAGTTAATGTAGTGGCTTAATGGTACGTTTTCCTGTATCAAGGTTGCACGGTTTGAAACCTTTCTCCCCTTTCTCTTTAGTTTTTTTTTCCAGAAAAAACCTGGGTAATGATTTCCAGTATCCCCAGTATATAGCAGTGGCACAGAGCATTAATATCCTCTGTGTGAAGTTAAAAGGTACAGGGTTTGAAGTTTTTGAAATGCCTTAGGGCACTCTATGCACAGTATCCCTGGAATCCAGTCTTCATTCCCTGAACTGTGTCTTGCTTAAGTGTCATTAAGGCACGGGGTTAGGAGTTATCCCTGGAATCTACTGTTGCAGCCCATCTCACATCCTCTTTATTTTCTACGTGCTTTTAAGGGATGATATGCAGAGTGTCCCTGGTGCTTAGTGTCTTTCACCAACCTCTGTCCTCTTTCTCAGACAGCTAGTTTTCCCCTCAACTCAGATCATCTTTTTTCCTTTCCTTTCTAAGTATCCTTAAGACGTGATATAAAGACTCTCTCTGGTGCCAAGTGTTCTTACTGAGCATTAAAGGAAGATGTAAAGAGTTATGCCCGTTGTCTAGTGTCCCCCATCCCACAACTTTAAGTTCTATTAAGGCATAGTCTTAAGGAGTTATTCTTGGTGCTTGCTATTTTCCCTAACTCATCTTTGTTTTAAGTGCCATTAAGGCACAACGCTAAAGAGCTAACCGTGATGCCTGGGGTTCCCCCAGTGTTGCAGGATTTGCTCTTTACTCTGTGGGAGAGTTGAGGGATGACAGCCCCCCAATCCACACACACACACACACACACACACACACACACACACACACACACACACACACACCCTCCACACCACCCAGTCTCACTAAGACACACTCACCCATTCACCCCCCCACACACACACACATTTACCTTATCTGCTAACTACCACCCCAATTGTGACCTTTCAGGGAGATATACACATACACTCACACATGAAGCCCCACACATGTAGTCATGCACACACCCCCAACACTATTTGTCCACTAATCTTCCTGGGTGAAGATGAGGTTTTGAACATGTTCATAAAAATGAATAGCCATGAGCATCTCCAAATGCCTTACTGCAGATTCTTGTGGGGGAGAATACATGCCTAATTAGCATATTGCTTTCCTCCAGGATGGCTTATTAGCTTTTAACATGGCTGTGGAGACATCCCACTGCAGTGTTGCATGCCTTCATGTTAAAGCATGATGGTAGAGCAGTATCCTTAACAGAAATGGTTACTGCAGGGTATATACCATGTGTGTACACCTCATGGCAACCTTTCTGAATTGGTCCCTGTATGACACCCAAGTTTGAAGTTCACCATGGATGTATATAGGAAACTGAAATGTACATTGTAAAACCAGTGTAACCCCCTTTAACATGAAGGATCTACACCTTTTCCTACTAATTAAAATACTAACTCTTGAGTTTACAACATCTTGGAATGAAGGAATGCTATGTTTGTCTTTTTTTGAAAAGTTACCTATAAAATATATATTTTTAAACTGCACAGTTTGTTCAAAAAAGAAGTGCAAACTGCAGTATTACATGATCTGTAGTTTGGATAAGTATTTCTAGACCTACAGAATTATTTTTTGTTTTTAGGTAATTAGGTAATTTTTACTACTTGGCCTTTTCCTGTTGGATGTGTTTTCCACTGATGTACACATGGCATTGTGTGTAATCAAATAATAATCAAGCCAGCTAAATAGTTTTCAGGATGTATATTCTGCTGAAATAGGAGGCTGTAAAACAAGATGAGCCTGTTAACGTTAATAGATACGTGAGGTAGGTAGGACTGAATTGTAATCTGCTGCTCTACAAAATCACTTTTAAATTACTTGTTCCAATGATACCTTGCGCAAGTAAGTTTCACAGTAACTTGTGAATTTGGAAAAGTTTCTGCTTTTTCTTTACTATAAAATGTTTTCAAATGAGAAAGATCATACTCAAATTTGAAAATAAACATTCTTTTATTTGTTGTTTATGGTTTCTGTAATAAGGAAGCGTATATGTTTAATCTTTTTAGTTATGAAAAGTATCAGAAATTAAGGAACTATTGGAATTTACTTGTTCAGTGTGTTTAAATGAGGACTTAAAACATTTTTGTATTTGTGTTGTACACAGTTACAATCAAGTGAAAGGAGAAAAGGTGCAAAACACACAAACCAAGAATAAACAACAATGGCACTTGGAAGGACCAAAACTGCCCACTGAATAAAAATGTTTACTTTATTAAAAATGCACACATATGCTAAAATATTTGTCCTTTTCATAATCAGTAGTGAACATAAGATCATTAATAATACAATTGTTAATACACTCAGTTTGTTCAAACATTTTAGGCATCTCCGTCTCATTTTGCTTGATGGCCCTCATAATATCCATGCCACATCTATCAAAAATAACCGAACGTTTCTTATGAAAATCAGAGCCATCCTCAACATTGTTAGGGTATTTATATACCATAACCCCTTTGGTACTATGCCCAAATTAATACACTCTTTGAGATGTAATGTTAAAATAATGGATAGAATCGCTTAGAGTGAATGCTCTTGTGCAAAAAGCCAAATTGAAGATATAATGTAATAAAAAGTAGCACAGGAACAAAACAATGAAGGGGTAGGTCACCAAGACGTAAAATCCCATGAACTGGATAACTCCAAGACACTAAAATCGTAGCAGACAAAGTCAAATCTGTTAAAAATATAGGTTTATTGCAATAACAGGTTAGCGCTTTCGCTAAATAGCTTCATCAGACCTTTAGACAGAAAATCTACAAGGATTTAAATACACCACTTAGCGGGAAAAAAAACAGAAGTCCTTCTTAAAGTGACACATAAATTTTTCTGACATCAATTACTTTAAGAGTAGAATAAAATAAAAACAAATAATCACTCAAAAAATTCATGAATACAATCTAGATAATATAGTATAATAAAATCCACATATAAATTCTATAAATATCTTCATTCAATTCATAACATATAATAAAACATGATGTATATATATATATATATAAAAAACAAGTATCTATAAAAAGACACAAATGTATGTGCATGTGCAGACATGTATAAAAAGCATAAACATATATATGCATATAAATAAATTAAATATATATGTTATGTGTATACATGGAAAACCCACTATCACTGAAAGTACAATAGGCTGTAAAACCAGCTGTGCAGTCTAACATTAATGTCTTAACCTCCTCATTTTCAAAAAGGGGTGTATCGGTACCTTCCCATTAAGCCCAGGTGACATGTCGGACCTGAACTTCATAATCCAATTTGATTCCCTGGCTTCAGTATAGGTTTTAACATCCCCTCCTCTAATAGTTCTATGTATATTCTCTACTATACTAAATTTAAAAAAATATCCATTCCCACTCTCAAGAACATGTTTCGCTAAGGCATTATGAACACTGCCTATTCTAATATGATAAATATGTTCACGCATTCTATCTCTGAGACATCTGTTGGTTTTCCCAATATAGAATGCTGAACAAACTGTGCAGGATGCCATATACACAACATCAGTGGACATACAATTACCATGGGCTCGGAAATTATAACTGGCTGAACTGGTGGGGTATATGAAGATGGGGTCTATATCAATATAAGAACAAAAATTGCAATTATTGCATGGCATAGTGTGTAATGGACCTATATACCCATCCAAATGTGTGGGCTTAGGATAGCACAATAACCTCTTAAGGTTCATCTTGTTCTTTTTGATGAACCTGGGTCTTTCACCGATTATTTCTCTCAGCATAGGATCAACTAATAGAATATGCCAGTGTGTTGTTATAACATCTTTAATAAACCCGATGTCCCTAGTATAAAATAAAGAAAAGGCAGGAGATTCCATAGTTTTGTTAGTCCTAACACTTGTATTAACCACAATAGTGGGGTCAATGTCTTCAACCGAGGGGTTTACAGATCCAGTAGTAGAAAAATATGGTGCAGCTATATTTGTCCTTAAATCAATGATATCAGTCATTCCATTAGTGAGGTCAAGCGGAGTATAGCAACGTGCCCTTAACCTATCCTCAAGTTCCCCCAGTGCTGTATAACATTCAGAGTCAACTGGAGTATATCTGGAAACACGCATCGCTTGTCCCCGGACTATGTTTCTGTATACATAGCCAGGGTGCATGCTGTGACGATGTAACATGGTGTTCCTGTGACAAGGTTTCCGATATACTCCTGTGTTGATCATCCCATTGGTCAACCTTTCCACATAAATGTCTAAAAATGGAATCTTGACTTCAGAATGCTCCACAGTAAAACAAAGAAAGTCAGTAGCAGAATTAATCTCATCTATGAAGTTATTTAATTCGGCCAATGTACCTGTCCATAAAAGGAACAGGTCATCCACAAAACGTCTATAGAACGGGATGTACCTGATATAAAACTCATTATGAAACAAAATTCTGCCTTCCCATTCAGCCATGACTAGGTTGGCGTAGCTATTGGCACAAGATGTGCCCATAGCTACGCCATCCCGCTGAAGATAAACCTGGTTCATGAAGCAAAAGATATTTGATTCCAAAATGACTTCTAAAAATGTCAAAATAAGGTCAATCTCCATTTCAAGATACCCTGACAATCTCCTGAGATAACTACCAACCATGTCAATTCCCTCTGAATTAGGAATTATAGTAAAAAGGGATTGAACATCCATAGTTACAAACAAATAACTATCCATTGACGTATTATTACTTGTAAACTGATATAAATCCAGTAAAAACTGTTTAGTATCCCTCAGAATGTGTATATTAGCATCCACAACTGGTCTTAGCTTACTTTCAACATAGATGGATAGTGACTCAGTGGACCAACCCCTTCCTGCTACAATCGGTCTCAATGGTGGATGGGTCCTATCTTTGTGAATTTTGGGGAGACCCTGTATGGTAGGTATCAACGGATGTTGGACTTGTAAAAAGTTAAATAGTTGAAAGTCTATGATCTCATTTTTAAGCAAATCGCTCAGCATGAAATCAATCCTATTAATCATTAAATTAACTGTCTCTAATGAAATAGGTTCATAGAATTTTCTATCACTTAACATTGCAACCATATCCTCTCGATATTTGGGTGTGTCCAAAATAACCACACCTCCACCCTTGTCTGCGGGTCTAATGGTGATATCATGGTTATTACGTAAACTCTGTAATGCCCTCCGCTGTTTAAAATTAAGATTGTGTTTTCCCTTCATATTATGTTCATATTGGTCCCTCATTTGATATAAATCATCCTCAACAAGTTTACTATATGCTGGCACTAGGGGATGTGTCTGAGGTATGTATGTACTAGGTTTCCTATATGAAGGACAAGGTACAAAGTTAGTACCTTTGAATTCAATCCTTAATGACAAATTACGAATGAACAATTTAAAATCTTTCAAGGTCTCTTCAAACCTACTAAATGTTGTAGGAATGAAAGACAGACCTCTGGATAGAACTTGTACTTCATCTAGATTCAAACAATAAGTGGAAAGATTGAAGACTATACTGTCCTTTTCACTTCCCACATTTTCTTGATACTCCGGTTGGGAAGCCGTTCAGGGGACAGCTTCCGTTTCTGCCTCCCCCTGCTCATGGAACATGATCTTCCTTCCCTGGAGATAGACCTTATAGGGAAAGGGTATCTGATATCAAAAACTTGGTTGGAAGATGTTTCCAAACCAACATCAGTATACACCCTCTACATATTTAGCTACTGACAATAATAGAATGGGAACACAATGTTTATCTGCACCTAACTCTGAACCAGTGGTACGGAGGAAAGTAAATTATACCCAAGCTTCTAACAGTAGTAACAGAGCTAGTGCTGACAATATTGTGAATACTGATGTTGACCTACCCCTTCATTGTTTTGCTCCTGTGCTACTTTTTATTACTCTTTGAGATATGTATTGTCCAATACTTAATTTCTACATGTAAACATGCAGTCTTAAAGTTGTTGAATATTGTTGTTGTCGGTGTCCAAATATGTATTATCAGCAGTCACTTGTCCATGGCCATTAAAAAAAATACTTTTGGTTTAGCCATACACCCAAGTCATTATTTAAATCAATATTTTGCTCAGAAGCTGAAATGTCAGCAAGAATGTGCATATTTAGAATACGGGATTCCTGTACCTCATTCATCTACCCTTCCTGTTTATTTGTATGGTGGCTACAGATAAAAGGCATTTGTTGATGATCCATATTAGCTCTTGCTGAGCTGTGCTGCTGGAAACTCAGCTGTTGAATTCCGTGAGAGGAATGTTCATCACATCTTATTTGTGACATCATTTCCTGGTTACCAGGCAGGGAGGCAGTAGAGATAAATTAAGACAGGGATTTGGAAATAGGAGTGATTTAATTTAATGGCCATGAACAAGTATATTCAGACACCTACAACAACAATATTCAGTGACTTTGAGACTGCATGTTTAGGTACAAAACTTTAGTATTGGACAATACATAACTCAAAGAGTGTATTAATTTGGGCATAGTCCCAAAGGGGTTATGGGTATATAAATATGCTAACAATGCTGAGGATGGCTCTTATTTTCATAAGGAACTTTTGGTTATTTTTGATGTGGCATGGATATTATGAGGACCATCAAGCAAAATTGTTAGGACATATTTAGTGTATTAACAACTGTGTTATTAATGATCTTATGTTCACTATTGATTATGAAAACAAGAAATGTTTTGACATATGGTGCACTTTTAATAAAGTATATATTTTTAATTAGTGGTCATTTTTGGTCCTTCCAAGTGCCATTGTTTTTTTGTACACAGTCAGTACTCGATGACCATGCTTTTAGACTTGGTATGCATTTCATCAGCAGATGGCATTTTGACATTCTGAACTTTTATTGTACTTTAATGTGCCTTAGCAAAAGAAAGCTGATGTAATATCCTAACATGCTAAAGGAAACTGTTGTATACTCTTCAAGTAATGTAAGCTCAAATGGGTCATCAGAATTACTTTAAAAATCACTGTGCTTTTGTTAGGTTTTATTAAAAAAAAAAAAAAAAATATATATATATATATATATATATATATATATATATATATATATATAAGCATTCCTTGACGTTATTCAGCAACATCATCCAATCTCATAGATGAGAAGAAATTTTGAGTCTGCCCATCCAATCATCTAGGTTTACCTTAAAGGTGACAAGGGTGTTACTCTGCATGACAAATAGTGGAAGTTTGTTCCAGAGTTGAGAGATCTGTTGAGATATGACTTTTTTGCCAGTCTGTCTTATTTTAGCTGTTGATGAAGGGTTAGCTCTCTTTAACCAAGTATTTGAGGTACCATTTGTTCTGGGGAGGAATATGATGTCAAAAGATGGTTGAATGTTTCATGGCTCAAAAGGTTAGACATAGATCTCCACAGAGGAATCTGTGGGAGACTAAATACAGAGAAGCTCATACATCTCAATCTCTTAGAGCAAGAAATCTGGACAAAGCATAAAATAATGGGGATAAAGGCCCCAAAATAGGAATAGATTTTAATTATTGCTTTAATGGACTTAGAATGTTGCTAGAGTAACAGAATTTGTATTAACACACATATTCTGACATTTATGAAGCCTGAAAAACAAACGTATGTCATTATTTATTGACTTTGATATTCAGTGATTTGCCAGAAAACCAAATATTTTAAGAGGAACAGACAAAAAAATATGAGATGAAAATCTGGACAGTGGAAAGGTTTGCAGAAGTCTCTCAAGCTGCGTTATGCATTTAGAAAAACACATGCTAAAAGATACATTATATTCAGTAACAGTTCTAATGAGATACAAGGATAGAGGGAATTAAGATTTCTCTGGAGCTAGAGGAGATACCTTAGATAAGTCAGACAAAAGGCTTTCTGAGCAGAGACCTCAGGCTAGGTGACAAACACCTGTTTTAGCTCCATGCTGCACATACCGCTTAACCTGGAGACATCAACAATCTGGACAAAGGCCCATTGGAAGTAGGTACAACTGGCCAAAATTCCAGACACTTGTTAAAATAAAATTTGCATACATACTAATATAACTCCACCCACTCTAATGGGATTGTGGGATATCAACATTCAAATAATAATTGAGAAAGTGTTGCCCAGTTTAACATTAACTTTGAAAATGCACCCACTGTATAGATAAAACACAACAGCACATACCTCAAAGCAATCTGTCCAGTGAATAATATGAATATCAGTCAAGTCGGCATCATCCAAACCTGCACTAACTAAGATGATGTCCTTGGGTAAACAACTGCCAATAATGCAAATACAAAGGAAATTCTTGGACATGTTGATGACAAATGCAGACTTGCAAAAGAGTATGGTCATTAATTTCTGCCTCAGAGCTCCTCTTGAGCCATTGGCTACAATGTAATTATTTAAAAAACATGTAATCTCCATGGTATTCCCGAAGTCTCAAAACAACCCACTAAACAAGTGCAGTGGGTCCAAAAACAAAACAGTGTAAGAAACTTCTCTGTGTGGAAGATTTTCAGTCCATATATTTCTAGTTAATCACTGTATATTAATCAGATCAGACAATAGTAGAAGAAGTAGTGAACTTAAACTCGTCTTAAGTCAAAACAAAACAAAACAAAACAAAAAGTATAATAGAAAATATGTAATTGTACAGCATTACTAAGTATTCGAAAGTAATCCAAGCAAGGCAGGCAGGAAAGCTTGTGAGGAAATTATTATTCTATTTTTGTTTTACTTGGATTGCTTGATGGTGTACTTAATAAAGGACTTTCGACTGGAAACAGACTGCCTGCCTTGCTTGGATTACTTTTGAATACTTAGTAATGCCGTACAATTATATATTTTCGATTATTACCTTTTGTTTTGTTTTGTTTTGACTTAGGATGAGTTTAAGTTCGTTACTTCTACTACTTTTGTCTGATCTGATTAGTATACAGTGATTAACGAGATATATGTTCAGAAAATTGGACTGAAAATCTTCCACACAGAGAAGTTTCTTACACTGTTTAGTAATTATTTAAAACTTGCCTACAATTACCCAGCACTCAAATGACAAGATGAAACATTTCCATTCCCCCAGAATCCCCTTCAGAAGTACTTCCACGCATGCACAAGCACTTCAATGACACCAAAATGAATAATTTCCCCCAATGGCAGAGACCAATATCTACACAAATGCTGATGTACTTTTCACAAATATTAGGCAACTACTGTCCCTTTATACTTGCCCTAAACAACAGCATTGAAATAGTGATTGCAAAGTAAGAAAAGAAAAAAAATGCAACAGAGACTAATATCTGCACAAATGCTGCTGCCCCTTTAATATACACTGTGCAGCTGGTGGTCCTTGATGTGGTCAACAGAATGTCAGAGAAACAACTGTAATAGCTGAGATGGCTGGAAATGTACTAGAGATATAAAAGTGATATCTGTCCCAACCATACCTCTCAACTACTCAGCAAGAGCAAGAAATCTGGACAAAGTCTAAAATAATGTGTGTGTGTGGGCGGGGGGTCCAAAAATAGGAACATATTTTAATTGCTGCTCTTACAGACTTAGAAAGTTGCTAGAATGAACTGATTTGTATTTGCATGCATTTTCCCGATGGATGTGAAGTCTGAAACTTGAATGTATTTCATTATTTATTGTCTTCAGTTCTCTCTGACTTTGCAGAAAACCACACATTGTATGAGGAACAGAGTATCCAGAGAAGCAGATGGGAGCACAATAAATATTCAGGTATCCTATGACTTACTGTATACCCTGAGTTTTCCCCATGCCCTGTATGAGCCATTACATATTTACCTGCATACTTTCCTGAGCACTATAATTAAACTGTCACCTTGTGCAAGCCATTGGCATTTTTACATCCCACTCTCCGTGCCAGCTTCCATTTCATGTCCATCCAGTTGTTAGAGAAGGCTTGACTGTGTGTTGGGTTTCCTTTTTTAAGTAGTCAGTTCAGTCTTCAGTTGAGAACCACAGTTGGCAGTTCACCTAGATGTGTTGCTCACCCAACACCACACTCTGCTTGGAGTTCTTAAGTGACATGCCCACCTTTATTTTGTAACAATGGACACCTGATCATTGCAAACTGCTGGACTAGGACTTCACTGAGTCAGGCACTGCCTCACGAAGCTGATGTTATCATGCATGCTCCTGCATGTTGATGACATTGTGGGATACACTGGTGATGATGTGATGGTGTCAGTCATACTTAAAAATTGTAAATAAAATAAAAAAAAAATCTGGAATTGAGAGGGCCATTTGGGAATTCATGGCAGCCTATTATCTTGCCCTCAAAATAGGTAAATTCTGAGGAATTCAGTACACTTGATAGCTATGACACTTCATGTTTCTAAAAATGGAAGTTGGTTTCAATGACTACAGACTCAGTTATGCATGAAAGTCCTGAGGTGTGTCTCCTATATGAAATGAATTGGGGAGGGAGCACAGGGTCTTAATCTACAATTAAACTTTAAAGCTGCATTAATTGAGTCAGTAACCTCCAACCCACTCTTGCTCATCCACCTCCTCAACCCACCATGACCCCAAAGCAACCTCCCTCCATAACCTCACTGCCTCCTCCACCACTGCACCCCCAAACCCAAATGTCCTTGCATTCAAACCTATACCCATTAACCCCAATGTCCCCACATTCAAACCCATACCCATTAACCCCAATGTCCTCACATTCAAACCCCTACCCATTAGTCATCAAAAAACTAAAGCCTTCTAGCACAATCCCTAATAGCCTCCCTGCTGAATACCACTCACTATTTACACCGACACAATAATGATTCTGCCCTCACTGCAGTACTACAACCTCCATCTTCAGCTTTAAAACAGTCATAAATCAAAGTAGAGATGCAAGTAACTTAATGTGACCACTATTTCTGGATCTCTTCAAAGCCTTAAGTACAGTAGCTTACCAAAACCTAATGCAGAAAATGAACACCCCAGGACTTCACCCCAGATATCCTGACATCTAGTCAGATAGCTGCTTCTTCTACAGTAGACAACACCCTGTAACATGGCAAAGTGAAACCTCCTCCTTTCTCCACAATTCAGTAGAATTCCCACAAGGATCTAGGCTTGACCCCTTATAATTCAGTAGGTTTATAAATGACCTTCACTTGGCTGGCAAGCCACTATAATCCAGTACATGGACATGTTACCCTTATATGCTCTGAGAAAATTATGCATGACCTGCAAAAAAAAATAAATAAATACATTAGTCATTTCTCATCTATAGAATCTCATACTCTGACTCATGTACAACTTTTCCTAAATCAAAAAACAAATAAGCAAAAAAAAATCTAAACTCAGGCTATTCAAACCTAAACAGCTCTCCTCACACACACAAGAAACCCCTCTAACATCTAGTAATAGCACAAGAATTGTCACAATAACCTCTCCAAAGCTTCTAGGAACTACCATAGATATTCATCTGAAATGTGATCACTACATCACTGAAGCAGTGTAAAAGAAATCATCAGAAACTCTGGCCTCCACAGAGCAAAGTCATCCCTTACATCTGATCCAAAATAAAAAGTAGCATCAATTCTCCTACTGCTCACACTATTATATACTGCACCTGTATTTGTGAACCTACGGTCTGGCCCAAACATTTGCTCAAACATTGCTATAACAAACATGCCCCATAGAAGTGACCACTGTGCAGACCTCAAGCAGTTACAATGGTCTAAACTAGCTCACTCCTTACCTGCCTCACCACTAACTATAGTGTGCAACCTCATCTGTAAACCCCAAAAGTACCCTACCTTACAATCTTAGCAGCCAAACTGGACTGTAGTCTCTGTGCCAAACTATGCAATCTCAAGTGCTCCTTGAACACTAAAACGTTGTATCTTGTCTTTATGTTTAAGAAAAAAAACAACTTTAATAGTAATCTTAACTTGTTGAAAGAAATGGAGCTTTTCTACCTGGAACTCCACCAAAAAGGGGCAAATTTCTGCCCAATGAACTATCCAGGTTAATGCAATAAATAAGCAAATTTATTTATTTATTTATTTATTTTATTTTACATTTGTTGACCGGGCTAGTCTGGCTGGATACATGTCCATTTTGAGCAGAGGCCCGAGGAGAAAAGCTACACTAAATACTAAGTACATTACAAAATATTACAAATGTTTATAAGTAACAAATTAGAAAATCATAACATCACACAGAATGCAAGATAGATTCAGGAGAAGCACATTTCGATGAGCAGTTAATACCATATTAGCAATTTTACATAGAATGTACCTAGGTCGATTAGTACTGTAAAAGGAGAAGAAATAAGACAGATACTAATAGGAAGAGTGAAGGAGAGATGTAGTATGAGAAAGAAAAAGGTTAGCCTGGTGTACTGCAGGAACAAAGCCAATGATTTAGGTAGTACAGTTTAATTTTCTGTTTGAATTGAGGCAGGGATGTAGTCAAAGTTATGTCACAAGGTAAGAGATTCCAGCATTTACCTATAGTGTTAGTGAAAAGAGAACAACCTGCTGTGTTGTTTGCCTTTATTGATTTAGTCATAAGTTTACTAGGTTCAGATTATTATACGGGATTAGGAGTTGAGAGAGTATAGGGGTGTTGTCAGGTAGGTGTAATATGTTGTGAGCTATAGTGAGTTGAGGAATTTTTAGGTAGTTTTGAAATTGAGCCAGCCAAGTTGCTTTAGATTTATACAGTGGTGAGTCCTAAAGGTTATTAGTGGCAAACGCTATGTTATTATAGCAAGTTTCAAGTTTGTTAAGATTGTTTTTCTTGAGGTTGGTATAAATGGGAGAAGCATATAGGAGAGTAGATAGGAGATGGGTTTGAGCACATTTGGTTCTTGTTGCTGGGGTTAGAAAAGGTTTAATACGATATAGGGATCCAATTTTTTTGTTAACAACCTTGATGGTGTTGTTTATGTGCTGATCGAAGGAAAGATGATTGTCAATGGTTATTCCAAGAAGTTTAGTAGTTGGATCAGGTAAGATGATAGTGCGATTATTAGAAGAAATGGTAAAGTTTAAAGGGGGGGACGGAGAGGGGGGGGAGAAGAGGAGGAGTTTAGTTTTTTTTGCATTTAGTAGGAGAAACCGTTTAGAAAACCAAGTTTCTACTTTGTTAAAGGTATTTTGTGTTAAGGAGGTCAGTTCAGTAGAAGAAGGTGCGGAGCAGATAAGGGTAGAATCATCTGCATATTGTATGCAGGTAGCTTGTGGTATAGCAGTCTGAAGATCGTTTATAAAGAGGGTGAACAGAAGTGGACCTAGAATGGAGCCCTGGGGAACTCCGATGGAAATGGGCAAGAGAGAAGAGATGTGATTTTCCCAAATTACTGCTTGTTGTCTGTTGTTAAGGTAAGATTTAAACCAATTTGTGGCTAGTTTATCACAAGGAAGAGATTCGAGAATATTGATTAAGAGAGAGTGGTTAACCATGAAAGCTTTTGAGAGATCAATGAAAAGAGCGGAGGAGAGAGAATGGTTGTTTTGATTTTTGTTGATAGTATCTATAAAGGAGAGAAGGGCAGTGGTGGTACTATGATGGGGTCTAAAACCATGCTGGCAGTTTGCTATTATGTTGTGGAGGGAGAGGTGGTGTACCAGTTGCTGGTGAATACATTTTTCCATTATTTTTGCAAGGGGTGAAAGAAGGGCAATTGGTCTAAAGTTGGAAAGGTCAAGGAGTTTCCACCTTTATGAAGTGGTATAATATAGGAGACTTTCCATATATCAGGGATGGTTCCTTCTTGGATAGTTCTGTTGATGAGTAAGGAAATAGGATAAGCAATTTCTTTAGCAGCTTTCTGAAGGAAAAGAGAAGGGAGCTTGTCAGCAGAAGGGTGCAGGGTTTAAGTTTGTGAATGAGTTTGAAGATGAAAGAGGTAGATATAGGTTTTAGAGCGAAATTGAGGGAAGAGGTAGTTCTGTTAGGTGGTATATGAGAGTTGTTAGTGTTCATTTGTTTGGCTAGGGTTTGAATAGTTTCAGAGAAAAAGAGTTGAAAGCATTGGCAGTCTGGAGAGGGGTTTGGTCAGCATTTAGAGGGAAGGAGTTTTCGCAGTTCCTGGGGAAAGAAGTCTATTTACTGATGACCAGAACTGTTCTGGAGGTTACAGTAGAAGTTTTCTTGTCAGAGATTATTGATTTTTGCTAAATTACGAAGCTGGCGGAATTTAACTAAGTCAGGGTTTAGTTTATTACATCTCCAAGATTTCCATGCTTTGTTTCTAGCAAGCATGAGTTTTTTGTGTTGGTGGTCAGCCATGGGGCGATTTGGTCTTTACTCTAATAGAGCGTTCTGGTGCATGAGAATCAAGTATAGATAGGAATGTGGAATTAAAGAATAATACTGCTTCTTCTAGGGGGAGTGATTTTAAGCAATTCCAATTACATGCACTCAGTTCGGCTTTAAAAGGTCTATGTTAAAGTGTTTGACTGATCGAATTAGCCTTGTATTTGGGAGGTTAACAAATTCTGATTTTTGTCTAGAAATGTAGGTTAGGCAGTGGTCGCTGATGTCATCAGGCATAATACCTACCTTATAATGTGTCTTAACTTTATTAGTTAGTATCCAGTCTAATATACTCTCTTTCTTACTGGGTTTATTGACTCTTGTAGTTGAGGTAATACTTTGTGAAAACCCATGTAGGTTAATATGGGAGGTGGGATTGACTGTATTTATAGTGTTCCAGTCTATGTTAACGTCACCAAGAATTATGGTTTCTTGGGGTAGTTGGTAGAAACCCAGCTTAAAAAGTCTTCTAGTATTGGAATGTTATTACCTGGGGAAGATACAAACAAATAATGTAAATAGATTTTTGGGGTTGGAGTTTAATAATGATGGTTTCTGTTTTGCTATTTAGGTTTGGGCATTCTGGTTGAATAGATATGTTAAGTTGATTTTTTGAAGAGTATTGCTACTCCTCCACCACGTTTTAAGCGGTCGTGTCTTATTATGTTATAACCCTGGGTACAATCCTGAGTCTTGTTTCAGAGAGGATGTCAAATGAGTGTATATCTAAGAGGGCATGGATGAAAGGTATTTTGTTATTTATGCTTTGGATGTTAAGGTGTCCTATAAGGAAGTTATTGTTGGGAGTTTTGGGGAGGTGGTGAGGTACCAGGGTTGGGGTGGATGTCTCCATCTAGTAGAGTAGGATTAATAAGTTTTGTTAAGTAGTTCTTATTTAGAATTGTTAGAGATTTTGTTTTGCAAGATAGTAGGGGTATGTAAGGTGATGTTGCCTATGGAATTTAGATAGGTGATAACTAGTGGAATTAACATTAGGGTAGGTTGTGAATGTGAGTCTAGTAGAGGTGTGTTTATGTGTGGAGATAAGAGAGTTATCTAGTGAAATTTCAAGAAAAGTGAGAAGGTATGTAGAAAGAAGGGTGGTTGTGATTATAGAGAGTACAGGCATAGTTCGTATGTAGGGAGGCATCATTTAGTAATTAGAGAGGTGAGGAAGTAGAGGGAAAGTGTAAAGGGGAGAAAATAGAATGTGGTAAGCAATATAGGGGAAAGTCTGTAGTTTAAAGCAGTAGGTAGATAAGAAAGGATATAGAAAGGCTGGAGTGGAAGGAAAGTGTAAGGAGAGAAGTCTAGGTAATAGTGAAAGGTAATAGAAGATGTATGGTCTTGGGGCAGAGATAGAGTAGAAAGGGATGTACTAAGGCTGGGGAACAATGAAGGAGAGTAATAGGATAGGAGGGCTAGGGGTGGCTATAGAGCTATAAATGTATGGGAATTGGGGTAGGGAGGGAGGAGCCAGAAGTTAAATGAGGCGGAGAAAGCTAACAACTGAGGTATAGCCAGGAGACAATCAGAAAAGCAGGTGAGACTATAGGAGCAGCGAGTGTCAATAGGGAAGGGTAAGATAGGAACCAGATACCAGAGGGGATAGGAGAAAGGTAAGGAGGAGTATGACAGAAAAGAGTACTGAGGATTTAGGAGGAGATGAGTGAGGTGTAATGGAAGAGAGTAGGGCAGGTTACTGGAGAGATATCAGCACAGGTGGTAAGGAGAATAGGCAGTCGGTAAGGAAGAAAATGGAGGTAGAGGATGGAAAACCAAATTAGCAGAGTAGACTGAGGAGGGCTAATCAGGGGAAATAGGAGGAAGCAAAGAAGAAAGAGAGAGTAGAGCCACCTAGTGGCTGGTATAGGTAAATGAGAGGGAGAATGGGGAAAATACAAACAGGACAAGGGAATGAAAAAAGAAAGAAAAATGAGGGCAGGAAAAGGTGAGAGTGAGGGGGTTTTGGGGGATAAGAGAGGAGAGGTACTGGCTGCTAGGCACACAAACGCAGGCAGAGTAATGGACTCTGAAGGTGGACCTATACAGAGGCTAAAGAGGCAGAAAGCGAAGCCCAAGACCTACTTTCAGTTCCTTGACTGTAGATCAATATGGGAGGTAGGCAGATTTTCAGTCACTGTAGTCAGGGCCAGGATGATCCAACAGCAGTAGGGCTTAAAGCTGGACAAGATTCAGTAGGGATGGTGCTATTAACTTCTAGGGGGAGAGAAGAATAACAGTCTTAGCATAGATGTTAAATTGAACAGGTACAAAACACAGCCAAATTGGTAAGGATTAACAAAGGTACAACAGCAATATTATCAGCAGTCTAACAGTAAAATTATCTAGCAATCTAACCCTGTTGAAACAGCTTGTCTAAAACTAACCCTGATAACATTAAGATCGGAAAAACATAAAACTATCAATAGTGAGCTAGAAATAAATCAAGCAAAAATGTATACCTGGATCTACTTGATAGACTCTAAACAATAGATATTATGAGTAGCAACAGTCATGTGACCAGCTGGTAACTCACCAGAGTAATATATTATATGCAAGTCATTGCGGGGATATAGGGAGGTTAAACTATTTGTAAAGCTAAATTAAAAGTATGTAGTTGGACTTACTAACAGTAGAGTAAGTGATACAGCTATTAGGGTACTATGTAAGAGGTACGCCAGAGCAGAGAATCCAAGGTACTGATTCAAGCGTTGCAGAGGTTCTATCAGAGATGAACCGAAGAGTACATCCCTTATCTACTGCAGCTCACTGCAAGGAGTGTAGGCGTTTAGGTACAGCTAGGCTTAAGCGAGCCTAGTATGCAAAATGGGTAAATGGTTGGTAACAAGCTCCAAATAAGGCTAGCAGCAGAGGCATCTATGGAAAATAAGCCATCAGTGCCGGGTCATAGGATAGTTGTAAGCACCTTAGCGTATTTGCACCAGCATACACGCCAGCTAACGATAAAGAAGCTCCACGTGTGTGATGCCATTTAGTAGCAATGGGCTGTAACTCTAACGATAGCCTGGCCAGGTACTAACTTGTCTAGATAAGTGTACAGGCAGAAAGAAATACAAAGTAGAGCAGGAAATAGTATTAGTCTGTACCTCTTAACACATCTAACACAGTGCAAACGCTTTAACACTTAACACATCTAACACAGTACAAACGCTTTAACGCTAGCATTTTAGTGAAAAAAAAGCAGGAGTAATCTAGGCAACATCAGTTTGTACTAAGATGCATGAGCAGGTCTAGCAGAAAAAGTATAATCACAACACAGCGATGTAATAGTGCTAAATACAATGCTATAGAGATAAAAAAGCGAACGAGCAGATTACTACAACAGTTTTAAGAGCTTAAAATGCAATGCGACTATGTTGAACTACATTTAGCAGCAAACATCAAGTAATGCAGCGGATTAAACAGACCCGATGCCTGAAGCTGTTAGTCGAACCCTGGGTCCTTCGTTTAAGAACCAATGGTGCCTCGTCGAATAAATAAAGACTTCACAGTAGCATAGTGATTAGGACTACTAGCGACAGTAATCACTGATAAATACAGTAATAAGTTCAGCTATTTCGGCCTTGACAACATCAAAATTCCATGCAGAGAAAGCTCAAGGTAACCATAACCTACCAGAGATAACTCGCCAAGGCAGGAGCGCACAGCAGCCAGGGACCTGGAACGGTGGAAGGAAGTGAAAGGGGTGACGCAGGTACAGGAAGGGGTATAAGTAACTTCAGCGGAAGAAGGGCGGGACAGGGGAAAAGAACACGGGCTATAGGGAAGGGTAGGCGGGACCAAAGGAAGAGGGTAGGGGAGGCGGAAAAAAGAAAGACAGGGGAAAATAAGTGACGTGGTGTTAAGAAGGGAGATAACTAACAACTGAGGTATAGCCAGGAGACAATCAGAAAAGCAGGTGAGACTATAGGAGCAGCGAGTGTCAATAGGGAAGGGGTAAGATAGGAACCAGATACCAGAGGGATAGGAGAAAGGTAAGGAGGAGTATGACAGAAAAGAGTACTGAGGATTTAGGAGGAGATGAGTGAGGTGTAATGGAAGAGAGTAGGGCAGGTTACTGGAGAGATATCAGCACAGGTGGTAAGGAGAATAGGCAGTCGGTAAGGAAGAAAATGGAGGTAGAGGGATGGAAAACCAAATTAGCAGAGTAGACTGAGGAGGGCTAATCAGGAGAAATAGGAGGAAGCAAAGAAGAAAGAGAGAGTAGAGCCACCTAGTGGCTGGTGTAGGTAAATGAGAGGGAGAATGGGGAAAATACAAACAGGACAAGGGAATGAAAAAAGAAAGAAAAATGAGGGCAGGAAAAGGTGAGAGTGAGGGGGGTTTTGGGGGATAAGAGAGGAGAGGTACTGGCTGCTAGGCACACAAACGCAGGCAGAGTAATGGACTCTGAAGGTGGACCTATACAGAGGCTAAAGAGGCAGAAAGCGAAGCCCAAGACCTACTTTCAGTTCCTTGACTGTAGATCAATATGGGAGGTAGGCAGATTTTCAGTCACTGTAGTCAGGGCCAGGATGATCCAACAGCAGTAGGGCTTAAAGCTGGACAAGATTCAGTAGGGATGGTGCTATTAACTTTTTCAGTTCCTTGACTGTAGATCAATATGGGAGGTAGGCAGATTTTCAGTCACTGTAGTCAGGGCCAGGATGATCCAACAGCAGTAGGGCTTAAAGCTGGACAAGATTCAGTAGGGATGGTGCTATTAACTTCTTTCTATTCCAATCACATTTTCAGATGTATTTCGATTTTTAGTTCACCAGTAGTTGGACGTGGATTTCAACGGATACTGTTTTTCTTTTTAGCGGAGAGATATTTGTTCTTGATTTTAAACCCTGCCATGTAGAGGTCACAGTGGTGCAACAGCGTTAGCGAATTACAGCAAGAAGTTTTCGGTTGGATTCTCGGCTAGGGCTCTTTCCGTTTGTAGTCTGCATGTCCTCCCTGCGGTTGAATGACTATTAAAGATAAAATAAATACAGCTACAATGAAAGTCGAATTCTCTCTCACATGTGGTATTCTTGTGTGTTGAACTGAAGCCTTGGCAAGGAGGAATGCTAAAGAAAATTTATAGATTGAATGCATTCAGTTCCATACCTTAATTTTCACTACCAGTAAGAGTGAAAGGGAAGATCTACAAGAGGGTAGTGAGACCAGCTATGTTGTATGAGTTGGAGATGGTGGCATTGACAAAAAGGCAGGAGATAGGGCTGGAAGTGGCAGAGTTAAAGATGTTAAGATTTGCACTGAGTGTGACAAGGATGGACAGGATAAGGAATCAGTATATTAGCGGGTCAGCTCAGGTTGGGCGGTTTGGAGACAAATTCAGAGAGGTGAGACTGCATTGGTTTAGACGTGTTGAGGAGGGATGCTGGGTATATTGGGAAAAGGATGCTAAGGATGGAGCTGCCAGGTAACAGGAAAAGAGGAAGGCCTAAGATAAGGTTTATGGATGTGGTGAGAAAGGACATGCATAGCCAGATGCAGAGGACAGGAAGAAATGGAAACAGATGATCCTCTGTGGCGACCCCTAATGGGAACAGCTGACAGAGAAGAAGACATTTATTACTTAATTAAAGGTGCTGTTAAGTGGAACTTGGGTGTATTACACAAGAGTCATCTCTTTACAGAAAATGTAGAAGTTGGACAGAGGGTTAAAGTGGAGAGCAGTAGTTCCAGTGGCACAGGGTTTGATTTCATCAAGCCTTGTTCACCTGTTGTGTGACCTTGAGCAAGCCAGTTAACTAGACAGTGTATAGAGACAACTGGTAATTTGGGCTAGGCTTTTTATTTATCCCCTGGACTACAGACCTAGTAACTATCTATGAACCTAAAATGACAGTGCTGGCATATCTGTTGGAGAATACAGGTTTGAATTCAGATTCCTGAATTGTGTCCTGCACTCTGGAAATAAGCAGTATAGGAAGGCAAATGTAGCTGCAGAACCCCTTGTGCTAATCTATTTCTAATCATCCATTGCTCCTTAGTCTTCTAACACTATCTGTATTTATTTATTTATTAATTCATCTATTTATTTATATTTGTTTACTGGGGTAGTGCACTGATCAATACTGACCAATTTCAGGCTAATCCTGGGCCAGTATGTGAGTTGATATACAGTAGCAATACTTACAGTGCATCCTTCCAACAAGAAACCTTGATGGGATAAGAAGAGATATCTACAAATCTAACCAACTTGACAGATCTGTCTGTCTGTCGGTCTATCTATCTATCTATCTAAAGCTTTCCTAGTTATTTATTTAACATTTGTTAAGCAGGATAGTCCGACTGAACAACTAGTTTCCATTTTCAGTGGAGTCCTGGGGAGAAAAGCTCCACAAAGTTACAGAGTAATATGTCATACATGATAAAAAATATATGATAGAAAATAGGCTGTAACATAGTATAAGGCATACACACCACAGGATAGCGTGTTGTAAGAGAATAACTGTTTAAAACAATACATCACCATAGTACAGATATATGAGCATAGCGCATTTGTAGTCTAAGCATAAGTAGTGAATATGTACATTTAGTTGCATAGTAAACACAAGATTAAAATATTTACAATATGTACAATTAATGTAGGTCGAGCAGTGTCAGAGAACAGTATATGTCAGGGCCATAGCTCTCAACTGTCCAGATTTTTGTCTCATATTTTTGGCCTATTCCTCATAAAATGTGTGTTTTACTGGAAAGTCATTGAGGATTGAAGTTGCTAAATACTGTCATACATTTGAGTTTCAGACTTCATATCCTTCAGAAAATGCATGTCCATGTCAAACCTATTATTTCAGGAGCTGTCTAAGTTTATTTGAACAGTATTTAAAACGTGTCCCTATTTTTGGGCCTTTGTTCCCCTATTATTTCTGCCTTTGTCCAGATTGTTTGTAGTTAGAGGTTGAGAGGTATGGTCAGGACACCAGGAAATAATGGCCTGTAGTAGGGTGAGGGTTCAGGGGGATCACTGCAGTTGCATATATGATTGTTATAAAGGTGTGATTTAAGGAGGTTTTTGAATGTGGATGTGTGGTTTTGTAACCTGTAGTTCATTAATGTGTAGGTTTATTGTGCTGTATCTTTATGCTGGGTTGATAAATGTACTGAATCACATTCTAACATCATAATTTATGTCACAACAATGAGCTTCTTATTTATTCATGCCTTCATTTGCAATGGAAATACATAATTATATAGGGGTGATCTTCAGAGATAGAATTCCTCGTATGCATGCTGTAGAATGTTACTGTGTCTTCCTTTGAGAGGTTACTCAGTCATTTATTTAAATTAATGCACATAAAAATGAGTGCATATTTAAATTAAGCCCTTCAGCATCAGTGCAAAACAGCATATTCTCGTTTAGGAAGTATGAAACAGAATGATTTTTTAACGTACAGAGTTCATAGATCAAATACAGTTTTATAAAATTAATGTGCAGAACCCTGTTACAAGGAACCGGTTTGCCAGAAGCTGTTTTATGTAATAGAGGCTGAATAAATTAAAATGTAATTACCATGCATCCAGCGCAGTCCTTTGGATGTTAGGTGTACTGCAGCTGGCATCCTCTGCATACAGAAAGGCTCAGTTACTGAAGACTGCAACTGTTTCTGCAATGTACATACTTATTCTCCGTGGTTGGCATGGGGCCATTATATTATATACCCGCAGTTTTATGCATCATCATTCCTGGACATTAGTGTCGTACTGTTGTGTCAGGTAGTATGCCACCCTGCCAGGACATCCTGTTTCAGGTGTCCATACAGCTTGAGTGGAAGAACTGTCTAAGACCAGCACCTTTCTGCATGTCCAGCATGTCAGAATATTTTGGTATAAGTCATCACTTAACTGCCCCATATTCCTGCCTTCTAACTCAGACAGAGCAGTTGCTAGGAATGGTGGAGAGGCATCAGTGTGTACCCATTTACTGATGCACCCCAGCTCAATGTGTACACATTTACTGATGCACCCCAGCTCAATGTGTACCCATTTACTGATGCACCCCAGCTCAGTATGTACTCATTTACTGATGCACCCCAGCATGCAGCAAGGCACTGGATGAGAGGCCATTTCACAGAACAGTTATAAGACATACCATTTGTCAGAATCATCACCAGTTATGTTCTTATTACAGAAGGTGCAGACAGGAATTATTGAAAGCTGCTGATCATTAGCTCCAATCAAGTTTTGCTTAAACATATTTTATTTCTCTATGAAACAAACACAAGAACTGTTTCCAACTGTGAAGCTATGTCTGCACATAAAGAAATGTAACCACTGTACACACTACAGATGTTCATAGGTTGGTACTAAGCTATCTGCCCTAGGGCCTATACAAGCCTAACAAGAAAAAAAATGGGAGAATAAGCTTCCACCAACTCAAAACCAGTAACAAATCAAAAGGTGCAAGGAGGAGCTCAGGATACAGGATAAAGTCAACCTTTTAGTAAAATAAAAGCTACAGCTTTTCACACGTTTTCGTCTCCAGACTTCATCAGAAATACAAAAAACATTATCTCAACTGCCTTAAATAATCCAATTAATTGAAAACCCACCAATCAAGGTCTAAGCTTCATAAATATTAATACATAACATAAAACATTTAAAATATCACCACAATTACTTGTGAATACTGAATTACATATAATGAATAAATATACATAATTAATATTACTCATACCAATATAAATACATTTAAAAATTGTGTAAAATACTTGTATAAAAATTTTATAATATACAAGCCTAGCCATAACAATTTCCTGACTATTTCTTCCCACAATATTTACTTCCCTGGACCACTGTCTAGCAGGGTGACTGACATGATCCCTGGGGTAAATTTCCTAACTCCCATCCAGTTGTCAAGGTTCCTTTTGAAGAGGGCAAAGGAGACCTTCTTTTTCTGTTTCCTCTTATCTTTCTGTACGTAAGTGTATATTAAAGATAATTCTTGATTGTGTATAAAAGTTAGTTAGCTAAATATATCTGAATATCTTGTCTAAAGCACTTTGTACACTTATTTGTTTATTTATATAAATTATTTTTGTTTCCTGGAGTAGAGCACTGATCAGGTTTGACTGTTTGCAGGCTCACCCTGGGTTACATGCAAAGTAACAACAGTAAAGTAGTGTTAAAACATTAAACTAAATTATACAATATAGTTACATAATACAACATAACATAATACTGATGTAAAAAATATGTAACAGCACTGTAGTATTTTGTTGACAGTGGACATAGATGTGACTGAAAATATTGTGTTTAGTAAGTTTACAGGCTGCTTTAACCAAGATTATGTGCCAAAGCAGTATACAAGCGCCTGTATAACTGCATGGAGTCAGCCATACCTAACAGAACTAAAACCTGCTCCTCAAGGAAACGCAAGCCTGTCTAGTGAATATCTTTTATCAACTGGCTTCACAACAAAAAGGAGAAACTGTTGTCCCAGTGTAAAAAGGAACAAATTCCAAATTGGAAGAACTCCCTCATCAGCCTCAACAAGCAAATTAGATCACTAGTGAAAACCTCCAAAGCCAATTATGAATCAAAACTAGCCTCCGAAACAAAGGGAAACCACAAGCCTTCTTTAGTTATGTCAGGAACCTCCATGGCAAAGCCCATGTTTGTTTCCAATTTGTACTTAATGGATCTCATAAACAAGGATATAGGTAATTTCCAAGCATTTGATCTCACCCATTTCAGATTTATCAAGAGCCAATTTTACCTGTTGAACCTGGTTGACTACTTTGAGAGTGTCACCAAGGCCCTGGATGAGAGAAAGTCAGTACATACAGCTTACTCTGACTTGGCCAAGGCCTTTGACACAATCCCCCATTCAGACGTCATTGAAAAGCTAACACAACTTTGCGTAAATGCCTATCTCATCAGGTAGGTGGCCAACTGGCTCACTGATAAGACCGACAAGGTCAAAATAGGTGCCTCCACTTCTGACAGCAGACCTGTCATTAGTGGAGTTCCCCAGGGATCTGTCCTGGGACCCCTACTGTTTGGCATCTACTTCTCAGAGGTCCAGACAATGGCAAAAGGCCTGTGGCTGACCAAGTTTGCAGATGACTGTAAGTTGGGTGCTGTCATTGACTCCGCAATTGATAACATACTGCAAGATGGTCTCACAGCAACAAATAAATGGTGCCAACGTAATGGCCTTAACTTAAATGCAAAAAATGTATTCTCATACCATTCAGCAAAAACATAGCCCCTACTGATTACCACATCAATGACAACCCCCTAAGCACACAACCTGTGGTGAGAAACCTGAGTACTCAGGTTGACAACAGTCTTACATCTGATCATCATGTAGCGGAAGTGGTCAGAAAAGCCTTTTACTGGGTTCATCTCATAAGTAAAGGGATTACATCTAGAAAAAAGGAGGTTATTACCTCTCTGTACTCCTCTCTCACTAGGCCAATAATTGAGTATAACTCCCCGTTTGGTATGTACCTCTCCAAATGCCTGCATCAACTGGAAAGGCCACAGAAATACCTCACAAAGACAATCCATTCCTTGTATCTTCATCTTATGATGATGATGATGATTATTACTAATATTATTATTATTATTATTATTATTATTATTATTATTATTATTATTATTATTATTATTATTATTATTACTATTTTACTATGCACCTGTTATTTTGTATTTGAGTTACAGAATGTCTGGCACTACCAAAAGATGTAAACATAAAGCAGTAAAATCTGACAGAAATGCCATGAGTCTCTGAAGTAGAGGGCTCCTTTGGATCTCTGGAAAGATGGCAAGTATTTCTGGCTGCTGAATTTTTCAGCTCCATATTTGGCTAAACCTGCTATCCTTTCTGCACTGATGATTCCTTCCTCAGTATTAATGTCCACAGGTTTACAAAAACAGCTAGTTTAAATTCTAGTGCTATAAATCTCTTCCTTCACATTGCATTTTGTACCGACAATCTGCATTTTATAATACAGACTGGTGTTGTCCTCTTGCACTCTCTTGTAACCTAAGTTTCTGGACAATCCTTACTAGCATTATGACATGTTCTGTTAAAAGCATGTGGGTTCCAGTTATTTGTCCTACTTACAGTTCTACTTCTGTTAGTAAGTCTAATGCTCTGTCCAGTCCAGAAGGACCAATTGCTGGTTATGAATGTTTTTTCTTTTGCCTATAAAAACTACTGTTATTGCACTCACTGCATTACTGTTTTGTGTTTCAATTGTATACTTTAAAACATGTTTATCAAGGCCCATTAACAGTTTTAATTTTGCTACACCACCTTTCTTTATACATTCCTGCTTGACCAGCAGCTGATATCCTGCACAAGTGATGTATCCACATAACATCTTAAATGTCTCTACCTGCCCTCCACAAGTGATGTATCACCTTAAATGCCTCAACCTTATATGTCAACCTGGTTCTGGTCAAGGTCTTGCTGTATTATATCTGCAGTGAGGAAGGTTGTGTTTATTCACACTAACTGTTACTTGGAGGTTTTGGGTGTTGTCTTTTTTAGTTTTCAGATCCTTTACTCTGTCACTCTGGTTCTGACTTGCTGCTTACCACAAAATGTAAACCTATTACGAATCCAGCTGTATTCTATTGCAGAATAATTAACTATGTGCCAAGTCACATTCAAAGTATGAGAAAGAAATATCTTTTTCAGTGCATTCTCTGATAAATACAGCTACATTTTCCTTTGCTTTGCTCGAAGTATCATCTTTCCAATCTGCCTTCAAAATTAACCATATTACCCAAAGGTCAACAAGCTCTGAAGTTTGAATACACCTTTCTGTTTCTTTTTCTTTTGTTGTCTGCCCTTAGCTGAAAATGAGTTACTTTTTTCTTTACTAACAGAGCAATACTGATTGTATCAAGTCTTCCCTTATTTTGCCTTATATTGACAGAAAAAAAACTTTCTTATTGTTACATTTCTCCTTCTCAATGCACACCATGCTATTAATAATTCTGCATTTCAGGAGCACGTTTTTAGCTTGAAAGAATGCTTAGAATTAAAGTTGTGCATGCTCTACATGGCATTAATATCACACTTTAGATTATACTTTATTAGTGAAAGACTCCTTCTCTTTAGTCCAACTAGTCACTTTTACTTCCTGCTTTGCAGCATCTTTAGGCTGTAGTAATACATCTTACTTTTTTGCATTTTTAATGTTTACATGCAGTAATAACATTGTCACATTCTGTTTTGTAACTCTTTCAGCCTGCAATATATTACTTTGCAGGCCCCTTTCTTCTACAGGTACTGGTTTTGTAGGCTTTTGACTTTTCTCCTCTTCTGGTAATCCACCCCCTTCATGTCCATAATGGCCATCAGTTGTTTTGCAGATAACTGGGGTGATAGATCCTAGCCCAGTCCCATCCATGTTGGCATATCAGACAAAGGTAGTAAGTTACATCTGAAGGTTCTCTTCATGGATAAGTTGTTTAAAGTTGGAACTCTCCTTTGGTAGCTATTGGCTCCACTATTACAGTACCCATTTTGCTGTAGTTGGTATGGTCTGCATTAACTGCTCTACTGCAGCCATTTCTGAACACAGATTTGTGCACAAGTGCACCCAAAACATTAACAGCACATCATAAGACTTGATCAGTCTCCTTCTCTACATATCTGACAACCTGGGAAGGAATAGTTAGGGATTATGACATGTTTGTAAGAGATTTGCTGCATTTCAGTAATAGAAGAAGCAACTTGTTAAGTAAACAATTAAAGAATAGTCTGCAAGATATTTTAGAATGTCTGGCACTACCAAAAGATGTAAACATAAAGCAGTAAAATCTGACAGAACTATAAATGCTTCTATGTAAATGTTAGAAGCATACAGTAACACAAGTTTCAGATTATAGCTATAACAGAATCAGAGAAAACAGAACAAATACTATCAGGTTATACAAATATATTGTAAGTGGATCAAATAAAAAGGGTGGAGGAGGTGTTGTTACTAATTCATACTTTTATAGCAAGTATTATAGGAACCCACAATTAAAGCTCTCTTAGGGGAACTGCAGATTACTAGTAACATGTAGGAGAACTCAGATGAACAATATGGAACATCAGTCCTTCGTTACATGCATTAGAGTGTTACGCAGATGATTTACCTAGAGTGATTTTAATTATCTGGTATTCATTGGACTAAATATCTGTCAAGTACACATATCTAATCTTATTTTTTATATTTATTAAATACATTAAATTTTATACAAAAAGTAGATTAACAAGGGGCCCAAACATACTGGATTTTATTTTAGAAAACAGAGAGGGCCTGATAAGTAATATAAAAGTAATTAATCCTTTAGACATATCTGGTCAAGAAAGTGAAGCAGGAATATAATGAGGTATAATCTAAATTCATTGTCTTCAAAGATATTGTAAAAAGAGCTTGTTGGAACTGATTGGAGTTGTATTTATCTGGGAAAAATAACAAATGTGGTTAGATTGCATTTAAAATGTGTAAAACGCTTCTTAATAACACTAGAGTTAGACTGATAAATGGAGAGCTGAAAAGAAAGCCTTGGAGGAATAAATATATATCAAACCTGTTACTGAAAAAAAGATTTATTTGTAGTATAGAAGACATGAAAACAAATATAATAGAATATGTCTAAATGCCATTACAAAAAAGCTGAAGCTGATCTTGGTATTTAGGAAAAGGAAATATGAGATTTTTGTTTTACTAAAATCCTGGATGATAAGAATGTAAAGAAAAGCAAAAATATATAAAAGATGGCCTGGGGCCTTTAAAACAAGACTAACTGATAATTATTGGTATATCTGAGTTTATATCAGTTAGGCACTACCCACTAGGAAACCAGTTGGCATAATGGTTAAAGTCTTCACCTCCCATGCACATGGTACAAGGCTCAATCCTGACCTTCAACCAATGCCTGATTGGTCCTTGTGGCTCTGTGGGGTTTCACCCCCTCTGAAAACTACACTATTTCCATGTCAAACTCACCAATGAATTAAGCTGTGAGCAGCAGCACAGACTGTACATGGTGCCCTATAGGGGGAAGAGTTGTACAGACCAACCTCTTGAACATCTACTGTGGTGCACAGTATCCTCAAGATAGGAGAACACAGATCACAGACTGTGCATTGTGACAGGGCTAGCCACTCATTGTGTAAAATATGGCTCTATGTGATTCAGTCATTTGGAATAATGTTGCCAAAATGCCATAGGTAGTTACCAGTGATAAGTGGTTTGAGAACCTGGCCTACTCCAACCTATGCCAGAGACTCATGATAATGGTAGGAGGGGTATATGTGCCCCTCTTGGCAAGTGTGTGCCTACTATAAAGCCCAGCATCCCCAACCCAATAAGCTACTGGCCAGCCAGTGTCTATTTCCCCAGTCTGGGTTACTGGGGATAGCTGTGTTGAGTGAAAGCTGGTTGTAAAACCAATCAACCTGCCAAACATGAACTGAGAATTGTTACACTTAATGTAGGTTCAATGATGGGATGCAGCTTGGAAGTGGATGACATGATGATGTGGAGGAGGCTGGACATCTTATGTATCCAAGAGATGAGATGGAAGGGCAGTGCAGCAAAGCTTCTTGGCAGGGCTGTGATAGTAGGGAAAAGAGTGCATTCAGACAGCAGTTGCAAGACCTACTAGATAAAGCAGGACACCAGGAATTGGTGTTGTTAATGGGTGACTTGAATGGGTAGTGCAGTCAGACAGTGGTCACAGCAAGAGGTTTTTTGGTTCAGTTATTGGCTGGGGTGCCTTCTGTGTGGAGCCTGCATGTTCTTCCTGTGTTTGTGTGGGTTTCTTCCAGGTGCTCTAGTTTCCTACCACATTTCAGAGACATGCATGAGGAGTGTTCTCCATGAGCCTCTGCTGAAAATAAAAAAAAAAAAAAAAAAAAAAATATATATATATATATATATATATATATATATATATATATATAAAACATATCTGGACAGACAGAACAGGATATGAGGACTGCCTGGGTCCACATAGATGGGCCTACAGGACTAAAGAAGGACAGGCCAGTCTAAACTTCTGTCTGACAAATGGCTTAATAATAGCCAACATATGGTTCAAAAAGTCAATGTGTGTCACAAGATCGAAACAGTGTAAGAAACTTCTCTGTGTGGAAGATTTTCAGTCCATATATCTCTAGTTAATCGCTGTATATTAATCAGATCAGATAATAGTAGCAGAAGTAGTAGACACAAACTCGTCTTAAGCCAAAAAATAAATACATACATAATATGAAATTTTGTACAGAATTACTAAGTATTCGAAAGTAATCTAAGCAATGCAGGCAGTTTGTTTCCAGTCAAAAATCCTTTATTACACAGACAAGCAATCCAAGTAAAACAAAATGAACAACGTAATAGTTTCCTCACAAGCGTGTTATTGGTGCACATGTTAAATTCACATCCTTTCCCCCATCAGTGTGACATATGAGCTGATCCTGCCCTACTTAGTAGCTGTCATAATAATATAACCTTTATGTACTTTAAATAAAATTTATAATGATGTGGTGCCTCTTATTTAACCAGATTATTAAGTCTGTGATTTTATCCAAGACAATATACTACATGGCTGGAAATATGTCAGCCTTAGTCCATTTGGCAATCAAAAAATATATATAAATATATACATATACACTTTGCATGTAAAAAATCAATTCCTTGCCTGATAAAAAGTATATATATATATATATTTAGAAAGCTTGCGAGGAAACTATTACTCTGTCAGTTTTGTTTTACTTGGATCGCTTGTCTGTGTACTTAATAAAGGATTTTTGATGGAAACAGACTGTCTGCCTTGCTTGGAGGATTACTTTCAACTACTTAGTAATTCTGTACAATATTTCATATTATATATATATATATATATATATATATATATATATATATATATATATTTTTTTTTTACTTGAGACGAGTTTACGTTCACTACTTCTACTACTATTGTCTGATCTGATTAGTATACAGTGATTAATGAGAGATATATCGACTGAAAGTCTTCCAGACAGAGAACTTTCTTACACTGTTTTGTTTTTGGACCCACTATACTTGTTTAGTGGGTTGTTTGAGACTTCGGGGATACCACAGAGATTACTTGTTTTTAGAGTCACAAGATCACATACAAGGATGGCCAACATGCTATTGAGATAGACTTGCTCCTAGTAAGGAAAGGGCACTGGGGTAGAATCAATGATTGCAAATTCAACCCCAGTGAAACAGCCAGCCCACAGCATAAATCATTGGTTGCCACAATCGGCTGGAAGCAGTGATCAGTGAAGTCTCTAAGGTGTTTGGAGACCAGGCTGAAGACCTGGACGTTGAGTGGAGGGAAAGCTCAGCAGTTAAAGGAATGTGTCAGGGCTCCAGCATCCCAAGCAAAGGAGGAAATACATGGAGTTGAAGAGCAATGGCACTGCCTCAAAGCAGCACGCGTGAGGGCTACATATCAGATACGTGGACAAGCCAGGTATGGAAATAAGGAGTGCTGGCATTGGAATGCAGGCGTCCAGGAAGTCACTGCCTCAAAGCAGCGTGCGTGAGGGCTACACATCAGATACATGGACAAGCCCGGTATGGAAATAAGGAGTGCTGGCATTGGAATGCAGGTGTCCAGGAAGTCACTGCCTCAAAGCAGCATGCATGAGGGCTACACATCAGATATGTGGACAAGCCCGGTATGGAAATAAGGAGTGCTGGCATTGGAATGCAGACGTCCAGGAAGTCACTGCCTCAAAGCAGCGTGCGTGAGGGCTACACATCAGATACGTGGACAAGCCCGGTATGGAAATAAGGAGTGCTGGCATTGGAATGCAGACGTCCAGGAAGTCACTGCCTCAAAGCAGCACGCGTGAGGGCTACATATCAGATACGTGGACAAGCCCGGTATGGAAATAAGGAGTGCTGGCATTGGAATGCAGACGTCCAGGAAGTCACTGCCTCAAAGCAGCATGCGTGAGGGCTACATATCAGATACGTGGACAAGCCAGGTATGGAAATAAGGAGTGCTGGCATTGGAATGCAGACGTCCAGGAAGTCATCACACGAAAGGAGGAGCAGCACAGCAAAAGGTGGGCGATAGAAAAGACCAGACTGACCAGGAAGGACTGCTGCTTGGCTAACAAAGAAAGGAGTTACAGTAGCACAGAATAGGGCATCAGACTGACTCATTAGGTGGCACAAAGAAAGTCTATTAGGTTGCAAGGCAAAGGCAGAACAATAAAGAAGATGGTCAGACACCCTTCATAAGGGATACCAGCAACAACCTGCTCACCAGTCCACAGGACATCAAAAGCAGATGGAGGGAGCATTTCCAGCAGCTTCTGAATGAAGAAAACCCCACAGAAGCTGTACTGCCCCAGAAACCGCCTACCATGACAGAAGAGGAGCCCACCCTAGAAGAAGTAAGAACAGCACTAAGGAAAATGAAGTCGGGGAAAGCAGCAGGCTCAGATGAGGTCATGGTAGATATGACAAAGATGGTGGGTGAGATAGGGGAGAAATGGCTCCCTATGGTACTCATAGCAGTCTGGAGAGAGAGGCAAATCCCAGATGACTGGAGAATAAGCATACTCACGCCCGTGTACAAGAACAAAAGGGGGCAACCACAAGTGTGGGCAGCACAGAGGCATTAAACTCCTTTCACATTGCATGACATTTCTGGACAGGATGATTGATAGACAGATACAGAGCAGTAGAATGCAAGATGGGAAATGAGCACTTTAGATTGAGGTCAGCATGCACTACAACTGACCTGATGTTTGCAGTGAGACAGATAGTTTAGAGGAAGCTAGAGATGAAGAAAGAGTCCAACTGGGCATTTCTAGACTTGGTGAAAGCATATTGCAAGGTCTCAAGAAAGCTGATTTAGACAGTACTGCTGTGGTTCAAAATTCCAGAAACATTGGTAGAATTAGTGCCGGCTATGTACAGGGACCCAATGACTCAAGTACTAACAGTGTTTGGCCTCACAGAGGGGTTCCCAGTGGGAGTGGGTGTGCACGACAGTTCAGGTCTGAGCCCACTGCTGTTCATACAGGTGATATTAGCAAACAGGCCAGAGGGGACAGATCAAAAAAGTTGCTGTATGCAGACAATATGGCATTACAGGCGGACTCTGAGCAAGAACTTTAGCAAAAGATAATGGAATGCAAAAGGCATTTCCCTCCAGTTTAATTAACAACTCAAAATAAACATACATTCAACGAAACCAAGAAGACACATGCTATGATCTTTGATGCCAAAAGGTTTCACCATCTGTGCACCAGTCAGCCTGGCATTTAGCTTCTCTTAGAACTAACCATTAATTTCAAATGCATAAGTATCTGGCTTGGCCAAAATCTACATTTTCAACATCATATGTCTTCCCCCAAATCAAGAGTCAAGTCCCTACTTTTATAAAACAGATGATGAAATAGTAAGCGTACAGATACTTAAGGACAAGAAAACAGAAGCCCAGGCAGTGGTTACAATTGTGATATTTTAACACAGACTGAGAATAAGCTGAAGGCCAACACTTGGGAAATACAGAAAAACAAAGGATATAATCAAATATACTAATCACAGAATGAAAGACAAGCAGCTATATTTCCCAGTTGCTTAGAACATGTAAACTTAAAACCTGTGTGACACATTTACAAAATATTGTCTAATTCTGCAGTCTTATGAGGCTTTCAAATGGATTTGTATCTGCACAGCCAAGATTTGTATGTAAGAAATCATTACATTTAAAATGCATGTTATATCATAAGGAACAGCATCATAGATTATATTTAAATCATTAAAGAAAGGTCATAAGACCATGTTTTAGCAAATATAGTCTGGTAACTATTTGTCTATCATGTTACAAAAATAGTTTTTAAATGTTTTTTTTTTTACGTGTGATGCAAGAGATACTGTTAATGCAGTCTGTCGTAGGCTCTGTATTGTGTTTTATTTTGAGAACGGTGACAAGAAGCTTAAAGAATGTAGCATTGTTCAGAAACAAGGAAATGTTGCTACATGTATAATGATACATTATATAAAGGTTTTACCTATGAACCGTCAACACTTTTTTCTTTTTTGGCTCACTGTTTACTGATAATCTAATTTAAAAATGGTAAGTTGAAAAATCAATAAAAAAACAGAAAAAAAATATATTTTTTTTTGAAGAGGGCCAAGCCCTGCCCCGTGCCGCCGGATGTGGGGCAAACCTCCCAGACCCCCATAATTCTATCTATACCAGTTTTGCAGTCACACCACAGTAGAAGAAATGGAAAAAAAGCCATGAAAATAGCACAATACAAGTCACTGTGTAAAATCTTACAGCAGCGTAAAACTTTCACACAAGTAAAAATCAACAGACAGCAATAGGTTGTAGCACAGCCTATATAAAGATATTATTGCAACCCAACAAGATCATTAAGTTTAAGTTTAATATACTTGAAATTATCAGACTTAATAAAATAGGTATTGACCTATTTGCACTAAGGAAATTGGATGCCTGTTTAAAGCATATTATTGTATGGGTTTATATGGCATCTTTAGTCTTAAACCAGTGCTTAAAATATGCATACACACACACACACACACACACACACACACACACACACACACACACATATATATATATATATATATATATATATATATATATATATATATATATACACAAACATATGCATACACATGTAAATATATTTATATATCATCAAACATTTGAAATGCCGACCTTCAGAAAAATGATAATTTTTGATCAAATCTGTAATGACTGAAAATGAGAAACATTAAAAATCTTTTTTTGCAGCAGGAAGCCCCCACATGCATCCCTGCCACACCCCCTGCTAATATATAATTAGTAATTTTAATATATAACTGGTAAATACAATACCAACTCTGAAATCACACAACAGTAGGGTAAGTGCAAACTCCCTTATCCCGCTGTTGCCACAATCTCATACAAAATGATTGTGGCAAAACCTCCCTCGAAAATGATGTTTACTCATATTTACTCATATGAGCATTCACTGTTATTTAGATCTTGGAAAAAAAACTTTTGCTCATATAAGCTGTTTCAGATTGTAACTATATAGGTATATATCTATCTATCCATATATATATCTGGGTGTAACACACATGCTCAATTAGCATATGTCCGAATCACAAAACATCGAACACACATACATGAAAGCACTTAACATCAAAAAGTGCTTCCGTGTATGTGTAGTTCAAAAAAAAAAAATCTGCATTTCTGCAGGGGGGCTTCGACCCCATGCATCCCCCATGTGGGGGGCTGTGCCCCCTACACCCCCTACTTTATTACTTTATTATTCTCACTCTGAGATCGCACTTCAGTGGGGAAAAGGGAATTTTCCCTTACCTGCACTGTAGTCCGATCTACAAAACAGGCACACATACACGGAAGCTCTTGTCGATGTTAAGCGCTTTTGTGTATGTGTGTTCGATATTTTGTGATTCGGACATATGCTAGTCGAGCATGTGTCCGGATCCCATATCTATCTCTCTCTCTCTCTCTCTCTGTATATATATATATATATATATATATATATATATATATATATATATATATATATGGTTTCACTTTATATTGCTGAAATGCTGAAATTTTGAATTTCAGCATTTCGATAATATAAAGCTGAAACCATCACAACGCCGACACTTCAAAATCACAAAAACACAACATTGAGCACACAGCATACAACACACAAACTATAACACCCCCAACACAAAACAATTAAACACAACAAAACACCACAGAGGCACACACCTACACTACACAAATGCAGGGGGGCAAGCCCCCACACCCCCTACTTACATATACTAACTCTGAGATTGCATAAACAGTAAAAAAATAAAATAAAAATCTCACACAGCCAACACACACACTCATACCTCCACCTCCCTACCCAAACCCACTCATACAAGTTACAAAAACACTCACACACATTCACTCACCTTAAACTGCAGACACCATCCCAGCCAAACACTTCCCTAATACACCATAAATGCATAAGCTCGAATTCGACATAGTCCTATTCATGTTTATGCATGTGCTTTATTTTGAAGTTTCGACTTCATGGACATGAACATGAATTGCTGAAATTCGATATTTCAGCAATTCATGATTATGAAGTGAAACTATATATATATATATAAAAATATATAACATCTATATCTTTGTATCTCTGTATCTATGTATACATATATATATATATATATATATATATATATATATATATATATATATATAGAATCACTATGGAATACCAAAATTCCACAATCCTGAGACTTTAAATCCCGAGGACCAGAATCTTGAGATTGTGGAATCTTGAACATTAAAAAAAAAAAAAAAAAGTAAAACATCCAACAAACTATTCTAACCTGTATGCAGGGGGGCAACCCCCACACCCCCTGCAACTTAAATATACCAACTCTGAGATCGCACTACAGTGGCGTGAACGGGTATGGCAATCCTCATTCACAAATCTTGAGATTCTGTTCCTCGGGATATAGAGTCTCGGGATTGTGGATATTTGGTATTCCGTAGTGATCACACACATATATATATATATATATATATATATATATATATATATATATATATATATATATATATATATATATATATATATGTATATACGTACATAGGTGTATTTGTGTGTTTATGTGGCTGCAGTAATTACAAGTTTTAGATATAGTTTACTGCAAGCTGTTTTAATCAAAATCCTTACTGTTCTATTGTAGGAGATTACAAAAGTAGGAATTCCAAGTGCTTCTTCAATGTCTGGGATGCCCTTGGCATTATGGTAAGTGGATTTTGTATTGTATTGTATTGTCAACACTTTAGGCTATACTAAATGTTTTGACATTAGGAGTGGGAGTGTGTGCATGAGTGGTTGTGGGTTAGGGTTATCGTAAAGGCTAGGTATGGTGATTGTCTTAGGGTTTGCATACATGAGAGTGTATGGGAAGTGGATGTCTGAGTGGCTTGTGTAGTGTTACTGTTAGACAAAGGATTTTTGTTAAGTAATGTGTAAGGTTGTAGTAAAGGGCAGTGGCAAAGTTATTTTTAGCACACATGAGTATGGTGGTACAGGGGGGCAAAATCCTTTAATGAATTCTTAACAAGAAAGGAACAGAGAATATCTGTCTACAGTCAGAAGACAACTGCTTTTGTGTACATTAAGTACGTATTTATATCTATATACTGCTAGTGAAGCTAACGTTAAGGTGGTGATACCAATTAAGCATGTCTGGTAAACTAAGACACCTTTGAATTTTCTCACTTTAGCATGTATTAAAGCACATCTAACAACAAAAATGTCTTCATTGCTTAACAAAAAAAAACAGATCTGGTGACAGCAATGAAGTACATAGGTTTATAGGTAGGTAATAGGCTATCGGCCCAAGAGCCTAAGTAAGCCTAGCCAACAAGGTTCCCTGGCTTGTCACTGGTTTGAAGTCAGATTTGGACTCTGCAACTTTTAAAGTGTGGGTTCTGTCAGTGAGCCAGTTGGTAACCCATCTTGTGATGTAGTGATATATACCTAGTTTAGTTAATTCCAGAATGGGGGATGGTGTCGAAAGCCTTGGCGAGGTCAAGATAGGCTGTGTGAACCACCTTACCCTTGTCTGTGGCTTTGGCGAATGCCTCAAATAAGTCAACCAGGTTCAGAAGGCATGATCTGCCTTTCACAAACCCGAACTGAGTGGGGTCCAGAGTTTGGAGGTTACCAATGTCTTTGTTTATGAGTTCCATGATTATACATTCCATGGCCTTGCAGACCAGGCTTGTCAGGCTAATAGGGCAATAGTTCCCAGGATCTGTGGTAGCTCCCCATTTGTGGAGTGGGATAACTGTTGCTGTGCGCCA